>NW_012152330.1:326453-377788 GCF_000956105.1 Propithecus coquereli
TCTCGTGAGTGGAGAAAGTGGGGCGGTCCCGTCCCTGGGCGAACGGTGGGACCCCAGGCTCCCGGGAGGGGCTCAGAGGGGAGAGCGGGGGGGAGGACAAGTGTGCCCCCCACACCCCAGGGTCAGAGCAGGGGAGGCTGGGACTGAGCGGTGGCCCCAGCCCTCCTGCGTCCTCACGGCAGGCTCGCTCCTGGGGGGGGATGGCGCGCACCCCCCGGCACCCCAGCTCCTCCGGGGCCCCCGACGCAGAGCTCGGCCTCCCCTAGGCCTGCAGGTGTGTGCGGGGGAGGGGCGGGCGCACACCTGGCGGGGATGGCGCTGATGGGCTTCTTGTAGATGGCGATGAGCTTGTCCAGCACCACCACGGCGGAGGTGAAGACGCGGTAGGAGTGCAGGAAGGTGTTGAGGAAGTCGATGCTCAGGAAGCGCAGGTCCGTCAGCCTCTCCAGCAGCCGCGCCACGCTGGCGTAGCGGATCTGCAGCACCTTGCAGGAGTTCATGGTCTTGCTGAAGCGGATGTCGACGTCGTCGCAGTACAGGGACGCGTCGGACCTGGGGGGGGACGCGGAGGTGGCGGGGCCTGCGGGGGTCGTGCCCTCGGCCGCTCTTCCCCGGGTGGCTCCCCGGGGCCTCGCCGCGTCCCCCGCGCACCCCCAGCCAGGGACAGGGGGGCCGGGGCGACACTGGGAAGGGCCGCGACACCCCGAAACCCGGCGTCGGAGAACCCCCGTCCTGGAGCCAGTGTGAGAAACACGGAGAGGGATCACAGGCTAAACACGCGCCAGCGTGCGCCGGCTCACAGACAGACAGACAGACGGGAACCGTTCACAGAACCGCGCACGCCACGTTCGCGCGGTGCTGCTCCTCCCGGCCCGGCGTCCGCCCGCTGGCGAGAGGAGCACCAGGACGTGGTGCTGGACCTGCTCGCGGCTGCCGGGAGTTGGGGACGGGCCGAGCCGGGGCTGCACCGCACAAGTCTTCTCGGTCGCGGCCGCGCGAGCTCGTGGTCAGCGGCCTCCCCTGGCTGTCGTGGGGACCGGGTGTCCCGAAGGTGGCTGCACCACGGCGCCTGCCGGCCGTTAAGCCACGGCCACGGCGGCGTCTGGTGCGGCTCTTGCGCAGTGGTGGGTTTTCACATTCTGGACTCCGAGTCTTTGCCGTCAGGCTCTGCCTTTTGTTGGGCACCAAGAATCGGGGTCGAATCCAGCGCTGGCTCCGTTTCCTTCCTTGTTTGGCCTTATCCCTCAGCACCGACGACTGCGTCTCATCTCGCTGTTTTATGTGCACTTGGCTGCTGCCGACCTTCGGGCTCCGGCAGGACGAGGCTGGGAGAACACGCAGCGAACAGACAAACATGCTGCCGTATCGGAAGGACGAGCTCAGCAAGCTCATCGCGATGAGCTTACGGGGAAAACGCTTAGAAACACGGATTTGGCCTGTAGGAGGCCGTCACGTTGGGAGCAGGCCCAGCACCTGCGGTGTGTGGGAAGGACACACGGCGCCAATGTCACCTGCATCCTTGTTCCCTGTGTGTCCATAAACGAGGCCTCAGTCTCCCCCTCTGTAAAATGGGAACAGTAAGATCTGCCTCACAAGACTTTCCCCGGCATTTGCTGGAATAACCGACTCCAGGGCCTGGCACACGCCGGGGGCAGCAAGAGAAAGGTGGTCCGAGGTCGCCAGCTCTGGGGAGGGCAGACAGTGCGCAGAGCAGGGGAGCGGCGAGGTGGCCTCGCCTTGACACTGTCTTTCTGAAGGAATTTTCTCTGGAAACATCCCTGGGATTTGAAACATCAGCAAATGAACAGCTTTATCAAGCGTGTCTGGCGAGCAAGGCGATAGGGGTTTCTTTTAGGGACGAGGAAACACGGACACAGCGCGGGGACGCGTAGCGACCCTGCATCCCGGAGGCCGTTCCCGGGGAGGGCGGCGACGCTTCGCCCAGGCCGGCTGCGCTGCAGGACGCAGAGCGTTCCGGAAAATGCTGGTTTTGTTTCAGGAGAAGATATGCTGCCTCTGCGGACCCTCGGGAGTGATGGTGGAGGGGCGCTCTGAGATCCAGAAGGTTCCTCGGACGTGAGAGACAAGATAGTGCGAGAGTCGCCTGGCAGCCGGGAGGGGCGAGGGATGGAGCTGGAGAAATGGAGGCAGCACGCAGCAGACGGAAGGGGCCGTTCCTGCAGATCCAACGGGAAGGCGAGAAGCCGCGGGGGCCACCGCGAGAGACCCGGGCAGCGGAAGTGCAGCTGCGGCGCCGAAGGGCCTCGTCCGGCCTGGGGCTGACGGTCTGGGTCACCATCTCCGCGGCCGAGCCAGGTCGCTCCGTGCGCTGGGCCGTGTTGGCCCGCGTGTTCCAGAGGGAGCGAGCGCAGCTCATCACGCAGCACCCGGCCGGGCTGGCGTCCGGACGCTGATCACTGGACCCGTCTGGCAGGGTTCTCTTCTAGCACCTTCTCTGTGGGCTCCTGCCCCTGCAGGGATGCACGAGTCCAGGAGAGGCCGGCCCTGTCCACACGGCTCTGCCCTTCTCCGTTCCGAACCTCGCCGTCGCTGCTGGTCAGCGCCTCTGGCGACCCCACTGTCGTGTAACCTGCTCTGGCCCTTTGCGCCCCCTCTGTAACACGGGGCGGTGCACCGAGGCGGGCAGACTGACCACCGCTGCCGGGGCCGCCTGTGCAGACTCAGCCCGGCGGCGCCGCGATGCACCAGTCGCGTCTGTCGGGCTCGGCTCGGAGACGGCTCGGCGGCGGGGGCAGCCGCGGTAATCAGGACACGGGCCCTGCGCCTTTGTGTTGCAAGCCCCGAATCGGGACACTCTGACCTGCGGTCTGAGAACAGGGGGCTGTACCCGGAACTCGGAGGCTTTGGGGCCCTTCTCGGGAACAGCGCAACTCCCAGCCACAGCCCAAGGCCCTCCCCGGCCACTGCGCCATCCGAGTGGCCCCCTGAGCTCGCTGCTCCCCTGGGAACAGCCCCACGACCTCCGGCGCGAAGCCGCGCTAGTCACCATCCCTTCCCTGCCGCCTGACTCCGCCCACCCCGGCCCCATGGCCCGGCCCGCAGGGTGGGCGGCCGCATCCCTTCGGAGAGCCCGGCGTTGCTGCGAAACCAGAGGCGCAAACGCGGGGAGGTGACGGCAAGCATAGGGGCCGACAGCCGGGGGGCCGTGCCGGACGCGCACAAGCAGGAGAGCAAACGTCGCCAGGACCGCCGCACGGCACTAAGCGTTCACAGGCACCAAACCTTCCCGCAGCCCGTGGACGCCCAAAATTCGTGAGGTCTAAGGTCAGCCCCGTCGGCAACACCCGTCTGGGCCCCGTGTGTCCTCCACGCGGCGCAGACAGAAGCCTGGCTGTTCTCCGGCGCACCTTCCGGCGCGGGGCCCACTCCTCGGCAGGGAAGGCCGGGTGGCAGGGAGAGAGGAGCGTGCACAAACGCACCCTGCGTGGCCAGGATGCGGGCGGCGTGGCCTCCGCCACACACAGCCCGGCCTCAGCCCCACGCCCTTCCCCTGGCTCCCGCCAGACACTGGTTATGCCCCTTAACTGGTCTGTGAGCCTTCCTGTTCCGAGGGCTCTGGAACAGTCTGCCTGCTAGAGGACCTGAGGCCACAGCCGTATCAGAGTCGCCGCCTGTGTGCCACACCACTCCCGCCATGGACTCTTGGACATGCCCCAGACACGCCACGCGCTTTCTCGCCTCTGAGCCGACGTTCACGCTGTTCCCTCTCCTAGGATGCCCTTCCCCTTCCGCCGCACAGTAAACTCCAGCCGATCCTCCGAGCCAGCTCCGAGTCCTCTTCCCTGGGACGGCTTCCTCCGCCGTGCCCGATGAATCGGCACTCGTCTCCGAGCCCTTCGCCTGCCCCGAGGGGATCCCGTAGACCCCATGTTACAGCCACACTGCGCTGGTCCCCAATCGGCTTCCTCCGTGTCTCTCTCTCCCTGAGGACGGAGGCCACGCTGCTCTCTTCTTCCTCCTGGGAGGAAGACGTTGCCAGGGAGGTCCCGGGAGGGAGGCCGGGCCTTCGGCCAGGGGACAAGCGGGTCCCTAGTGTCGTCATTTTGATGGGGACGTTCCATTCGCTTTATCACCATCACGGCTCACAATTCTATTTTTCTCTCACGAGAGACTTTACTTCTGTTTTATCTGCTCACTTTACCGTCTCAATCTGCGCTCTTTCCGGAAAATGAGTAGGAGGTACTCACCATGCGCTTCTTGGCAATTCTACTTGTGGTTTTGATTTGGTTGTTGAAAGAAATCTAGGCGGTGGGTAGACGGGTACCACCGTGTCCTCCGCTTAGGAGGCGAGAAACCCAAGCTGAGAAAGGTCGAGTGACTGGTCCACAGTCACACTGGAGCCAGGACTGGGGACCGGGGCCGTGGCCTTCAAGTCCAGACTTTCCTGCTGGACCCACCACGTCTGGTTGTTCAGCGATACGGTCCCGGGGCGGGGACGCTACCTCCCCAACTCGCACGGGAGCGTGAAAGTCCTGGCGCCTGAAACTGCCCGGCACGCAGTAGGTGCTGCCCGGCACGCAGTAGGTGCTGCCCGGCACGCAGTAGGTGCTTCAAGTGCTCTGGCCGCCAGACCTATCCTCAGAGGGGCCGGAGTGGGAACGGAGGAGGCCTGGTTGACTCCCACACGTTAAGTGAGGTTGCGTCTGCGGCCCCAGAGTGTGCTCTGGAAGCAGCAGAGAGCTGGGGGTCACCGGGACGGTCGCCCCAGCAGCAGCAACACGGCCCGGGGTGGGCGGGGCCCTGGCGTGCACCAGGTGAGCACCGGGCAGGGGAGAAGCCAGAGGCTGGGGCGGAGGCCAGAGAGCCGGTGGGCCACGGGGCGGGGGCAGGAGGGAGGGCAGCCAGGGGGAGGCGTGCAGGTCACTGGCGCAGAACCGCACCTGGGCAGGTGAGGGCGGCTGCGTCCCCGGAGCTGGGGGAGCCGCGTTCAGCAGGACACCAGCCCTTGTCCCCGTCTCCGGGGATCGTGCAAACAAATGCACCAGCCCGGGGGCCTGGGTTTCTGTTTTTCTGTTTTTGAAATGTTCTGTGTATTCATTTTGTAATAAGAAAACTACTATTGTAAGAAGAGTGCAGGAAGTTCATTACTAATGTTGCTAGTGTTGTTCCCCGAGACGGGATCTCGTGCTCTGTCGCCCAGGCTGGGTGCAGAGGCGCAATCTTAGCTCCCTGTGACCTGGAACTCCCGGGCTCAAGCCATCCTCCCGCCTCAGCCTCCCGACCGACGTTATATTTTAAACAGCCTAATGCAAAAACCATCCGCGTGTGCACGACAAATAAACCATAACAAAACCGAGCCAAAGCCATCATCCAAATACACATTCACTTGAAACAAACAAGCAAACATCAAAAAAGCCCCAAAGATGACTCCCAGCATCTCTGAGCCCCAGCGGCTGGCCTGTCCCAGCGTCCTGGCTGTCCCCGTGTGGCCTCTGTCTCCGGGATGCAGCCTGGTCCGGGGGTAGGAGCACTTACTTGATCATCTGGGGTACGGTGACCTTGGAGTTTTCCTCAAACGCGTTCATCATGAGCCCGTTGCACCGGATGTTGTCCACACACTGGGAGCAGAGAGGACCGGGTCACAGCCTGCCTCGGCCCCCTGGCACCCAGGCGCAGCAGGGGCTCTGCCCCGCCCGACACGCGGTCCCCACGCTTCCAGGGCGCTGTCCTGGCAGGGGCGTCCTCTGGACTCGGCTGGAGGTCAGATGCCAGTCACATGGCACTGGGGGGGGTCTCGCTTGACCTGCTCGAGTCTGAGCCTCCCTATCTGCGCAATGCGGCTGACGCCTGCCTCGCTGGGCGGCTCGCAAAACGGTGCATCTGGCTCGGACCCCTCTGCTGCTGGCCCGAGGGCCAGCGTCAGGGACACGACCAGATCCGCATGGGCCTGGGACCCCTCTCCTGGGGGCCGCCCGGCAGGCCCGTCCTGCTGCACGAGGGGGCTGCCACGTGCTCTGTCCCTGCCCCGATGCTGGGATGGCTTTCCGGGCTAAAACCCATGCGTGTGGGGTGCTGGGGAGGGGAACGGATGATTGAGCGTTTCACTCAGCTCTGGAAAAACGCAAAACCCAAATTTTGCTTCGAACAGAAATGACCCACCCAAACAAAAACAAGATACGTCTCTCTCGGGGGCTGCCTGGTGTCCCCTCCCCGGCCCTGCCCTGGTCTTCGCATTTCGGCCAGGGGAGGTTTCTCCTTGCATGGGGCGGGGCTCCGCGGCACACGACAGAGTCTCCCGGTTTTGAGGGGTGTGTGATGCAGAAAGGGGGTGTCAACGTCCCTGGGAGGTGGCAGCTGAGAGCGGGCACGGCGGGGGCGGGCCAAGGCCAGGCCCCAGAGGAGGAGCCCCCCAGAGGGCGGTTTCTCCCGTCTGCATTTCCAGCCCACCGCCCTGCCTCTCCCAGCCTTGGCGCTTCCAGCAGCTCCATGACGAAGGGCTGGGCCTCAGGCTCAGAGCCTCGCGGAGGCGGCAGAGGGCCTGGGAAGTAGCCGCAGATGCCCCAGGGGGACAGGGCTGGGGCCGGGAGGGCAGAGGCCGGGCGGGCACCCTGCAGGGCCGGGGACGTGGAGAGGCCAAGCTGGGGCAGTTTTCTCCGGGGCACGCTGGGGTTTCTGAGGACACGTGGTGAGACTCGGAGAGAACAGGCACGTGTCCCGTGCTTTCTGCGAGGGGTGGTCGGGGCAGGCTGGGAGGGGCCAAGAACGAGAGGGCGGGGAGCCTCCAGGGGGGCCCCGTCCCGCCCGGGAAGACTCTGCCCCTCCAGGCCCCACAGCACAGGCCTCTCCCTCCCTTGGCCCTCCGGTGGGACGCCAGCCCCACCCCTTCCCCTGCCGTGTGCTGCTCTCCTCCCGCCTCCAATCCAGGCAGGCTCTCGTGGGGCTCAGGCCTGAGCCCCGGCGCTGTGGCAGCCTCTTTGCAGACCCAAGCCGCGTCCTGGGCGTTAGGTGCCCGCGGGCCCCCTGGGTCTGCTCACTGGCGGGTGGGGACATCGGCGTCCTGGCAACGCTCCCAGCAGGTGCGGGACGAAGGCAGAGGCTTAACCTCCCCGCTGCGAGGCTGACGCTGGGTTTGATCTCAGGGAGCCGCCCTGACTTGCTGGTGAAGGTGCCCGGGTTTGCGGGGCCCCGTCCTCTCCCCGCGAGCCCCACCCTTCTCACCCTCGGCAGCGGTGCCCAGACGGCTCTGTGCGTGCCAGGGACCTGGGGCAGGCACTGAAACGCAGGTGCCCAGGCCACAGGCCAGCAAGTGGAACTAGCAGGCCTGGGGGTGGGGGGAGGGCTGGGGGCGGAGCCCAGGACTGGAGGTTTTAAAACCACCTTCCCAGGCGACTCAGATGCAGGAGGGTCCCAGACCGCACTTGGAGGGGCCCCGGGGACCGCAGGTGGGGGGACTGGCGGAGCTGGGCTCTCGTTGGGGCTGTGGACCCGGAGGGTTCTCGCGGCTGTCCCCGCAGGGCAACGCAGCCAGCGCCACCCCCGCCCCTGTCCCTGCCCCCAGCAGGCCCCTGACCAGGTCAGGCCAGAAGGGACCACCTGCTCTCAGGAACGGGTGACGCCGCCCACCTGGCTGATGTCGCTGGTCCACGCTGCCTTCTCCTGCCTGGACGAGGCCACCAGGATGACCGTGAAGGGCGGCGAGTCCTTCGGCTCCACGCCAATCTTAAAGTCCAGGCGGTCCACGTCCTGGCCGGCTCCTTTGGCTTCCGGTTGCAAGACATGACATTGGCAGAGTGAGCGTGGCCCTTTCTGGGTCGGAAATCGTCTCGGTGGCCCTGCCCTACACACGGCAGAAGCTCTGCCTGGCAAGGCACCAGGCCGCTTGCTGCCACTTTCAGAGTGTTTTTTCCTAAGTGGGGCGTCCCCATTTCAAAGATGGAAAAACTAAGGCTTGGATGCGGAAGTAGCTCAGAGCCACGCGGGGACAGTTCTGGACCCAGAGCTGGAAGAACCTTCAGGAATCAGAGTCTGCCCTCTGCCCGCCTCACACCCACGGGTGGCCGAGGCCCCGCGCAGGGGCCCACCCAGGACCTCCAGCCGCAGCAGCCGAGCAGGATGGGAAGGGGCCTCACAGCCGGGCCCTCCCGCTAACCCCGGGTAGCACCGGCCAGACAGGAACTTCAGGATCTTAAACCCTATGGGCTGGGCCCGTCGCCTGGTTCAGGTTAGAGCTCCCCAAATCGACAGTAAAGTCCAAGTATTTTTATTACTGCTCCTAACCGGAAAGTTCCTTGAACTCTTTTTTGTTTTGAGACAGAGTCTCACTCTTTTGTCCGGGCTAGAGTGCCGTGGCGTCAGCCTCGCTCACAGCAACCTCACACTCCTGGGCCCAAGCGATCCTCCTGCCTCAGCCTCCCTGGCCCCAGGAGCCCTCGGGCTGCCGCACAGACGTGTGAACGAGGGCTGCTCGCTGAGACGTTGCGACCCCCAAACCCAACAGCGCCGCTGGTCCGAGGGCCTGAGCAGCTCGGACGGAACCGAGAAGGTGGGTCGACCGTGGCCTGCTGGGCCAGGAGCCCGTTCTCTGAAGACCCAGCGTGCAGCCTCTCTGTGTCCAGGCGAGGGGCGCCCACCCCCGAGCACCCTCCTCCCTCCCAGCAACCCCCAGGCGCGGCCGCGGGTGCGTGGGGTCCTCGCGGGCAACGCGGGCGCACGGCAGCGCCACACTCACCCTCGTCCTCCGCGCTCTCCGGCTCCTCCAGCAGGGTGCAGTCGATGAGGGAGATGACGCCGTTCTGCAAGAGAGCCGCAGAGGCCGCGTGGGCTGGGGGCAGAGCGCGGTTTGGGAACTCCAGGAGGACAGCATCACGCGTGCACATACGTGTGCATGTATCATGTGCATGTATCACGACCGGGGATGTGCTTTTTAGGCTGGAGGATTTTACCTTCGTGTAAGAAGCCCAGGGCAGCGGATCGGAGGGGCTGAGAGAGGCCGCCCCGACCGGGCCGTGGGAGGAGCGGCCAGAACCCGCCGGCCCGTTCACGTCCCAAACCTACCCAGGTCGGAAATCCCCGACCTCGGCCAGACCCTCACGTTGCCAGCAGGAAAATGGGCCGACGCCGGGCCCAGCCCCGGTGCTGAGATTCTGCGGACGAGGAGCGAAGCCAGGGAGGCTCCCCGGCGAGGCAGCGGGGGTCTGCAGGGACCCCGGGGCCTGGTCCCAGCGAGGTCAGCGCTCGTTTTCAGCTGTTAGACACATCTGGAAAATGCCTCCCGGCCTCGAGTGCGTGAGCTTCTCCTGGGTGGGACCCCTCGGCATCGCGGGGAGAGGCGAGAGTGACCGCGCTCGGTGACCACGCGAGGAGACCCCTCCCCTCCTGACCCCGCCCCCGAGCGTGGCCGGGCGTGAGACGCGCAGGCGGCCGCAGGGGGGAGCGGAAGAGACGGTGGGGCTCAGGGAGACGCAGCCCCCACGCGCTTCCCAGCTGCCTCCTGGCCCCCCGTTCCGGGGGCGCCACCGGGCGGGTCACGGGCAAGGTCTACGGACGAGGAGCCGGGGCCTCCGGCCGACCTGGAAGGGTCCTCTGGCCCCGTTGGGACTTTGGCATGGCGGCACCAGCGGACCCCGCGACCACGAACCTCTCGAACACGAGAGCGTCTGGGCCAAAGCCGTGCGGTCGGTCTCCCCTGATCAAACCGCAGAGACCAAGGGACAGATGTTTGTTCTCATCGCCACATTCGGGGTAATTTGTTGCGTAGCGACAGATGAGCAACATGATCTCTAAAGGTCACGACCTGCCGCGCGGCTGATCTGTGTGCACGACGCGGGAGGCCGAGGGGCCGCGAGCATCGGCGCGGACCCCACCCCGGCTCTGCGGCTCGCTTTGCTCTTCCATGGTCTCGGCGCAGCCCCCAGGACACGCTGGGCCTCCGCTCTGCGCCGGGACGTCCCTGGGCCTGGCTGTCCCGACAGCCCCGTCTGGCTCCGACTCTCCCTAGGGTCAGTCCTGACGGCAGTTCCGGGGGGCGCAGACGTGCACCCTGCCCTCCACACGGACCTGGCGTCCCAGCCCCACCTGCCGCACGTGAGCAAGTGACGTGATTGGGGCCCGCGGCCGCCGCAGGTTACACGGCACCGCGAGGCAGAGCACAGACTCCGGAGCCAGACCTGCCGGGTCCAGAGCCTGGCCGCGCCACGTGCCGGCCTCTCGTCTGCGCAACGGGGACAGCGAGTGCTGGTCTTGGTGGGCTATTCTGGGCCCGGCCCACGGGAGCCACCGTGCCAGGCCCGACAGTACCCCGCAAGCTCGTCACCGTGGAATCGGGGTGACAACATCACCTACGAGCATTCACCGTGTCCCAGACACTGGGACCCCCGCCGACCCTCGGGCTCTCCTCGAAGGGGCTTTTTCAGACCTGCAGATAAGGACACTGAGGCCGGGGGGGGTCGCCCGCTGGCAGGGGCGGCGCTGGTCCTGTGCCCGTCCCCAGTGTGCTCAGGAACTTTGAAAACCCAAACAAGACAGAATAAACTGAAGCGACAGACAGACAGACAGACACGTGAGCCCTCAGACAGCCAGAGCCTCCGTGTCTCCGGTTTCTCCCCCCACGGACCCCCGGCTGGACCGAGGTCGTCTCGGCAGAGACTCCAGAGTAACAGATGATGAGTTTCCCCAGGGCCAAGTTTGGTTAAAACTGGAGTGTCCAACATCTGTGAATTGATTTCCCACGCACAGCCGCCGTAACTCGCGGACGCAGCGGCTCGTGCCCCGGAGCCCCGGCTCGGTCTGCGGCTCTGCGGGACCCGGGCCCGGCGGCCGGGTCTGGAGGACGCTCTCCCCGTGCTCTGGCCTAATTAGGGCACCCTCCGGCCTTGCGAGCTGCCGGGGGATGGACGCAGCGCGGGGGACGGCAGCCCACAGAGGCAAGCGCGTCGTGATGGCGGCAAAGCCGCGTTCACTGCTAGTCACCCCCGGCTTGTCCGCGCAATGTCTCCGGGAGGACTGCCATCCCCATGTGACACGTGACGTGTAGACAGGGTCACACGTGTGTGCGTGATGGAGCTGGGCTCGGCTTGTCCCCACAGCGAGGGGACAAGCAACGAGCTGCGCTGGGGAACAGGAGGTTCTGCCCGGACCCAGCTTTGCACAGAGCTGGTCCTGCGCAGGCCTCGCAGCTGCAAAGGAGGCCGCCGGGGGAGAGCTGCGCAGCTGAGAGGACAGCAGGAGCAAAGGCCCTGGGGTTGGAGAGGAGGCAGGAGCGGTATGAGATGCCTGTCCCCTCCACCATTAGGGACGAGCCAGTAGTCAAGCACGTGGGGTCTGCAGCAGGGCGGGGGTCAGGGTCGGCCCCATGCAGGCGGCGATGGGGTTGGGGCCGCTGCCGTGGAAGGCTGCTGGCAGGGGCCTTCTGAGCTCCCCAATGTGAGAGGCTCCCAGCCCGCGGGGGGCCTGCCCCGCCACTCACACACTCGCCACAGACACACAGATGCACAAATGCACACACCCCCAATACACACACAAATACACACATACACCCCAATACACACACACGCATACACACAGATACAGATACACACCCCCCAATACACACACTCAACACACACAGACACACCCACCAATACACACACCCAACACGCACACACACACACAAATACACACGCGCCAATATACACAGACACCAACATGCACAAATACACACCCCAACACACACCCCCAATACACACACAAATACACACATACACCCCAATGCATGCACACGCATACACACAGATACACACAAATACACACCCCCAATACACACGCTCAATACACACACAGACACACACAAATATACACGCGCCAATACACACACACACCAACATGCACAAATACACACAAACCCCAACACACACCCCCAATACACACACAAATACACACATACACCCCAATACACGCACACGCATACACACAGATACACACAAATGCACACCCCCAATACACTCACTCAATACACACACACCAATACACACACCCAACACACACACACAGACACACACAAATACGCGCCAATACACACACACACCAACATGCACAAATACACACACACCCCAACACACACCCCCAATACACACACAAATACACACATACACCCCAATACATGCACACGCATACACACATGTACACACATGCCAATACACACACAAATACACACACACCAACACACACATAAATACGCACACACATGCCAATACACACAAATACACACACACCAACACACACATAAATACGCACACACATGCCAATACACACACAGACACACACACAAATACACACACACACCAACACATGCCAATACACCCACACGCATACACATACCAATACACACATACACACAACACATACATGAACATACATACACACACCTGCACACACACGGATACACACAAATACACAGACGTGCCAATACACACACATGCATACACACATGTGCGCACCAATACACACACACCCTAATATACACACAAATACACACACAGACGCACGCACATACACACACCAACACGCACACACACAGATGCAAGCCCACGCCACACGCACATGCACACACACACACCCCAATACACTCCCACAAATACACATATGCCAAATACACACATACCCCCAATACACACACACTGACACACACAAATACACACACAAACACGCACACCCAATACACACACAGACACACACATACACACACACACACCCCTTTCAGGGGTCTGCCCAGACCCTCTGGCCCTGCCCAGAGCCCGGCCGTGGGCCCTCTGGGGCCGGGACACCTTCCCACCCCTACGATTGCTCCGGTGGAAACTCAGTGGAGCCTGTTTGTTCACCTGCCAGGTGAGCGCTGGTGCGTGTGCGTGTGCGTGTGCGCATGCGCATGCGTGTGTGCGTGCGTGTCCCGGCACCCGCCCCCGCGCCTCACCTTGGTCAGGTGCAGCTTCCCCCCGGAGCCGCGGGCGCAGACGATGAGGTGCTTGGAGAACAGGAAGCACTGCCGCTCACCCTCCTTCCTCAGGGACAGCGACCCCAGGCGCCCTCTGGTGATCTTGCCCTTCTCGGACATGGGCACCTGGATGAGGGAGCCTGCGGCGGGGGACAGAGGCCTGAGCCCTCCCGGCGACCCTGCCCGGCGCGGCGGAGGGTGAGACGCCGGGAGCAGAGGGGCGGAACCGGCCGTCCGAGGTCCTGGCAGCAAATGCCGCCCTGGACGCTCGTCCAGCCCCTTTGGGGCCGACGGCTGGGATGGGGGTGACCAGAGAGGCCCCACGCGGGGCCCCCGACCTCCCAGCCGGGCCAGGGCCTCCGCGAGCACAGGGACCCTGATGGCACGGCCGGTGCATGTGGCGGGGAGAAGGCTGGGCCGGGGGAGCTGGCCGCAGGCCCCGAGGGGTTCGCAACACTGAGCTCCGGCCAGCGTCACCGCGCCCTGCCGCAGCGCCCAGACGGCCTCGCAGCCTCCACACGCTGCCCTAGGAGGCCACCCTGTCACGAAGCCCGTGCTGCTCCCTGGCACAGGCCCCACGGCCCTCCCACCCACTCGCGTGGCTCCTGGTGGCCCCAGGATCCTGGCGCTGAGGCCACCACGGGGACACGGTCCTGCACTCGTGTCCTCATGATTCTCTCCCGCCCAGCTGGCTCCCGCAGGGCAGGGCTGGTCTGTGCCCGGGTGTCCCTGGAGCCTGGCGTGGGCCTGGCATGAGGGGCTGTGCGGCTGGCAAGCGGGGAGGTGCCTGCTGGCGGGTCCCCGTCCCCAGGGCCTCGTCTCCACGCCCAGCCCAGCTGGGGGAGACGCCCTGGCCAGGGTGACGGCAGAGTCCTGGTCTGCGGGGACACTGCCCACCCAGGGGGCCATTCCTTGGGCCACCTCCAAGCCACGTCCACCTGGGGTTTCGTCAGTGGGGCCAGAGAATGTACGAGGGGACAGTTCTGCCACAGAGAGCGCCAGCACGGCACGGGGGCAGGAGACAGGCGAGGCCGGCTCTGCACCCAGCGGCTCACGGTGGGGGCCTGGGACAGGCGTGGGCCACACGGGACCTGGGACAAGGCTGCAAAGACAATGACAATGCCCTCGCCCGAGGCAGCTGCGCGGGGCGGCGGGGGCCGGCAGGGTTTTCACCAGTCGGAGAACCCGGGGCAGCAGAAGGGACCCCGAGGTCCGTTCCACGGTGGAGGCCACGCGGGCGCGTGAGCAGGAGCTGAGCGTCCCGCAGAGCGTGGCGGGCGGACGTGGCGGATATCAAACGTGTCACAGCCCTGGCGTCCCTGAGTGGGACGTTGGTCCCCTAAGCCGCAGAGGGTCCCCCACGCGGGGCTGCGCCTCCCCGACACCGCCCCCGAGCTGCGCCGCGGCCGAAGGTGGCGAAGGCCCTCTAGCGTGAGAGCCACTGTGACCGCGGCGTCCCCCGGGGCAGAGGGACGGCCCGGCTTCCTCGCGGACACGGGCAGTGCCGAGCTCTGTCTGTCCCCCCCACGTCCTCCCCAAAGGACACGTGTTTACTGGACGTGGGGCGGACACACCAGGGCCGCCCGGGGAGGTCCTGTTTACACCGTGAGAGAAGGACCCTGTGAAACCAGGAACGTCTGCGTCTGTCTGCGTAGACGGGGCGCGCGGCGTCGCGGGCGGGGGGGGGGGCGCACCTTGCCGCACGAAGGTCTGGCTGGTGTCCAGCAGGATCTCGCAGCCCTCGGTGATCATGCGCTCGATGGCCAGGTTCTTGCGGATGTTCTCCGTCTCGCTCACCTCGTCGTGCATCACCCTGCGGACGGGACAGGCGCTGCCGCGGCGGCCCCCTCCTCGGGAGGCGGCTCGGGGGTCCCGGCCAGACCTAGGGAGCGGCCCCAGCCCCAGCGGGGGCCCGTAGGTGGGAAAGGGAGGGAGTGCGTCCACCGAGCGCGCCACGCGCCGGCCATGCCACGGGAGTCTCGTTTCAGCTGTCTCAGCCCCGCGGAGCAAGCGCTCGCATTTCGGGGAAAAACAGAAGGAAGAGAGGGAAGGCGGCAGCCGGGACAGGTCTGTCGGATCTCCAGGTCCGAGCCGGGAGGAGCAGGGGTGCAGGTCCCGCCGCGGCGCAGAGGGAGGGGGGTGTGGGAGACCCCCGTCTGTTAACCTGCCGGCCCCACACCGGGCTCGCGCCTGCCTCGGGGCCTCCGCACCGGCCGTCCCCTCCCCACCGCTTTCTCCAGACCCGAACTCGGCACGTCCTTACGCTGCGGGGCCTGGCAGGCTTGTGTGGGGCCCTGGCCCTGGCTGGCTCCGTCTGTCCCGCAGGCTGCGGCCCCCCCGGAAGGAACGTGGGTGACTCCCGTCCACACCTGTCCTGCGCAACGCCCCCCTCTCCAATAGGTGGCACCATTTACCCGCTTTCTAGAAGCCGCGCAGCAGCGGGAAAGGCAGGTGTGAGCTGCTGGCTTTGCCTGGTGGTTTCCAGCAGTCTCGAGAAAGCAGCGGGAATTTGGCAGGGGTGGGGGTGGGCCTCTGGAAAAAACACCCCAGGTGCTCCCAGAAAAGCACAAAGCGCTTCATTTGCAACTGACACCTGAATTTCTACCTCCGAGACCCCCAGCGGGGGCTCAAAGTTCTCACAGACATCGCTCCGTTAAACCGCGCGATGGCGGAGACGATGCCTCAGCTGGATCTGCCGCCGGGCACCGAGCAAGTCGCTCAGCCCGACTGGGCTTCCTCGTCTGCGGGACGCGGGGTGAAGACGGACACAGAGTCCCGAGGCCACCCCGGGACGCGGCAGGTGCTCGGACAAAGGATGTCGATGGTCGCCGCTGTCGTCGCCAGCGGCAGAAGTATCGCCATCGATTATTTTTTTCTGGTTTAGGACACACGTTTCAGGTTTGAGCTCCCTGGACGAGCACGTTAGTAAACAGACGAGGGCTCGTGGGTACAGTCCCCCCCTCAGCAGCCTCGGCTTCCCCCCTCCTCCCAGCAACGCTCTTCCGGAAGCCCAGGCCCTGCCCGGTGCCAGCTCCCTGCATTTGCGGGGAGGGCTGCGTTTGCTAAAACACAAGGGGTAATTCTGAAGTAGCAAAACTAGTCCTCCTGTTAGACATGCAAAATACGGCTTCTCAGGATAGTTCTAGCCCCGGGTCGGGGTTTGTGCCGGGGACCCACGTGCACGCGTGTGGGCGCGTGTGGGCGCGTGGGGGGCTCTGGGAGGGCAGAGGGAGGGCCCAGGGCCCGGGGCGCCTGGGAACCTGGAGACCACCACGATCACCCGGGGTCACCAGTGAGCGCAGAACACAGGGGTTCGGGGTAGAAGGGGGCGAGGCCCAGTCCCCAGAGGGTTCGACTGGTGCTTCTGAGCACAGCCCGGGGCGGGGCTGGCTGTCCGACGGCTCCTGCCAGGCCAGGAGGGCGAGAGGAGGATGAAGGGCTGCTGTCACGGTGAGAAGAAAACCTTCTTCTGTGTCCCTGGGGCCGGGTTTAGGGCCAGGCCCAGGAGGCCGTGAGGGAGAAAGGAAGAACATGCCGTGTGCCCGAGAAAGGGGACGGGGTCTTGGGCCAGACACCTTGTCCCACGTGCCACCCGCACCCGTGTGCGCCGGGACGGGGCAGCCTGGGGACCAGCAGCCCCACCGCCCTGCAGAGCCCCAGACCTTCTGCCTGGGAAGAGTGAGCGAGATTCGGCTCCCTGGGCACGGGAGGACTGGCGTGTCCCCCACCCCCGTGGTCTCGTCACCCTGCTGACATCTTGCCCTGATTCTCCACCCTGGGGTCTGTAACTCGGCCGGGCTGTGCAAGGGTTGGGGGCAGCCTGTACCTGCCGTGGTCCGGCCTGGTTCTCCCTCTGCCCCGCTGGGAGCCGCAGCCCGACTGGCTACCCTCCCGGGCTTCAGGGGCCTCTCAGGGCACCGAGCGTTTGGCAGGGCCCGGCGGGTGGACCCCGTGCCGCAGGCTGACCCACCTCCGCAGCCGTCTCTGACCGTGAGCCCCACCCATCTCCCGGTCTCCGCGCCGTGGTCGCTCGTTTCCTGCCCGGCTCACTGTCTGGGTGAACACACCGTCCTGGGGCTTCGGTGCTGCCTCCAGGCTGGGGACGCCCGAATTCCTCTCCCCCCAACTCCAGGCTCAAAAACGCCCCTCCCTTCCTGTCATTTCCACGTGGACGTCCCATCAGCAGCTCAAGCTCAACAGCCACCGGGAAGGCTCCAGCCCCCCGCCCCCCATCTTCTCCGTCCCAGCGAGGGCACCTCGCCCTCCCGCGCTCAGCGGGAAATTCTGGAATCACCCTCGACTCCAGCCTCTCACTCCCACATCGAATCCACCAGAAAATACACCTTCAAAATGCCCCCGACTCTGCACCTCCTCCCGGCCCCTTCCTGGCCCCGGTGCACCCCCTGCGCAGGCCGCGGCGTCTCCTGCCTGTGGTGCTGCCCAACCCCGGCCCTTCTGCTTCTGCCTTCCTGGAGGAAGTTTCCTCTGGGCCTCAGGGGCCGGGTGAGGAGCCTGACTAGAGGACTGGGGCCTCTGGAATTGGACGAGCCACCTGCTGTCACCACCCGCTGTCACCACCTGCTGTCACCACCTGCTGTCACAACCCGCTGTCGCCACCCGCTGTCGCCTGGAGCCTTGGGCACCTGCGGCTGCTCCCACAGCACCCTGTTCGGGGCTCCTGTAGCCACAGGTTCTGACTCACTGAGACTGGGGGACGGAGCGGGTGGGCAGAGAGTGTCGGGGAGGCCCGGGCAGCACCCCATCCTGAGAGATGGGCCCACGAGAGCCTTCCTGCGCCTTCAGACCCCACCTGAGCCAGGACAGCCGCCGCCCGCGCCATTGCCTCCCGCTCCTGGCCTGAGCCGTAGCCCCAGGACCACGCCAAGGGCCTCTGCTTCGAGGCGGGGCAGGCTGTGCCCGCACCACACCCTGGCCTGAACAGCAGCTCTGCCTGGCGGGGGCAAACTCCCGGACACGGGCGTCCTCAGCCCCACCCTGTCCGCCGGCCGGGCTGCGCCGAAGCCAGCGCTCACCTGGACAGCTCTTCCAGTTTGGACTTGGCGTAGTCCAGGCTGTTGCGCTCAACGTGCTCGTGGGGCGTGTGGGCCAGGAGCTCGTGGAGTGTCAGGATGTACCTGGGGATCTGCGGGCCGCCGGGACAGGCAGGAAGGCAGAGTCAGGGATACGGGCCAGGAGGGGGAGGGGGAGGGAGATGGGGAAGGGAGATGGAGGGAGGAGGGGGAAGGTGATGGGGGAGGGGGATGGAGGGGGTAGGGGGTGGTTCCGCCCTTCTGGTCACGGACTCCCCCTAACCGAGGCTCTTCCAAGGGTCTTGTCTGGGGCTCTGCTCTGGCCGGAGGCAGGGCCTGGGGTGGGCTCAGGAGCGGGACGGAGCGGCCCCCTCGCCTGCGCGGCCGTCTGTCCTGCGGGGGCACAGGCCCAGGGTCGGCCTGCTCGGCACCCCCAGGCGCGGGCCTGGCCCTGACCCCACCCGAGCAGCCCAGAGCTGGGGCTCCCCGCTCCCGGCCGCGGCCCCTCCGCATGCACCCCGGCGGGCGGGCGGCCACCTGGAACATGGGGTAGGTGAGGAAGGTCTCCAGCGTCCTCTCCTCGCAGTCGGGCTTGGCCTCGTAGTGCTTCAGCAGCTTGTCGAAGTCGCGGTTCTGCTTGCAGTGCGCCAGGATCTGCAGGCTGTACTGGTGGTTGCGCACGAACTCCTGGTAGATGTTGAGCATGGGCAGCAGGATGTCGAACAGGTCGGCTGGAAGCAGGCGGTGGTCAGCAGGCGGCGGGGAGACCCCGCAGGCCCTCGCCCCCCCCAACCTGGAACCGGGCGCTGGAGGGCGGGTCTGGCTCTGCGGCCTCCACCGCGCAGCCTCGGCCCTCCCGGCAGCTCCCTGCGCCGGCCTCCTCGCCTCCGCGGTGGAGGAGGCACCAACACTCGCTTTATCTACCAAACTAAGGGAGTGAAAAGAGAGACGACGTTCGGGGCAGGAGGGGAGGCGCAGGAGGTGCCGAGAGCCGCGCAGCCTCCTGGGCGCAACCGGGCAGCAGGTGCGAAGCGCGAGCATCTCCCGCGCCCGTACGCTTGGTGCTCTGTTCAGCGGCTCTACGTTTAGAGACCGTCCCCAGGAAACGGCCTCTGACACGGAGAAGACCTCTACGTAGAGACGATTGTTTCTAATGACACCAAAACCAGAACAGCCCTAAGAGCCAAGCGTGGGGGACGGTTGGGTCGGTGACAGGACGTCCACGGAGCACTGGAGCGTCACACGTGGTGATCGGAAAGCACGCTTTGGCGCGAGAAAACGCTTGTGCCGTGATGTTACGTAAGAGAAAAAAACAACACACGGAAGATTCAGATTCTGTATTCGGTATGTTTGCAATTACGTAAAACGGGAAAAAAACACAAGCTCTGTGCATAAAAAAAAACTGGGAGAAAACACACCGCAGTGTTTATAGTGGTTATCTTTGGGAAGCAGAACTATGGCTGCTATTTTTAAACGTTTTCTACTTTTCCGGGTTCTCAAATTTTCTCAGATGGATGAGTTTACATTCTTTTTAAAAGGGAAAAGTGGATGAGAATCTAAAAATACATCACTTCCTCCTAGAAACAAAGCTCTTGCCAACGCGTCTCCTTCTTTCTGCCCCCCGAGGGATGCTGTGGTTCCAGGGGGACACTCCACGGTGCCCCGGAAGACACGACGTCCCCGGCCGCGGGGTGGCCGTGGAGCGGGCCTCCCTGGGCCTGCGCGGGGCCGGCTACTCACCCAGGACCAGCGTGGGCCAGCTGGAGATGCGGGCCTTCAGGCCCTGGTAGAAGATCTGGTGGAGGAACATGATGGTCTCGCTGAAACAGAAAGCGCAGTGTGAGCTCCGGCCGGGGCTTCCTGCCCCCGGGGACGGCCGTGCCCCAAACCCCCCATCAGACTCCTTGCAGCAAACCCTCTCCTCCGGCGGGACCCACGAAAACCCTGCCAGCAGGAGGGACGATACACTAACAATTTGGGCTGCCCAGTGCAAATGGGAACGCAGGCCCCCACGGAAGAAGCACCGAGCATTTCCAGACGGTGACGGAGCATCGCGGCAGCACGGGGGTGGCCCAGGTGGGCACGGATCTTGGGGGGCTCCGTGTCTCCAAAGCCCCCACCTGCTCGGGCCCCTGCGGTATCGGGGCGACCCGGGGCTCTGGCGAACGCGGGTAAGAGCCACCGTTGATGTGGACAGAGCTGGGGTTGGCCACGCAGGCCGGGGCTCGGATCCGCCTCACGCCCCTTCCCGGCCGTGCGACCTCGAGCAAGACGCCTGTCACCCCTAGGCCTCCCGTCCTTCTGTGCAAAAGACACAGGTGACAAGCACTGGGAGGGCTCACATACCCGGGGCGTGGAGGATGCTCAGCAAACGCTGGCTCCCCGCTACTCCGGACCCGCCCTTTCTGAGGACCCCAAGTCAGGGAAGCCAAAACGCCCGGGGTCCCCTGCCTTGTGGCCGCGTGCCGAGCAGGACCACTGTCCTCACGGGCAGCTCAGCCCTGCGCGAGGGGCCTCTGAGCGCCCCCAGCGGCCACGTCTGCCTTGGCCCCGCCCTGCCCCGCCCCCCCCGCTGCCCGGGCAGCTGGTCCCAGAACACAGCCCAGGGTGTCCTGTCCAGGACAAGCTGCGAGCACCGGAGAACGCCACAGCGAGGCCGCCTCTGGCAGGCTGCCCTTCCCTCCCTCCCGAACGCTTCTCCCTGCTCCTCCTCACCCACCACCTGGCTCCCGGCTCTGCCACCCTGGAGACCCTGCGTCTGGGGAACTTGGTAGTGGGCCCATTTGTGGATAGGAAACTGAGGCCAGAGAGGGAGAGCTATTCCCCGGGAGTCAGGGGCAGCCCTGACTGCCATTCCCTCTCCCGGAATGTTCTCTTCCCTGTCTTTGCCACATCAGATGCCCCCACCCCCGCCGGGGTCGCTGTCTCGGCCCAAGAAGAGCCGGGAGTGGAAGGCTCGGGGTGGGCAGAGAGGGGGCCGTGGGGGCAGGACAGGGTCCCGGTGGACGGGGGACTCCGAGAGGTGAGAGCTGGAGCACCCCCTCTGCAGAGACACAGGGAGGGCGGGAGGAAGAGGGACGGAGGGTCAGCTGCAAGGGAGGAAGGGGTGAGGAAGGTGAGGGGAAGGGAGGGGGAGAGGGCATGAGAGAGAGACACACACACACACAACACACACACACACACACACACACACACACACACACACACACACGACACCTCCAGGCTGACAAGCAAAGCCCGTAACCGCGCCGTATTCCTCAGGATGCGCAGAAGGAAAAGAAAACTTAGACTGAAAACAGTGCTAATTAAAACAAAACCTAATCAGAGAAAACCGCCTGAGTTCTCATTTCTGAGTGTGGATCCCACCGCTGTGAGTCACCTGTCACCCCCTGAAGTCCCGGGAGAAAGTCCCTCGGGTGTGGCAACGCGCTAACGACCCGGCAACGCACTAGTGTCCCTGGCAACGCGCTAGTGACCCGGCAACGCGCTAGTGTCCCTGGCAACGCGCCAGTGACCCCGCAACACGCCAGTGACCCCGCAATGCTCTAGTGACCCCGCAACGCGCTAGTGACCCCCAACGCTCTAGTGACCCTGGCAACGCGCTAGTGACCCCCAACGCGCTAGTGACCCTGGCAACACGCTAGTGACCCCCAATGCGCTAGTGACCCGGCAAGGCTGGCTCCTGCCTGGCCCTGCCCCGCGCCACTCACTGAGTGGATGGACAGACGCCAGTTGCGAGAACACTGGTCGTCTGCATAAGAGGCTTCGAAACATTCAGTAGCGAGAGACCGACCTAGGGTGCAGAGAGAAGAACATCGACCTCTGGTGGATCGCAGGGGCCAGGACTGCCAGGGGCTCTCGCGGGAGCCAGATCAGGATCTTCCCACATATCTAGAAACCCCTAGGTGATCCTGAGCCCCGCCACGGCGAGACGCAGGGAGGCCATTCCCAGGCAGCTCCGGCAAACGGCTGCGCAGGATGTTTGCAGGTGTTCCAGTACTGCACAGGCTTGTGTAGCAGCATATCAGGAACGTCGTAAGCTAGAATTATACAGATAGGGTTGATGGAGCCTCCATGGCCAGTGTAGACTCTGAGAATTTTACCTGTGATCCTACTTCTCAGAAATTGCCACTGTTACTCATCCAATAAGAAAAAAAATAATCTCATTTTGACTTGTTTTTTAAAAACCATCGTTCGTGTGTTGGTTGAACATTTTCCCTACGTGTTGGCCATCTGTGCTCCTTCTCTGGGGGCTGCCTGCTCGCGTGCACTTACTGCTTTCTCTCTTACTGATTTTAGATGACTCTGCATGGAGCACGGTCTGGCACGCGTGCTGTGGACATTTCTGCTCGGCGTTTGAGCATGGATTTTGGGTTTGGTGTGGTGCCGAACTTCTTGCACTTCGCCCCAGAAAGCACGAACCGGTTTCCCGCTGCCCGGGGTGTGGGCGGCCCTTTCCCCACTCCCAGACTGCAGACGCCCACCTGTGCTCCGCCGTCTCACCCACATGTGAACACGTGGCCACCAAGTGGCGTTTACTTCGGCGTCACGCGTGGACAAGGAACACGGAGGCGACCTTTCCCTCGGTTTCCTCTGCCACCTGCCCAGCTGTAGTAACCAAATACATCGTTTCCTAGGGTTTTTTTTACGTATTAACTAAATTCTCGTGCGTTCTTGAGTCCGTTCCTGCACTCTGTTCTGTCGTTGACCTACCGGTCTGCTCTGGCGTCGGTCTCGGGCTGTTTTGGTCTCTCCTCGTTCACAAACCTTCACGATGCGTCTGGTCACAGGTAGGAACGTGCCTTCCACCGCCGTTCTTCCCCCAGAACATCATCGTTTGCACGTGTTCGTTCCTCTGACTGAACTGCAAACTCGCTGTGCTGGGCTGCACTGGGATGGGAATTATACTGAATCTACAGAACATTCCGGGTGAAAGCGACACGTCTGCAACACGGCATCTTCCCGTCCAGGGTGCCGGGACGTCTCTGCCTCTGACGTCTCTGGTTTTGCTCAGCGCACGGGTCCTGCGTTTGCTCCTGGACGGTTTACGTTTTTGCTGCTACTGTGAGTGGGACCCTCGTGCTTTGCCTGTCACTCCTCGTGCCCCAGCCCTGCAGACGGGACGCGTCCACGGCGGTGTGACCCCCACCGAGCCGCATCATTCCCCACACCCTCCGGGCGGCCACTGCCAGTCAGAGCAGGCACCCGGCACCGGACGGGAGGGCTCCGGCCACAGGGCCACACCCGTGGCTCCCACACGTGGCACCGGGCACGGCGTTCATTGAAGGAAATAGCCTGAGTCCGTGAGACACTGTCTCGGCCACGCAAAGCCCACTGCGGCGTTTATTTCAAAGGTCTTGTCCCCCCCGGAGAAGCACAGTTAACCCTCCCAGCCCTGCCCCGTCCTCCAGGCAGCTGCCAACGTGGGCAGAGGCCTCTCTCTTCCCGAGGACGTCCTGTCGTGAGCCCGTAAATCAAGTCACCAAATCAGCGTCAGGCTCCTACCGTGGGGCACGGTTCAGCCTGACAGCAAACCGAGGAGAGCTGCGTGCACAGAACCTCCCAGCAAGGGAGCAGCAGCCTCCGGCCTGGCTTCTGACACACGGACCTCTGCGCTGGGTCCAAGGCGGGGACACCGGGGGTCCGTTCCTGGGTCCTGCCCCGCAGCACTGACAGTGGTGGGGAGGCCGGGTCGTGCAGGGGACGGTCTCCAGCGGAGGCTGGGCGCCGAGACCTGCGCGCTGAGCCACACGCGTTAGGTCGGTTGAGAGGACCCCGCCGGTTACGTGACGGGCAGCAGGGGGAGCGCGAGCCTGGCCGCCACGCGGGTCTAGGCGACACCCCCACCTGCTCCTGCTCGCTGGGCGCCCCTGACGCGACCCCTACCTCTGTGCCAGCCTCGTGGGGTGGGAAGCGCAGGCCGGAGCGCCCCGTCCTGCGAAGCGCTGGGGCTATCCCGAGGTTGACACGAAGCAACTCCACCTGCTCCCTGTGCTCCCACAGACGCGGACACAGTGGTCCTCGTGCCGCCCCGTGACCGTGCGCCGGAGCGAGGATGACGTCACGTCGTTTTCTGACTTCCCAGCCGCCCCGGCCCCTGGGGGGAGGGGTCTCCGCCCTGCAGTGGGAGCAGCCGCCCATGTCAGATGCGCACCACCCACGTGACCCTCAGGCCTTGCTATGTAACACGCGTGACGGCAGGGTAAGTGACGCTGGTTCTGTGTCGGACCAGCCTGACACGGCCCCGCGCGGTCGGGACGGATCGTCACCCTCCGATGACGCCGTTGGATGCACTTCGATGTTTCCACCTGTGCTCAGGAGAGCTACGGCCTGGTCTTCCTTTCTGGTGATGCCTTGTCTGGCTCTGATAAGGTGACGCTGGCTTTGCAAAATGAGTGGCTCGCGCTCCTGCCATCTTAGACCTGGCAACGTGCGCCACGGTGGAGCGCCTGGGCCGCGCCGGCCGCGTGTGGACACTTTCTGCAAACCCTCACCTGACCCCCAGCACCTGGGAGGGCGGGACCTTCCTGAGTCGGCCTTTTCTGAGGACCGTGGTCTGTGCCCCGCGGGTCTCGAGGATCCGCCAGGCTGCTAAGACGGGCAAAGGCGGAGCTTGGGCCCGCCGTGGACAAGGGGACAGGCAGCGTCCGGGGATGAGAGGAGAGGCCGCCGAGGAGAGGGAGATCCGGAAGCGAGTGTCCCAGCTGCGGAGGACGCCGCTTGTCTCTGTTCCGGGCAGACGTGGACGCCGCCCCGCCGGCACCGTGGCAAATCACGTCTTAAAGCCATCGAATTAAACTCTCCTCCTTGATGTTTCTGACAAAGGTCACTCGGTTCTCACTGTGACAGGAGCCCCTTACCCTTCCGTGCTTTCTCCTCCGGGTGCACGAACGAGCCTTCGGTCTCCCGGCCCTTCGAGGCCCGGGGAAGGGCGCTCAGACGCACTCCTGCCCGCTGGCAGGACGAGACGCGTCCCCGCGGTCCCTGCATGCTGGCACAGCCGCCGGCCACGTGGCAGAGGGGCTGAGCTTCCCGAGACCGACCCGAGACCGACCCGAACTCCGGCACTTTCTGCCCGGAATGTCTGACGGCTCCTTCCGCCTCGGGATGGAGTCCCACTCTCACCTCTGGGCCTGCGCACATGCTGTTCCCTCTGCTCGGAAGGTTCTTTCCTTCTCCTGCAGACTCTCCCATGTCCTGAGTCCAAGCTCAGACGTCACCTCCTCCACGGGGCCTCTTGGATGGTTTTTGCCACAGTTCACGTTAAGCATCCGGTCAATGGTCTGTCCCAGTGCTGGGGCTCGAGCGGCTCACTCTGCCTCTGCGGGCCCCGTGCGCAGCCAGGCTCTGCGTCGCCTGTCCGATTCAACCTGGGCTTTGGCGGAGCTGCCCTCCTCACCGCTGGGTCCTCACCCCACAGGATGACTCGTTTTGACGACAGAAACCCACCCGGGTGAATCTATCCGCCTGCCCTGCCCAAGGATTCACGGGTCTCTCTTGAGGTCGACGACCTCTGTTTCTTTTCAAGGTCATTAGTGGAGACATCGGCCTCATGCGAGGGCAAAAGTCCCTTCCCGCCCTCCCACCGTTCTCAGTTGAAGACATCTGACCTGATCCATTCAGTTCTTAAAAGACAAAAATATAAAATCCTGTTGTGTTTTTGGCAAACGACTTTTGAACAAGTACTGTGGGCTAGCACGAATGTTCCTAATTGAAGCCTCCAGGTTAAAAGATTCCATTAAAGACCAATCAATGCAGAGTCACAAAAATATAGAAAGATAAGTCAACGCAAAGGACGCCGTTACCTCTCAGTGACGGTGAACAGTGACCACAAGTTTGCAGCTGAGGCCTGAAATGCAAGAAAAGTACAAACAACGTAGAATTCGAACGATGCCCTGAAGTGCTCCTCGGTGGGGGGTCACGGCCGAGCCCCCGGCTGCTCCGTGTGTCTCCGGCCTCCCATTTCAGGGACATCTGGGACCAGCAGCCACGGCGGCACCTGCAGACAGGCTGGAAATGCAAAAACGCAGCCCCGGCTCCCTCAGACCTGCGACGGCTCACGCTCCAGAACCCGTGAGCCCAGCTGGGTGCTCAGGTTTACTCAGCAAGGAACATGTTCTTCACATTTTCCAGCCAAATTTCAGGTCACTGAATCTAGAAAACCCAGTTGGAGTTTCTGGGTTAGACGTTACCTGATTGCACACAAGAAAACAATACTTTCTTCGTTTTAGTAAATGCATAAAAGCACGTATTTAATGTTTAAAAACTGCGCTCAACACGTACATTCAAAAGCAGCCCTCTGGGGCCCAGCGACTCAGTTTCTCCAAGGTCTCCTGAGGCCAAAGACTGTTCCCTCCTCCTGCCCACGTCTGACCTACGACCTCATCCGCCTCCCCCGGGATGTCCCCCAGGGCCCGACGCCAGCACATCAGCCTGCAGGGGCGGCCCTGGGTCCTGCGTGTCAGTGGGGCCAGTGAAGTGACCGGACGTGCCACGTCTGCAAAGAAACGTGGCCGCACTACCACTCCGGCACACGGATTACCGGGATCCCTAGGCGAGATCCACCTGTGACCGCCCTCCGTCCGACTGAAAGACAGGAACTGATAGTAGGAGAATGTACTTTGTTTTGTGTGGAACAAATTGTCTGAGATCAGAAAAATGTGTTCTCGTTGATTCTAACTGATGCCATTTGCTTCTGTAACCGTGCTTGCTTTTAGTTATTTGTTAAATATAGGAGTGAGAGCAGGAGTGACTCCATGACAAGCTGAATTTCCTGGAATAGGCCTAAGTTTCAGTTTCCCTGAAACCGAAACGCGGACCACAACTGGCGCCGGCGCGAAAACTGAAAATCCCGGGGCTTGGAGCTAACCAATCAGGAGTCAAAACAATCAGCCACTTTCAAAGGAACCAATGGACTAAGGGGGGAGGGGGGATGGTGTGCCCAGCGTGTCGTGTGGAACCTGCGTGTCGTGTGCCACCGGTGTGTCGTGTGCAAAAGAAAGTATAAAAGCTTCACTTTTACCCCGGGGCGGGGTCCTGGTTCATAGAGAGGCCACTGCGTTGGAGCTCTGGGACTTGGACCCTAGCTCGAGCTAGCCAATTAACTCCTTTGCCTTCTGCAGCCTTGGTGACTCTGCCTCTCTGTTCCTGGGGCCGAGGGGAACCGGCTCTAACACAACCTCTCCACTTCTGCCGCTTATCGAGTTCACGCAAGGTTATCATCCACAAGGAAGCTCAGTCAAACCATCTCCCAAGAAAGCCCTTCACAAAGAGGCTGACGGCAGAGTCGGCGCCCGGGGCGGCGAGGGCTTTGCGGGTGGGGCCGAGGGCTGAGAATCCCGAATCTCAACCGCGAGGCGCCTCAGGTCTCGCGATGGCGTCAGGGAAGAAGAACAGGACGTACCTTAACGTTTGGTAGTTTGATTTATCATCCTGGCATTTCAATCAGTGCTCCGGCGGGAACAACTCTTTGCCACTGGGGTTGCCTGCCTGCCTCCCCAGGTGTGACGACCAACCGAGTCTCCAAACACGGTTCAGGCTCCCCTGGGGCAAAGCCGCCCCTCTGGGAACCACCGGGTTAGACCCTACCAGGGGGCCCTCCGCACCCTGCCCCGAGCCCCGCAGTCGTCGGACCCTGGACCGCTCCCTTCCTCCCTGGGCCTCGGTTTCCTCACCCGCACTTGGCGGAACCGGACGAGGGCCCGCGGCCAGCGCGCGACGGGCCCCTTCTCGCCTCCCCCGCCGCCCGGCGCTCACCTGTTCAGGAAGATGCTGCTGACGTCGTCGTGCGTGATGGGCGGCTTCTTGGAGCTGGCGGCCATGCGCAGCGGGCGCAGGAAGTTGTTGACCAGGATGTGCAGCTGCTGCACGTACTCGGCCTCGGCCTCCAGCATGCTGAACACCACCTGGTTCCTCTTGCGCATGCTGTCGGCGTGCGGCGACCGGATGTAGTCCTGGATGACCGTCTTCCACTTCCGCCGGCACAGCCAGCCCCGCAGGAAGCTCTGCACCTGGGCGGCAAGACCAGCGGTGGGGGGAGGGGTTCCCGTCAGACGTCTCTGCCGAGTGCCCTGAGGGCAGGGCCTGGGCTTTGTCACCCCTGTGCCGGGCACAGCGGGAACAGAGCTTGGACGGGACCGGGCCTGGCTGGGCTGCCTGCGCGGTGCCGCATGACGCCGGCCCGCCGTTCGGTCCCTCGGACCTGATTTTCCTGTCTGTGAAATGGGGCTAACAAGGTCACGGCTGGACCGAGAGTGAGGCCCAGAACTGACCGGCGTCTCTGGAGAGCTTGTTAGAAATGTAGATTCTCACACCCAGCCCAGACCTGTGAGTCTCGACAAGACCCGGTGGCTGTGGAAGCATTCCCTGGAGGAGGACGAGGGTGGCCGCAGGTCTCCGCAGCGGGTGTCCAGGCTGCGCCGGCCCGGCTCACACCCCGTCCTGTCTAACGACGTGCCCGGAAGCCCAGAAGTTTCAATTAAAGCTCGTCTGGGTAGAGGGCGATTATCAAATTGAACAGAACGTGGCAAATCAGTTAATCCCGGGCTTGGGCCTCATCACGGCCTCTGGGGCCCGGCGCCCGCCTGCAGCCTCTCCTCCCGGCTCGGGAGGGAAGCGACAGACCCTTGACTCAGTTTCCCCGGAGTCGGCGGCTTGGAGGGGCCTCGGGCTGCCCAGGGCCTGCAAAGGGCCACGACTCACACGCACAGAGGTGGTTTTGAGCTGCGCGGCTTCCGGGGGGCCCCCCGGCTTCCCGCCGAGGAGCAGGGAGGGGCGCAGGGCAGCGGAGCAAGGGCGTTGGGGGGCTACTGGGGACTGAGCAGAGGTGCACCCCAAAATATTCTCCCCTGGAGGGGGCGCTGGCCCCCCAGGTGCTGCCGACCAGGCACAGACCCGCTGGCCAGGACGGGTGTGCGCGGGGCACGGCCTGTCGAGCCCCCAGCTGTCTCCAATGGGGAGGGGCTTTCTCTGCGGCTGCGGGAGGGGGACACGGCACAGTGGGATCCACCCGCATGGCTGCTCCAAAGGGAGGGTGGGCTGGGGGCTCCGTGGGCAGGGCGAGCGTCCCTGCCGTGGGACCGAGTGACAGTTCCCAGTGCCCGTGGGGGCCTGGCAGGTCCCAGAGGTGCGGGAGGTGGTGGGGGATGTGGCGGGGCCGCAGCTCCTGCCCTGGGGGGCCGCCGGCATGTGTGGGAGGTGCCGGGAATGCTGGGACCTCTGTTTCTCCTGTGATCGAGGACCTGGGTGGCCAAGTTTGAAAGTCACTCTGCAAACACTTAGCTGTGCAACCTCGGCAAAGTTACTTGCCTCTCTGTGCCTCAGCCTCCCCATGTGTGATGTGGAGACAACAATAAACCTCAGAGGGATTTAGTGAGGATCGAATTCGTCTGCACAAAGCTCCTAAATAGCGTCTGGCACGTAGAAACGGTTAACAAGTGTTAGCTGTTTCTACTTTTGAGAAACTGAAAATCCAGATTTCTGTGTGACATGTTTAGCTTTTAAGGCTCTGGCGCCAAACTGAGAGGAAAATGCAAACCCACCGCGTGGGCTGGCGCCGGTTCGCAGTGTCCGGTGCGGACGGCGTTGGGCCTTTTGTGCTCCCAGCAAACAGGGTTCTCTGGTTTCACCCGCTGTTCATGGGGTGAGTCGGGCTCCCGGCCTGGAGTCTGGCAAGCCGCAGACACGGCCACGCTCCTCCCCCTGCCGCGCCGCCACCGAGGGCCACGGCACGTCACCACACGGCCACAGGCAGATCCCTGGCGCCATCTGCACGGCCAGCGTGAAGTGGTGGGGCCGACTGGGGGGTGCGGTGAAGGCCGGGCTCCCACGGAGGTCGGCGGGTGGGTGGGGGGTACTTGGGCAGTAGCGGGAGGTGGGTGTGTGTGATGGGGGACGCGGGGGAGAGACGACGCAGAGGTGGCCGAGGGGTCCTGGTGAGGAGCGTGGCAAGGAAAGCTCTCGGCGGAGGGTCCCAGGCCCTTCCCACTCCTTCCTCTAGTGGAACCTCAGTTTTCTCATCTATAAAATGGGGCTGAACCACCCTGGCCACAGGGCTAATCGGGAGAAAGGGCCGGACCAGGTGCCGTTCGGGGTCATAGCCGGTGGCTCTGTCCCTGGGGCTGGGGCGCTGGGTGGGGGCAGTGGGGCCTGGCTGGCTCTGAGAGGGACAGAGCACGGAAGGGCCGACAGCGGGAAAGTACAGACCTTCTTAATCTTCTTGATGTCACTGTCTTCGTCGCTGGGGGTGGCGGTCTGTGTGGACTGGATGCGCTCGTTGTCCTTGAGCAGGGACGCAATCTGCAAAGAGATAGTCGGCTGCCGAGGGGGCCCGGCTGGCGGAGACCCCGACCCCCCTCCCCCCGCTGGCGGAGACCCCTCCCCCCCCATGCTGGCGGAGACCCCGACACCTCTCCCCCGGCTGGCGGAGACCCCGACGCCCCTCCCTGGCTGGCGGAGACCCCGACCCCCCTCCCCCCGCTGGTGGAGACCCCTCCCCCCCCATGCTGGCGGAGACCCCGACACCTCTCCCCCGGCTGGCGGAGACCCCGACGCCCCTCCCTGGCTGGCGGAGACCCCGACCCCCCTCCCCCGGGTGGCGCAGACCCCAACCCCCCTCTCCCCACTGGCAGAGACCCCAACCCCCCCGCTGGCGGAGACCCCTCCCCCCGCTGGCGGAGACCCTGACTCTTGCTGGCGGCCGGCAGGCAGTCTGCCTCCCACTCTGTGCATCCCGGTCATGCCCCCAGACGGCCCCCGACGGCCGGAGCCACCGCCCCCACGGTGGCCGTGGACCAGGCTCTTCCTCGCGTGGCTGCAGCCGCCTCGCTTGCAGTCCGAGAGCTTCGGCCTGGTCCGGGGTCCTCCTCGCTCCCAAACCGCCAGGGCCTTTATTTTAGATTTTATTGTGGTAAACGGTGAGTAACATAAAATGAGCCATTTTAGCGATTTTTAAGTGTACAGTTCAGCGGCACTAAGTGCATTCATGGGGTTGTGTGGCCGTCACCGCCACCCGCCTCCAGCGCGGCCACCGCGCAGTGACCAGCGCCCGCTCTCCGCCTCTCTGAACCCGACCCTCCAGGACCTGTCTGAGCAGAGCCACACGGCGTGTGTCTTTCCGCGACGCCTTGCTTCACCTAGCACAGTGTCTTCAGTCCTTCGTGCTGGGACGTGCCCGGATGTCCTTCCCGCTCAGGGCTGAGGAACACTCCGCTGCGTGTGGGCCGCGTCTGTTTACCCGGCCATCCGCCAGCGGGCATCAGGTGGTCTCTGTCCTTTTCCACACAAAACCGTGCTTGGCATGAATCAGAAAGGGCAGGTGTCCGGGTGGCCCGCTGGCTCGGCTCTCCCCACCTGGGCCGGCCCAAAGCACCTGTTACGACGAGAGCCTCTCTGCGGCACCACCCGGAAGCTGCAGCCGCGACAAACGGCGCAGCCCTGGGGACGGACATTCGCGCTGCTCTAAAAATCCGCGCTTGCCTCACTCGGGGATCAGAGAGGTGCACGTGGCTTCGAGAACAAAACCAAGGGTGGTGCCTGGAGGAAGGTGAACTTGGACCTGTGCCGTGGCCGGACACCCCTGGGGCTCCGCGGGTGGACGGGCCGGCGGGGGGTCCTCCCGGGCAGGGCTCACTCCACCCACCCCTGAGTCCGCACGTCCTTCCTCCGCGTCCTGCGTCAGGACTCCCAGGGCACCGCGGGCTTTCCCACTAAAATGCTGCAACTGCCCATCGACTCTCCGCTCTGCCTGAGCTCCGTGGGGGCCGGGACTGTGCTGTGTCCTTCAGGGCCGGGCCCTCGACATACCCTTGTAGGCCACACAATCAAGTGAATTGAAGCAAACTCAGCAGCAGCAGCCACGAAAACATTAACCAAAGGAAAACACTGCAGTCGCTCAGCCCCACCAGCTACAGACAGCAGCTCAGGGGATTCTAGAAACAGCCGCAGAGCCCGGCAGCGCTTTCTCCGGAGCTCGCGGCTTCGTCCCCCAAGGCCACTTGCTGACAGCGCACGAACAGTTTCTCACGGTGGAGCGGTTACCTGCTCTCCCCTCCCTGGTTGCTAAAATTACCCCAGCTGTGACTCGGGCGCGGCTGAAAATACCCAACTGGGAAATATTCCGCGTGGAGACGGGCTTTTCTCTTCTCCCCTTTGCATCCTCCAAGAACATGTGCACGTTGGAATAATGCCTGGTTCTTTGGCGTGCACTCTAAAGGGCTGAGACACACATGTGTGTGCACACGCAGATACACGCACGCACACGCACAGATACGCACTGTGCGTGTGCATGCGTGTTGGGGGCCGTGAGGAGTCTGCACCTAAAACTGATAATGCTCGTCCCGGAGAGGGGCCCTCCAGGGCGCCCACTCTGCAGGGACCAGGGCAGAAGCAGACGCAACGAGGTCAGGCGCTGCGCCACGCGCAGGCAGCAGTGACATCCGTGTTTCGGGCCAGGTCTGGTGGCCGAAGCTCTGCACAGCCGTGTGCCGTGGGACCCTGCGCAGGTCTTGCGCTGCGGCTGAGCTGCCGCTCGGAGCCAGTGAGGACGGTGGTGGCCCCGGGCTGGGAGGGCACACGGGGCCGCCTCTCTCCAACCCTGGCAGGTCCCCTCTGGAAGTGCATTTGCTCCGGACCCTGGTGGGTTCTCCTGACATCCTGCTCAGCTGACCTCGTCCACCACGGCCCCGGGGAGCGGGAGCTCTGGCTCACACCCGACTCCATGCTTGGCTCCGTGCCTGGAGTCCGGGCTGGCCCTGCCCAGCCGCCACCTGCCACCCTCAGGCTGTCCTCCTTTGCCCCTCAGTGGCAACCCGCCTCTGCCACATCCCTGCACCGTCGTGGCCTCCCCCTCCCCGCCCTCCCCCCGAGAGGCTTTCTCTGACCCGGATGCGTTTATTCAGTGCGGCAGCCGAGGGTGCGACCGGTCCAGGCTTTTCTTCCTGTGAGCAGCGGGTTTCACTAAAGGCCTCTGCATTCCCTGCGCTTCAAAGAGCCGCCGTGCAGCTCAGCTCCCCTCTTCCCTCCTTGCTCCTCTCTGGCCCCTTCGAAGCCCAGCAGGTGCCTCTGTTTCCCTTGGTGTGGCCCTGTCGGCGCGTCCCGGCAGGGTCTCCGTGCAGGACGCTGTGCTGGGTGGAGGTGGGGCAGGCAGATCCCTGCCCTGGAGGAGCCTCAGCCCACGCAGGGGTCAGACATCCGCCGAGGGGACTCCAGTGTGCACGAGGCAAGGCCGGAGCAGAGGTGTGCACCCGCTGCCATGAGAGGGCCTCCTGGGACGAGGCAGGGGCTTCCCAGAAGAGGTTTTGAAGTTCAAACAGGAGTCCAACGGGTGGTCTATGGGGGGAGGGGATTCGAGTGGAGGGAGTGCTGTGGACGGAGGCGGGGGTGTGACGGGGTGCCGTGTGCCAGGCGGCAGGGCTTGGGGCTGGGGAGGGCAGGAGAGACGGGGCGCTGGTCCCTACTCCCCGAGGAGCAGTCTTCTCATCCACCTGTTTCACGCGCTGGGGTTCCGCGTCCAAGTTTGATCGCAGAACCACTCGGGGCTGAGTGTTTATTTTAACCTTAAGCTAAAGAACTCTGCAGTTCCTTCCCGAGTCAACTGCCACGAGTCCGAGTGCTGCCTCGCCAATAAAATCTCACGACTGCCTGTAAACTCCTCTCCAGCCCCCGAGGGCCCGTCTCAGCTCTCCGCATTTGCCTCCAGGCACCGTGGGAGCAAAGCAGCTCCCGAGAGAAGGAAGTCGGCCGACTGAGCGTTCCAGGGCACGGTCTTCCGCAGGACCCGTGGACGCACCGTGTGCGTGAGCAACGGCCTCCGTTGCTTTCACCCACTCAGGTCCGGGGCGTGTTTGCTACTGAGCGTGACCCGGCCCGTCCTGACACACGTGTAGGGGCCGCCCAGGGGGTGGGGAGCGGTGGAGGCCGAGGAGGGCGGCAGCTGCGGGAGGAGATGGGACAGATCCCGAGGGTGGTGTCCGAGAGCCGCGGAGGCCAGGGCAGGCAGGCCCCTGGGTGCTCAGGCAGACGCGCGGGGGGACCGGGACTTCCATCTGGTTGCCAGAGTGCGGCGGAGGCCGTCCAGGCGACCCTGTGGTTGGGGACACACACCCTGTCGTCACGCCCCCTCCTCGGTGGGCGGGGGCGTTGTGGTGGGAGGGCTCGGGCCGAGACCGGCGCTGGAGGCGAGCGGCTCCCCCCTCTGCGGACCGCGGTGTCTGCGCATCCTCCTGCCCCTCGGGGAGACAGACCTGGGCTCTGTTCCCACCTTCCCGGAGCCCCCAGAGCCAAGGGTGCCCTCAACCCGCGGGACGTGTGTGCGGGGGAAGAGGCCTGTCAAAGTCGTCTTCACCCTGGAGGGCAATGCGCTGGGCTGGAAGCATCGCTCCACATTCCCACCAAGTGGGCCTCCACCACCACTGCAAGACACGCACACACACACCACGCATGTACACACGCATGCACACACCCATGTACACATACACCCACGCACACACATGCATACATGCACACACACGCACACATACACCCATGCACACATGCATACATGCACACACCCATGTACACATACACCCACGCACACACATGCATACACACGCACACATACACCCATGCACACATGCATACATGCACACACACCACACACGCACACACACCCATGCACACGCACACACACGCACACATACACCCACGCACACATGCATGCACACACATGCACACACACCACACATGCACACACACACATGCACACACCCACACACATGCACACACACCCACACACGCATGCACACACACACCCATGCACATGCACACACATGCACACATACCCACGCACATGCACACACACACCCACACATGCATGCATACACACGCACACACACACCACACATGCACACCCACGCACATGCACACACACATCCACACATGCATGCACACACATGCACACACACACCCACGCACACCCACGTATGCACACACCCATACACACCCATGCACACACACCCACACACACCCACACAGGCATGCACACACCCATGGACACACACATGCACACACATGCACACATACACATGCATACACACACCCATGCACAGGCACACACACCCACACATGCATGCACACACCCATGCACGCACACGCACGCACACACCCATGCGCACACACACGCATGCGTGCACATGCACACACATGCTCACTTGTGACCCACCCGCTCTCTGCCCCAGCACTGCAGGGGCTCTGCCCTTTGCACTGGCACCTGTTCTCTGGCCTGTGGATCCCTGAAACCTTCCAAGGCCGTGCGTGACGCGAACCCCAACTTCCCGGCTGCAGCCCGACTCACCTCCTGACCCGGCTGTGCAGCACAAGTTCTGATATGATCACGTCCTGCCGCAGCCGGGCCCGAAAGGCAGGAACGGCCCCAACCTCGTTCCCCCGCAGAGCCTGGCCCATCCACCCACCGACCCGCTGCGCCCCTGCTCCGTGCCAGGCAGATGGGAAGGAGCGGTGAGGGACACGGCCACTCTCACGTGGCAGGCTGAGCACGGACGTGCCACGGGAGCACACGGCAGGGAGCACGCTCTGAGCCAGGAGTCTCCGAGGAGGAGGATTTAGCTTAGATGAGCCAGGTGGGAGCGTGGGCGTGGGAAGAGCCTTCCAAACAGACGCGCCGGCGTGTGCACAGGCCGGGAGGCGGCTCGGCGCCCAGCTCTGGAGCACTGGTCTGGGCCGCGGGGACCGCAGGGCGGCGCTGGGGGCGGGCGGTGGGCTGTGGGTGGGTGACCCGAGTCTTCGTGAGCGAGTGGATGGATGAACGGTGCTGGACACCCGCGGGCACGAAGCTAATGTCTCGTCCTGGGGCCAGATTCCTTCCCTGGCCCCTCACGGGGCTCAGTTTGGATTCGGGGATCTGACCCCGGGGGTTGTCCCCAGAGAGGATGGTCCCAGAGTGAGCCAGGTGGGCTGCAGCGTGACCAGCCCACGCCGGGCTCCAGGAGCCCCCTGGGGAGAGTCTGAGAGTCGAGGGCAGACCGGCAGGCAGACTGGAAGACCTTGCGCTGTGTGAGCTCAGGCAGGTGACTTGGGCTCTCTGAGCCTGGCTGTCGTGTGAATCGGTGGTCGGTCCTAGCAGCACGGTGCGGGACGGAGGACGGGAGCATGTCTGACGGCACCTGCTGTGGGCTGGGGGAGGGGCAGAACCCGGAGTTTTTGCTGTTACTGTTGGTTCAGAGCTCTGCTGCTGCGGGACAAGGCGGCATTGGTGGCGTAGGTCTCTGAACGTTCCCGGCAGAGCTGGCTTCACGGTGTGTCACGGGGTCCCACGCACAGAAGGCCCCGCACTTGGGGTTTGCAGCCCTGAGGCTGAGCTTCTTGATCGTTGCCTCTTTGACTTGTGTTTTGCGAGTGTGGTCTGATGGGCCGTGGGGCAGCCCCGGGGCCTGGGGCCTCCGCGCGGTGTGTCCGCCTTCCTGCCTTCCCAGCTCCCCGATGGGCTCCCGGCTGCTGGCTCCACACACCCCGGTACCCCAGGACCCAAGACCTCCGCTACCCTCTGCCTGGGGAGCACCTGGGAGACCCCAGCCCGCCGCCCCCCCGCCCTCAGCAGGTGCCTCGGTGCACAGGGGGTGACCTGGCAGGAGCCTCGCCCACCCCACTCCAGGTACCAGGTACAGACCGGCAGGAGGGTCAGGGAGGCTGGAGGTCGGGGCTGGGCGCTGCCTGCCTGCACAGGTTGGGCAGCGGGCTGCAGGAGGAGGAGACTGGATCCCTGGCCTGGGCCCTGCAACTTATGTACCCGACAAACTCCAGGACTCTGTTTTTCATTTCCCCTCCTCAGCTCAGCGCCCACAGTCCTCATATGATGTGGCCAGACACCGGTGGGGCGAGTGGGAGAGAGATGATCAGACCATTTGGGGGACAGCTGAGGAGGGGCGTCTGGGGACCGAGAGCCGGCGCTTCCCGAGCCGTGACGTCACTGGGATCACCTGGGATGCGGTTAAAACGCAGATTCCGATTCAGGAGGTCCGAGAGGAGCCCGGGATTTTGCATTTCCTGAGATTCTGCCTTCAGCACGACCGAAGCTGCTGCTTCGGGGACCACCCCCGAGAGCCAGGCCGCAGGAGGCCCAGCCCGGCCATGACCCCCAGACCAGGAGCCCCGCAGGAGCTCTCCTGCGACGGCCGGGGGCAGGGCTGCCCTGGAGCTGGGCCGACGCCCTCAGTCTGACGTCCCCCAGAGTTGGGGGCTGATGGGTCAGGGTGGTGTTGGCACGGTAACCGGGCACTCGCCCATAAGTGACCTCACTCCGTCCTTGCAGCTGCGCTGGGTATGCGCAGAGAGCCCGCTTAGCGCCGCAGGGACCGAGGCCCGGACAGACAGACAGAGGGACTCACTCCAGGCTGCGGCCGGTAGGTGGCAGAGGAGGGATTCGAACCTGGTCTGACCACGGGCCTTGCCCTCTGCCAGCATCAGCACGTCCCACGTTCGGAGCTGGCGGCGCCGTGGCCGGGAGCTGGGCCCGCGCCCGTCGTGTGCCCCGACCCCGCCGCCGCCCGGGCCCCGGCCAGCCGCCCCGCCCCCCGGCCGCAGTCACCTCTGCCTTGAGCCGCTCGATCTCGATCTCCCCGTCCTCGATCTGCTGCCGCAGCTGCTTGGCCACGGTCTTCTCCGTCTCCACGATCTGCAGCAGGTGCAGGTACTTCTGCATGAGCGCCTCGTGCTCCGTGGCCAGCGTCCTGTAGCTGCGGACAGACGGACACGCGGGTCAGACGCTGCCTCCTTGGTCCCGGGGACCCGCCGGCGCCACCCGGGGGCGGGGCTCACCCACGTCCCTGCACGCACAGGAGGTGCCACGCCCCGACGTGGAGTCGGGGCCTCGATCTGGCGGCTGTGGTCGTTGCCGCTCGCTCGGGCCCCGTCCCAAACCTCCCGGCGCCGGACCTCTGGTTCCTGCCCCGGGTCTGGCGTGAGCTCGCGCTTACACACGCACCCCTCCGGGGCTTGGCACAGTTAGACGTTCTGCCCGGGACATGCCTCCCTCCTCCTCCCTCCCTGGCTAGCTCCATCCTCTTTCCTAGCCTAATTCTGATTCCCAGTTGAAATGCCACCTCCAAGAAGCCCTCCCTGGTCACCCCTAGACTGTGTGGGGTGTTTCTGCAGCAACCAGGCTTCCATGACCACCACGGTGGCCACCTTGTTGGAGGGCAGGGCCGCGGCTCTGTTGCCTGCTCCCACGTCCCTGGGGCCTGGCACGGCGTGGCACTGGAAGGTGCTCAGTGGACATCTGCTGCATGGATAGACGGCCGGGGAGAGGGACGTGTCAGGCCCTTTAAGATGCACAGAGGAGGGTCAGGCGTGTGGATCTCACTGGGGGACGGCGGAAGAGCCTGCACAGCACATCTGGCTGCCCAGTGGTGTGTCATAGGCTGTTAGTGCCGTAACGGGGGCCAGCAATGGGGACTTGTAATCAAGGAAGCCTTCCTGGAGGAGGAGGTCCCTTGTCCCTTGACCCTGAGTTGGAACCCTCATTGTCCCCATTTTCTCTCTTCCTCTTGGCACTTTGCCCTCAGCACCCACAGGAACTGGGTCCCTCTCTGGGTCATCTACTATCTTCTCTCTGGAAAACTGGTAAGTTGAGAGGACACTTCTCAGCTGCCTTGGACATGGCAAGCCGGTGGGGCGCAGGGTAGGGAGGCTGGCTCGTCACCGGCTCAGGCCTGGGCCACACGAGCTCACCAAGACTCTGGCTCTCACGGCGACACGGACAGTAACAACTTCCCTGCAAACCCCGGGCTTGAGGGGAGGACCCGGGAGCCCAGGGGTGGGAAGAAACTTTACAGCACGAAGGGGCTGTGCCACGGTGGGGTCGGGGGAAACCGAGGCGGGTCCTGTCCCTGGTGGTATCGGAGGGCATCCCACAGAGGAGGGTAGGTGCTGGGGGCCGTCTGGGTACTCCTTTGCTGGAGCGGGGCTGGGCTCCCACGCCCTGTGTGACCCGGGTCCCGGCGTCCGCGTCCGTCAGGTGGGCGGAAGGGACCCGCTGCCCGGCTGGCGCGCTGTGTGAGAGGGTCGGACAGACGCAGGGACTGGGCACCCTCGGGCGCGGAACACTCTGCCCGGTGGCCGGGGCCCAGACAGGCTTGGGAGTGAGGGCTGATGCCAGCCGGGTCGTTACTATTTCATTGGCTCCTTACAGCCGGCCCTCGACGGAGCAAATTGCTTGGAGAGCGACAGTCCTCTCTGTGGCAGGCGGGATTCCAAGGCAGCCCCGGGACTCCTCCCCGGCCCGGCGTGCGCGCCGCGTAGCTGCCACGCAGGGTCTTCGCGCTGCGGCCAGCTTGGAGCCACACGACCCCGTGGACCGTGAGACAGGAGCTCGTCTAGGTGGGTGTGGCCGTGACCCAGTCTCTGAGCCTTTTCCCGCGGAGGTCTTCCCGCTGGTCGTGGCCGGGCAGTGGGATGTCGAGGCTGGGAGGCCCCACGGCGAGGGGGGTGCAGCCTCCAGGAGCCGAGAGCCCCCCCGACAGCCGCCCGAGAAACAGGGGCGTCGGCGCCGCGGCCACGCGAACAAGCCTGGTGGGAGGCTCTCTCCCAGAGCTCCAGGCAAGAGCACGCTGACCCCGGGGCAGAGAGAGACCCAGCCCAGCCCGGACTTCCGACCCGAGAACCGGGAGGTGACAAATGGGGTCGTTTCAAGCTGCTACGCTGGTGGTGAGTTTCTTATTATGCAGCAATAGAAAATGGAACATTCTCTCTAAATAAATATATTTAACGTTCATTCTTAAAATCTGAGGTTTTATGCTCGTATCGTGGAAAGCTCAGGTCTCCGTGCACAGTTTGACCAGTTGTGATAAACACACACCGGATTAGGATAAAGAGCATTCCTGTCACCCGGGACGGTCCCTCGTGCCCTCCCCGCCACCGCTCACCCCGGAGCAGCTGCTGTTGCGACTTCCGTCGCCAGAGTTTCCCGTAACTGGAACCAGACCGCGGGTTCTGCTCGGGGCCGCTCTGCACGCAGGAGCTGACTTGGACGCTGCCCGCCTCGCTGCGTGTTTGTGGCCGACCCTTCCTACTGCCCAGCAGCTTCCGTCCCACGGAGGCCCCGAACCGGCGCGCGCGTCTGCCTGCGGACGGACACCTTGGCCGCGTCCAGTTTTCAGACTGTTGTGCGTCAAGGTGCTGAAGATTTCTGCAGACGAGACTTTCTGTGGGCGTTTTCCGTGTCTCTGGACGAATTTTCGTTTCTCTGGGCGAATGCCGAGAAGTGGGCTCGCCGGGTCCCAGAGCGGACGTGAGTTTCACGTTTTGAGCAGCTGCCCGACTCTTTCCCAGGGCGGTCGTGTCATTTTATACGCAGACCAGCGCCGCATGGGAGTGTGAGCTGTCCTGTCCTTCTCCAACGACGGCAGTGCCCATCATCGTAGCCGCCCCACCGTGCGGGTGCTGGTATTCCATTGTTTCTGGAACATTTTTGTATTGACTGATTCTCTGAACCAGCGTGGTCCCGGTTATCAGAACGCGCAACACGTCGTGCTCAGAAAGCCCTTCCCATCAGTAGCGTCCTTCGGTCCTAAAAACAGCCCTGTCCTGGGCTCTGCTTTGGTGCTGGGGTGACTGCGGTCCGTCTGCTCCCCCTGACTCCGGCTTCTTCCGCACTCGGTTCCACCCGCCACGATGCCCGCGATTTCCCGTTCGCATCGTGACTCTGACCGGCGGCTCCCTGGTGTGACCCCCTCGACAGCCCCGGCGTTCCCAGAGGGAGGGTCCGCGTCGGGTCCTGGCCGGCTCCGCCCACCGTCCAGCCTCAGCTTCCTTTTGACACCCAAACTGTCTCTCCATTGCTGGAATTCCCTTGCCTGTATCGGTGCCTTTACTTAAGGTTTTTTTGGCAGAACGGTGTTGAAACGCTCGTATCCGCACCCATTAAATCTGCCCTCCAGTCCTCCCACTCAGGCCGGTGTTGCCCCATTTCCGGCTCCCGCAGGCTCTCCGTGTCCCTGCGGATGGAAGCGACGTCTCTGCACGGAGCTTGTGCGCAGCACGGCCTTTGTGCGCCGGAGCTGTGCGGTGTCTCCCGTGCAAGCACCGGCCAGGCCGACCCTGCTCAGCTTCCGAGATCCGTGATCGGCGCGTCTGGGGCGGTGGCTGGGGACTATCCGTGCGCTGTCTGCTGCCTGCCTGGCCACGCCGCGGCTCCCCGGGGTGCTCGCGCTGCGTCCGCCGCGCACAGGGCCGAACTTGACTCGTTCGTATGTGACAACCCGGCTCTGCGCCCAGACTGGGCCCTCTTTGAGGACAGAAGTGGAGACAGCCTGGTCTCAGGGTCGCGGGCGTTACAGCCGCCACGGCGAGGTTCCTGGTGCGGCCGGCCTGGGTCGGTCTCAAGGAAGGGCCCCCGGACCCACCTGTCCATCCACATGTCCATCGTCCGACACTCGCTATCTGTCCTCTGTCTTGCCTCCGTCCCTGTCACTGTCCCCCACGCCACGCGCCCGCACGTCCTCCCCCCACCCTGCGCATTCTCCGCCCGGGTTGCCGGCCCCGTCTGTGCCTCTGTCGGGCTCTGGGCTCGTCCTCGGCGCTGAGTCCGCACAAGAGGGAGACGTGGGAACACACGCCCTCCACGGGGCCAGGCGGACCTGCTGCCCAGCGGGTGACTCGGTGCCGCCGCCACCGCGCCCGGCTCTGCCCGGGACACGCCCCTCCCCCCCACAAGCCCCTCTCTCCCCGGGACCAAAGCACCGGCCCCACCGGGAGCCCTGTTTTCTCTGTGGCGGAGCCTCTGCCCCGGCGGCCCGGCGAGTCTCCCTCCGGACGGGGCCGCGCTGCTGGGAACGGGCGGATCAGGCCAGATCCCGAGTCACAGTGAGACGGGGGGAGCGGATTTCCGTCTCAGGACGCGAACGGGGTCCGGAGAGGAGAGACCAGTCCGTGTTCGCAGCACCGGAGTCAGAGCCCCGAGGCCTCGGACTTTGGCAGCCATGAACCCTTTGCTGAAAGCAAACCACACTGGTCCCCCAACGCAAAAGCAGGAGCTAGTCTGTTTGGAGCAGCTGCGAGCCGCCCCCACGGCTCCCCATTCCCTGCGGCCGGGAGGCGCAGCCCGGACCCCAGGCTCCAGGTGGACCCCGCCGAGAGGCGCTTCCCACGGCTTTTGTCCTCCCCTGCCCACGCCCCCTCGTCCTGCGGCTGGGCTTGCTCCAGACCAGGGCCCCGGGGTCTCCCGGCCGGGCCGTGGGGCGGGGCGGGGACACGTACCTGGCATGCGCAATGGCCGCCACCCACTCGTCACAGTCCTTGGCGTCCTCCGTCCTCAGCTCCAGGGCTTTCTGGTTCTCATGGCTGAAGTTCACGGTGAAGTAATGCTGCGCCGGGAAGAAGACAGCTCCGATTAGCGGGCCCCGCGGGACCAGCGCGGCCCCTGCCACCAGCCCAGCTGTTCCGTGACGCGCCCGCTGCACGTCAGCTGGGCACCGATCTTTCTTCGCGATCGTCGTGGTTAGCAGTTTCAAATTCCCGATTAAAAGCGGCTTTTGTACGACGTAGCAGAGCCTGTGCTCAGGATATCATACGGAGGAAACAGAACGCACAGACCCTGTTTGCCAACGAGCTGCAGAAAAGCCAGTTTTAAACCGTCGGGCAGGCTGGAGGGAGGCAGGGGAAACACGCCAGGAGGACGTCCGCGTTGGGGACGGGTGCCAGGCCAATGCCGCGTGCATCCGATTCACCCCCGACAGTGGACCGAGTGCTCTCCTAGGTCCCGCGTTGGAGCAAGGGACAGACGTGTCCCTGTGGGAGCCAACGGGAGCCGCCTCCGTGCTGGGCGGGGGACTCACAGCTGGAACAACTATGGGGCCCTGAGGCCCCAGGCGGCGGCGGAGCCAAATAGGCCCCGTCTGCAACATCGTCACGGGCGTTAAATACCAGCAAAGCTCTTAGACGGCGCCTGGCCCCCAGCGAGCACCGGAAAGTGTTTGCAGCAGTCACCGTGGCGATCACGCCCGTGCGCAGTGAGAACACAGGGCCGTGGGCCAGAGGGAGTCAGGGGCTTCCCAGAGGATGGCGCCGTGATCCCGGTTTATTTCGGCTGGAGGAAGAGGAGGGGGAGGCAGCTCAACATGCAGAGCCCGCGCCGTGTCCCTGGGGACGGGGGCTGCGCAGCGTGTGGGCGCGGAGGAAGGGGTGCCCGTGGTGGGTGGGCGGGGGCTGCGCAGCGTGGGGGCGTGGAGGACGGGGTGCCCATGGCGGGTGGGCGGGGGCCTGGGGGGAGCTGGGGGGAGGCCGGGGGCAGGGCAGTCAGGACGACGCCGAGGTTTCGGGTTTGGGCAACTGGGGGGGCCCAAAACGCCGGGGGGGGCATTGGCAGGACAAAGGGCAGGGCTGAGGGCTGGAGACAGGTGGGCTGGGGTGGCACCTGCGGGGTCAGCTTGGGCCGAGGGCCCGACAGAGACAGGGCAGACTGCACAGAGCGGGGGCCCGCCGGGGCTGCCTGGTGACCCGGGAGGGGAGAGGCGGGGCGGGTGCAGAGGGCGCTGCCAACAGAGGGGGCACACGGGCCAGCGCGCTGTGGCACGTGGCAGCGAGGCTGCCCGGCCCCCGTCCCTCAGCGCCCTGCAGGCCGTGACCAGCGGCACAAGGTGTGCCGTGTAACCAGGTTCAGCTTCTGCTGACAGGTTCTGTGTTCTGTTGATCGTCGGTCTAGGTGGTAGCCAGGGCGTGTGTGCACGTGTGTGTGCATGTGCATGTATGTGTGTGCGTGTGCACGTGTGTTGTGTGCGTGTTGTCTGTGTGTTTGTATTGTTTGTGTGCTGTGTGTGTTGTGTATGCGTGTGTGCTGTGCATGTATGTAAGTGTGCACGTGCGTGCCGTGTGTGCGTTTGTATTGTTTGTGTGCTATGTTGTGTATGTGTGTTGTGTGCATGTGTTGTGTGTGTTGTGTGCATGTGTGTTGTGTGCACGTGTGTGCGTGTGTTCTGTGCATGTATGTGTGTGTGCACGCGTGTGTTGTGTGCGTGTGCGTTTGTATTGTTTGTCTGCTGTGTGTGTTGTGTATGCGTGTTGTGTGCATGCGTGTTGTGTGCATGTGTGCGTGTTGTGTGTGTACGAGAGAGACGGCAGGGAGAGGGAGGCAGAGAGTCGCTCAGTCAATGTCTCCCGCGTGTTTCCTAGGAAACAGGTCACTGGGCCGTGCACTGAACTGTCAGCAGTGGCCTCAGATACCCGGATCCGGAGGCTGCCGCGGGGCCCTTCCCCCTGGAGGGGAAGCAGGTCACAGACGGGTGCAGGCGGCTGCCTGGCACTCGCCCACCCCCCGAGAGGCGACGCACACACGTGGTCACTCCCACGACCTCATTTGTTCCCGTGCTCATCAAGTGTGGTAGGCGTTGTCTGTTTTCAGCTGGTGAACCTGAAGCTCAGAGAAGTCAAGCCACTTTCCTAAGGCCACACAGCTGGAAAGCAGAGGAGCCAGGACTTGGCAGTGGGACGCAGAGATGAGAAGGGGAGGCCCCACCTCAGGGAGCCTGAGGCAGGTGAGCCTCGGTCCCGACTCAGACACAAGGCGCTGCCGTGCGGGCCCTTGGTGGGGCCGGAGCAGGAGTGGCCCCTTCCTGGGGCTGCGGGGGCCCAGAGCTGCTCACCCTGGGGCGGGTTGGTGGCTGAGGCCTCACTCTGCTCCCGGCGCAGCCTTCTCCCGGCCAGCCCTGCCTGGCGGAGCAGCACACGGCGCCCCCCGCGTGCTGCTATCCCCGCAGCCTCACCCCTGCTGGGAACCTAAGAAGGAAGCCAGGAGGACCCCCCAGGCCCAACTCTGCCATCAGAGACCTCGGTGGAGACACTCGGCCCTCCGCCCTCAGAGCAGGAACGGGCTCCTCCCCTCCCTCCTGACGCCCCCGCCCCCCCGGCCGCACACCGCTCGGTCCCCGTCACCGCTGTCGTGGGCGAGGCCCCCCGATCACCCTCCTGGGTCCTGCCAGAGCTCCCACAAGTGTCTGCGTCTGTCGTCCTCCTCGGAGATGATCCCTGGACCCCGAGGGACGGCCAGCTGGGGGGTCAGTGGGCACTGGGGCCTTCAGAGCAGGCACGACCTGGAAGCTTCCCTGGTCACATGACACCCAGGCCGCAGACGCCAGGGTGAGCTCTGGGGAAACGTCCGGAGCAGCTCCAGGGCCCGGGCCAGAGGGTCTGCAGCCCCGTCTGTGGCAGGGGCCTCGGCCACAAGGCGAAGGGGAAGCCGAGGCCCTCCCGTGCCCCGGGCTTGGCGCCAGGTTCTAAGCACACGTTTCCTGGCTGGAGACATGGCCGCCGAGGAGTTAAGTACGTTGTCGCCATTTCTGCCACCCGGCCGGAAAAGGCGTAACTGAAGCCAGAACCAGGGGCTGCTATTGCTGGTGCGTCTGCCGCCGCAGGAGGCCGGGCTGGATGCAAGTGCCCCAAACGGCCCGAGAGCCGTCTGTCCCCTTGCGCCCCTAAAGCGTCCCCTGACATCTGGGTTATGCGAGCGCGCGACCCGACCGACTAGTAGAAAGCGTCTGCAGAGGGAAGGTGATCCCGCATCATCACCGGGTCTGGCTCTGGGCCCCGAATGGAGGAGACTCTGCTGTGCGGGAACCGGGGCGCAGGGGGGTCTGGAGAGAGATGGGGGACCACACGGACGCAGACACGACCACCGGGAAGGACCGAAGCCACCGGGCGGGAGAAGGGCGAGCTCCGGGTCCTGGGAGACGCGAGACCACGAGAGCCGGGAGAACTGAGAGGCTCAACGGAGCTTCAGACCCCAAACCCACGGGCAGGAAAACCTGGAAACAGGCCGTGGTGCGGGAAGGGGGCCCGCGGTCTCCAGGCCGAGCCGTGTGCCGCCCTGCTGGCGCCGTCTGCGTGGCCCCGTCTCGCAGAGGCACTGAGGCCTGGCGGGGTGAGCTGTCACCGGGACTGGGGTCTAGGCCCCCCCCTGCTGCCCTCCCCACAGTCACGGACGAGCGCTGAGGGCTAACGGGGGCGGGTGGGCTCCTGGCTGGACGAGGAGCACTGAAAAGGGAGTCCAGGCTGGTGTCGGCTTGCAGTTGGCCCGGGGCGGGTCAGCCTCTTCCTGCTCAGTGGAGCGGGGGTGCGGGGGGGACTCGGCTCTTAGGTCTTGAGCCCCGTGACAAATACGCAGACACAGGCACACACTTTCACCCGTCTGTCCGTCCGTCCGGACAACGCGACTGAGATGGGCGCGAGTGTGCGTGTCCTGGGCAGGCCGTGGGTGGGGGTGGCCGGGGGACAAGACCGGCTTGTCCTCGAGCCGCTGCGGATCCCGAGACCTCCCAGTCGCGAGTGCTGGGGGCGCCGCCTGCACCACGTTCTCATCCTGCCGGGGACGTCCCCTCCCCCCCGCCGCCACGAGAGTCCTGGGAACCGCCGGCGCCCCCACCCCACCGGTCGGGATGTGAGCACGTGGGCGCCGCCCCGACCTGTGTTTTCGGCGGGCCCTCCGGGTGGTCCCGCCGCGCACCGCAGCGTGAGAAACCTCGGTCAAGACAGACCACCCTGACTCGATACTGCCACGTGGCCGAACCGTCTCCCCGGCTGCCGCCCGCGCTCCCGGGCCGGGTCAGACCACGGCTCCGCCGGGCAGGAGCCACCGGGAGGGAATCAGACAGGATAACGTGTTTCTCCTGCTGCCGCCCCCTCCAAGTCCCCTGGGCGCCTGCCGGAGGAGCCGACCCCAGGGCCCTCCAGGCCTTCTGAATCGGGGCCCCGGCAGAGCTGGAATTTCTTTCAAGAGCAGCCTCGGTGGTTCCCTACACACCGGCGTCTGAGGATAACCGGTGTGGAATCTTATCACGGTCCAGAGGTGCCGCTCAGCCGGGCTCAGCCCCGGGCCGCAAGGGCAGCCTCAGCCCCACCAGGGCAGTGGCCCGGCTGGGAGGACAAAGCCGGCACCCACGGGGCTTCACCTGGGCGGGAGGCCCCGGCCACTGCCGCGCCTGGAACGTGCCGTGGGCTCCGTGGAGAGACCTCACCGGCCTGCCCGGCCGATTCGGAGCCACGCGGGAGCCCCCAACATGCAGCCGGGGACTCACAGACCCCCAGTGAGTTGTGGCTGTGAGAACAGACCGGAGCTGCACTCGGGGACGCCCCGGAAATGCGACAGGTGCAGGAGCACCTGCGGGCCGCCCCTGACTCGGCCAGAGAAGCAGCACCCGGTGGGCCACGGCTGCGGCCACACCCGGCTGCGGAGATGGGCCCAGGACTCCACCGCGGGGGCTTCCACAGAGACCCGCGTGGACCCCGAGGACGGAAAACTCGATCCGGGGTCCGCCAGGAGTCCTCAGGTGGCTCTAGGAACTCTGAGCTTCAAAATCACTGTGACAGACCTGGGGTTACTCCCAGGGCCTCACCGGGCGCGGGGACACAGCCGGGGCCGCCTGAGCCTCACGGGGCTTGCCGGGCGCTCTGGCCGGGCAGTCCTCAACCCGGCTGTGCACGGAGTCTGCTGTTGCCTCTCAGGTGACCCCGACGGCAGCCCGGGCTGAGCCCAGTCGCCCGTCCAGACCTCCCCTCGGCCTCGGCAGGCTGGGGAGATCGGTCCAGAAACCACACCCGTGCCGTGCCAGGCTCATAGGAAGGGATTCAGAAATCACACCTCCTCGTCTGGGTCGGAGGAAATGTCTGGACCCTTACGGAGGCCTCAGCTGGGCTGCAGGTTCCCAGGGTCTAGCGCAGGCCTGGCCCCAATCTGCCCTCTGCCACCGTCTTCCCTGTAGCTGACCCGGCTGCAAAGCGGCCCTTGCTGCCGAGGCCAGTCTGGGGCCGGACCTGGTGCCCATCCTGTCTCAGGAGGAGCCTGTTTCCGAAGCTCCTGGTGCCAGCGTCACAGCAAGCGTCCACTGCTGAGCTCAGCTGAGGGGACCTGGGCATCTGGAGGCTGGGGGGGGGAGGGGGAGCTCCGCCTCCACCTCTGCCAGCCGACCGCAGCCCCTGTAGCCCCCGCCCACAGGCAGGGTGGCAGCCGCGCGGGGCTTCCAGGGGCCGAGCAGTTTCCTGGGGGCCTGGCTCTCTCGGTGCTAGTCCCAAGACAGTCCTGAGCCAACCAGACGCGGGTCGCCCTCCGGACGGAGGGAGCAGGGGCACGGCTCTCTGCTGGGCCGGGGCTGGCTGTGCCGTCCGGACCGAGCACACCGGGCAGCCTCCGTCTGTCCCAGCCCCGGGTCCTCACTCGCAAACTGGCAGGACGGTCGCGTCTGCCTGGCTCAACTGCACGGGTGGCACGGACGGTGAGAAGTGAAGTCCCCACACCTGTTACACCTATGACTCCCCACTCACCATTTCAGCTTGGATCTACTCGGCCCCCACTACGAGCCAGACCCGGCCCGCTGGGGGCCCCGGCCCTGTGCGAGCTTTCAGAAGGACCGGAGCTCCGCCCGATAGCAACCACGGCCGCAGGCTCCCGCAGCCGCTTTCCCCATCAAAGCCGCTCGCAGCCGCGTGCAGCGACGCTCCAGCCTCCTTCCTGCTGCCGCCAGAGTCGCGGTCCCGGCTGCGCGTTACGATGTCTGGAACTCACGGGGGCGCTGACGCTCCGGCCCCTCCCTCCATCAAAGCAGAGGGGGTGGGGGAGGGACAGCCCCAGCGTTCGACAGGCCGAGGGAGGAGCAACCTCAACACCCCCAACGCAGGACTGTCCCCCGCCCCGCCCGCCCTCTCCCCGACCCACAGGCCTGGACACGTGTCCCCCGGAGTGGCCCATCTGGGGGGAAGGTGGGACGGGGACACGGAGAGACCAGACGGCTGAGCTGTGTGTGGAACTCCGCGTCTAGGGACAGAGACCAAGGAGGAAGCAGAGGGGTTCCAGGGGAAGTGCGGGCAGGAGACCCAGAACCGGTGTGGAGGGCAAGGCTGGGCAGAGAGGTGGTTCCGGTCCCGCCGTGGAGACGCCGTTTCCCCCCCGGTGCGTCAACGAGCCGGTCCCTATTCCCCGAGGCCCTCCCTTCTGCTCCAGCTGCTCTGAGCGGGCTCCTGCCCCTTTCCGAGAAACGATTCCGGACCTGGAACCATCCCTGGAGCCTCGGCCTGGGCACGGGGCCCTTGTGTGCTGAACGGGGACCGGATGCGTCTGTCACCACCGCCCAGGAGCCCGGCTTGTCAGCAACCGGCGAACAGCAGAAGCCACAGTGAGCGGCGCCGGCTCTGCGTCTCAGGCGGCAGGGGCTGGCCGTGCGGGAAGCCGTCGCCTCCTCCTCGGGGAGCCGGAGGGTGCCGGGGATCCTGCCACGGAGGAACCTCTCCTGGAACCTGCCCCCCCACGGAACGCCGTGGTTTTCATATTTTGGGAAGATCTATCGTTCAGGAGTCCACGCTGGGGCCTGAGCTTGTGGCACCTGCCAAAGCCGGGAGTCGTCGGACTTGGGCTCAGATTCATTGTTTCCGTTTAGCTTCGGAGGCTTCGGCTGCCTCTCGCTTCCATGGGCAGTTTCTTCCCTTTCAAAAGGGGGGCGGTGCCGCCCCCTCGCAGGGCTGTTGAAGATGTCGCGAAGGCTCCTGGTGCACGTAAAAGCTCAGCAATGTTCTTTAAACCACGAGAGTCGTTTGCGAGTCCAGTGATGGGTCTGATCAACCCACCAGGGGCAGGTTACTGGAAAACACACGTGTGTGTGCATTCATACGCGTGCAGGCGTGTGCGCACAGACACACGCACACAAGACCCAGCCGCTGTCCTGGGGGGTCGGGGGGCTCCTGCGCGAGCGGCCACAGCGGTGCTGAGGTCCACGGACCACCAGGCGTCCACACTTGCTGCTGCCTCCCACCCCTTTCTTTCTTACTCCCTCCCCAACTGGCCACCGGGCTCTCTCCGTGTCTCCTCCTTGGTGTCCCTGGAAGCTGTGCCTCCCCCAGCCCCACGGCCACAAACAGCTTCAGGCCTCATCGTCACCCTGGACCACGACACAGCCCTTGCGTCCCTGCCCCTGCTCTCGGCCCTCCGGTTCATCCAGCCTTCTGGGAACTCAGACCGGCTGCCGGGCCTCTGCTCACTGAATGCCCTGGGGATCCGGCTCCGAGACGGCCGCCGTCACTCTGGGGCGACCCGCCCCTAACTAGGTCCCCTCTGCCGCCCTGGGCAGGCAGGCCAGCCTCTCCCCGCTGGGCCTGGCGCCTCCTCGCAAGTCGACCTTTGGGGCCGAGGTCCCGGCTGGCCCCTGATGTCCCGGTGCAGAGAGGGGCTGTGCGTACGCGCCCCGGCCCAGACTCCAAGTCCATCTTCCCCCTCCTCCCCTCAGCACGGGGACATCCCATCTCCCAGCTCCTCCGCCTCCCACTGTCGAGATCCTGGGGAAGCCCCGAGAGCAGGTCCTGGCGCTCCGCCCCGCGGCGCACACTCACGGACGCTCGGCCTTCCCGCTCCGGCCGCACTGCCCCGTGCCTGGCACACGGTGGGAGCCTCAGGTACAGCGTTTCCCCAGTGGGGACGGGGCCGGGATTGGCTCCCGCACCAATCCAGAAGGACCCACCCACCTGCCTGCCCCAATCCCCCGCCCCCGACGTGGCTTCACCCAGGGTCAGGACCACACTTCACGACCCTCTTCCCAGCTCCAAGTGGCTTCTTCCCCCACCTCAGACTCCGGGTTCTCCAGTCTGGGTCTGCCGGGCCCTGGCGACTGGGCCAGAACCTCTGCCTCGCCCCCGAGCTGAGCGCGGGCCCCTGCCAGCCCCCTGCGGCCACTGCGATGGAGGCCTGCTGCACAGCACTTGCTCCCCCGCCCGCCCCCGCCTCCCGGGAGTGCGCATGGCGTAGGCGGGAGGGCACCTGCGAAGCGACCGCGGGGTCAGAGCTCAGGGGCCCCACGAAAGCCGCTCTCCCGGAGTCAGCCTCGAACGCGGCCGTGTCGGGGCCCAGCCCTCCAGGGCGTGCCATCCAGGCCTTGGGAGCCACACCACAGAGCGAGCAGGCCCTGGTGGCCGTCACCCTCGGCTGGTCCTGCGTGGACACCCTCCAACCTGTCACGACCCCTCAGCCAGCCTCCCCTCCCCTCTCAACAGCCCCTCGCTGACGCTGGCCGGTGCAGGCGGGAGCCGGTCTGAGTGTGTCCAAGACCCGGGTAGACACGGCCGGTGCACAAAGGTGGTTGCGAAATGCTGTCAGTTACCCGAATGTCTGTCAAGAAGGGACTCAACGACAGCACATCCGCCCCGTGGGCACCACAGAGAACTCCACACAGGGAATGACGGTCGGTACAGTCACAGAGGATGACCCCACAGCAGGGTGGGAAATGTGTAGAATGTGTTTGCAGCGTGTTACAATGTATGTGACAGTCACACACGTGCATGTATACAGTGTTACAGTTTGTCTAACAGTTATACACACGTGCATACATAGTGTGTTACAATTTGTGTAACAGTTACACACA
>NW_012152330.1:380168-381365 GCF_000956105.1 Propithecus coquereli
GGTGGCTGGGTTAGAAGATGTGGGCACAGACCAGGCGTGGTGGCTCACACCTGTAATCCCAGCACTCTGGGAGGCTGAGGCTGGAGAATCGCTTGAGACCAGGAGTTCGAGATCAGCCTGAGCAACATAGCGCGACCCTCATCTCTACAAAAAAAACTAAAAAAAAAATTAGCTGGGCATGGTGGTGTGCCTGCAGTCCCTGCTACTCAGGAGGCCGAGGTGGGAGAATAGCTTGAGCCCCAGAATTTATTTTTTGAGAAAGAGTCTCACTCTGTCACACCGAATAGAGTGCAGTGACCTCATCGTAGCTCACTGCAGCCTCAAACTCCTGGGCTCAAGCCATCCTCCTGCCTCAGCCTCCTGAGCAGCTGGGACGACAGGCGTGCACCATGACGCTGGCTAACTTTTGTATTTTTAGCAGAGACGGGTTCTCGCTCTTGCTCAGGCTGGTCTCGAACTCTAGAGCGCAAGTGATCCTCCCACCTCGGCCTCCAGAGTGCTGGGATCACAGCCATGAGCCACCGTGCCCAGCCAAGCCCTGGAGCTTGAGGCTGCAGTGAGCTGTGATCACGCCACTGCACTCCAGCCTGGGTGACAGAGCGAGGCCCTGTCTCTAAAAAGAAGAAGATGTGGAGACAACACTTGGAGTTTCTGGGGATGAGAACTGCTACCCCGCGTGGGGCGTGGGGGGCCGAGGGCAGGGACGGCGCAGTTGCAGTAGCTAGAGCTGGGGATGGTTTCCGTGGCCTCCGCGGCTCGGCCGCAAGGCTGAGGGGGAGCAGAGGGGAGCTTCGGTGCTCGTGCCACACTCCAGATCAGGCCTCTGCTGCTGCTTGGTTTTGCAGCCTCCTCTGACCTGGCCTCCTGCCCGCAGATGGGTTTTCCTCCCGCTCACTCTCACCTGCAGGCCCCCCCAGCACAGACCGGAGCCTCCTCTCTCCCGCTCAGAGCCCCGCGCTGGCTCCCACTGGCCCGTGGAAGGCCCGGGCTCTGCCGCTTGGCACACGAGCTTTCAGGGTGGCTTTGGTGTCCCTGGCAGCCCACACGCCCTGCCTGACACGTCCCCCCCGTGGAGCCCTCCTGGTCCCCCAGGCTGGGGGTGTCCTCACTGGACTCCCACGGCCCCGCAGCAGCTCCCCTGTGCGCCAGCAGTGGTCACACCGCGCTGTCACCGCCTGTTCCCCAGCCGTGCCTTCA
>NW_012152330.1:385540-388665 GCF_000956105.1 Propithecus coquereli
GTGTATATATACAGTGTGTTACGGTTTGTGTGACAGTTACACACAGGTGCATATATACAGTGTGTTACGGTTTGTGTGACAGTTACACACACGTGCATATATACCGTGTGTTACAATTTGACAGTTACACACACGTGCACATACATGGACACCTGTTTGCATACATGGACATGTACACATGCACATGATCCCTCTGGGAAAATGCGTAAGCACCGGGTGGTCACCCCCCCCGGAGCAGTGGCCTGGGTCACTGAAGGAGCATCGTCACTGTCTACCTTTTCGTGCCTTTGGATGTCGAGCCGTGGAACTGTGTTACCAATTCCAAATGCATCAGCAATTCTAAAATTGACCATAGAAGGCGGCAATGGCTATTTGAGAGAGTCCAGTGACCGCCCGTTCTCCAGGCTGCACCCCGTGCTGTCTGCTCACCAGGACACGCCTCCCCTGCACGCCCCCATGCCGGTCTCCTGGAGGGTGGTCTTCACTGGGGATGCTCAGCCTGCCCTGCTGTCCCGGCAGTGACTGTCTTTGAGGCCACCGTCATTTCCCTGCTGGCTCCCGCGTGCAAGCCTCTGGGACACGAGTGTTCCTGCCTGACGAACTGGACTGTGTCTTTCCACGAGGCAATGGGTGTCCCATAACCAGCCTGTTTCCCTCTTTGCCCAGGCTACCAGGAAACTCTCAGATGTAACTACTTGCCTCTCCTCCCCTGTCCCCCAGCAGTGCAGCAAGAGGGCAGGGAAGGCCCATCAGGGAGGAAGGCGGGTGGACGGGCAGCAGCAGGCTCGGGGCACGGGGAAACTGCGCAGGCCGAGAACATGACACGTGACCAGGTCCGCCCAACTACCCCGCTAAGCGCCCAGGAGGCATCTAAACAAAGGTGATGACATTTCACACATATCGTCTGACAGGACGAGTTTGTCTCAGTCAGGTTTCTCTGACTTTCTACGTGGATTTTTGGAATACCAGCTAAAAATTCATTCATTCATTCACTCATTCACTCTTCTAAAACTAGTTTTGAAAGGCTTTTAAGATCTATGTGGGACTTTTCCATTTGAAGAAAATCAAAGTTCAACTAGGAAATATCTTTTAGAAAATAATCATCTCATTTTTCAGGGGAAAGAAGTTGCATCGGCCCTGCCGGGCTAGTAAAATCCAGTCTCGAAAGCATACGTTGCCTGAGTTAACAACCGAACTGAAAGTCCACTGACCTTCTCGACCCAGCCCTGGGGGGCCTGGTGCCATTTCTGACGCCGACAGCCAGCAGCGCCTGCACGAGACAGTTTTGTTTGTGTTCGTTGAGAGACTGAGCTCCAACCATGGGAGCTTCATCTGCCAGACGAGGTCTATGCTCCCCCCGCACAGAGCCACAGTGATGCGGGTGACCGCGGTGGTTACATGAAACGCTAACCGCGAAAAGGACTTTGTAGTTTGAAAGGTGCTTTATCTGGTCGGTGGCTGGGTTAGAAGATGTGGGCACAGACCAGGCGTGGTGGCTCACACCTGTAATCCCAGCACTCTGGGAGGCTGAGGCTGGAGAATCGCTTGAGACCAGGAGTTCGAGATCAGCCTGAGCAACATAGCGCGACCCTCATCTCTACAAAAAAAACTAAAAAAAAAATTAGCTGGGCATGGTGGTGTGCCTGCAGTCCCTGCTACTCAGGAGGCCGAGGTGGGAGAATAGCTTGAGCCCCAGAATTTATTTTTTGAGAAAGAGTCTCACTCTGTCACACCGAGTAGAGTGCAGTGACCTCATCGTAGCTCACTGCAGCCTCAAACTCCTGGGCTCAAGCCATCCTCCTGCCTCAGCCTCCTGAGCAGCTGGGACGACAGGCGTGCGCCATGACGTTGGCTAACTTTTGTATTTTTAGCAGAGACGGGTTCTTGCTCTTGCTCAGGCTGGTCTCGAACTCTAGAGCGCAAGTGATCCTCCCACCTCGGCCTCCAGAGTGCTGGGATCACAGCCATGAGCCACCGTGCCCAGCCAAGCCCTGGAGCTTGAGGCTGCAGTGAGCTGTGATCACGCCACTGCACTCCAGCCTGGGTGACAGAGCGAGGCCCTGTCTCTAAAAAGAAGAAGATGTGGAGACAACACTTGGAGTTTCCGGGGATGAGAACTGCTACCCTGCGTGGGGCGTGGGGGGCCGAGGGCAGGGACGGCGCAGTTGCAGTAGCTAGAGCTGGGGATGGTTTCCGTGGCCTCCGCGGCTCGGCCGCAAGGCTGGGGGGGAGCAGAGGGGAGCTTCGGTGCTCGTGCCACACTCCAGATCAGGCCTCTGCTGCTGCTTGGTTTTGCAGCCTCCTCTGACCTGGCCTCCTGCCCGCAGATGGGTTTTCCTCCCGCTCACTCTCACCTGCAGGCCCCCCCAGCACAGACCGGAGGCTCCTCTCTCCCGCTCAGAGCCCCGCGCTGGCTCCCACTGGCCCGTGGAAGGCCCGGGCTCTGCCGCTTGGCACACGAGCTTTCAGGGTGGCTTTGGTGTCCCTGGCAGCCCACACGCCCTGCCTGACACGTCCCCCCGTGGAGCCCTCCTCGTCCCCCAGGCTGGGGGTGTCCTCACTGGACTCCCACGGCCCCGCAGCAGCTCCCCTGTGCGCCAGCAGTGGTCACACCGCGCTGTCACCGCCTGTTCCCCAGCCGTGCCTTCAGTGGCCGGTGACCCCCACGGCAGGCCCCGCCCTTGCCCGTCCTCCCAGGTCTCTGCTGAGCGAAGGCCACGCGCGGGCTGCTAACCAGCTCAGGATGACACGTGAGCCTTTAAAACGCTCTCCGTTCTTAATTCCAGGGGACCCTGGTGGCCAAAATGCTCCTGTGACACTTGGTCAAGGAAGACGGAGTCCCTGAGCTTAGCGAAGGGAGGGGGCCTGGCGCCGACCCCGCCCTCCACGCGTGAGCACCGCGTGGTCCGCACTCCGCGTCCTCACGGAACCCGCCGGGGATGCTCCCCCACCCCTCTCTGCCTACTCTGTATGCACAAGCGCTGGTCAGATTTGCCTTTGGGAAGGTCGTTCCAGGGACACAGTCCCGCGGGGCACAGCGGATGCCACGGCGCTGTCCTCCCAGCACTGCTGGCGCTCCGTGTCCAGGCTCGCGGGCGTCTGTACCTCCTGACCTCCGAAATGGC
>NW_012152330.1:388715-389167 GCF_000956105.1 Propithecus coquereli
TGGCCGGTGACCCCCACGGCAGGCCCCGCCCTTGCCCTTCCTCCCAGGTCTCTGCTGAGCGAAGGCCACGCGCGGGGTGCTAACCAGCTCAGGATGACACGTTGTCCTTTAAAACGCTCTCTGTTCTTAATTCCAGGGGAGCCCGGTGGCCAAAATGCTCCTGTGACACTTGGTCAAGGAAGACAGAGTCCCTGAGCTTAGCGAAGGGAGGGGGCCTGGCGCCGACCCCGCCCTCCACGTGTGAGCACCGCGTGCTCCGCACTCTGCGCCCTCACCGAACCCGCCGGGGATGCTCCCTCACCCCTCTCTGCGCCTACTCCGTGTGCGCGCGCTGGTCAGATTTGCCTTTGGGAAGGTCGTTCCAGGGACACAGTCCCGCAGGGCACAGCGGATGCCACGGCGCTGTCCTCCCAGCACTGCTGGCGCTCCGTGTCCAGGCTCGCGGGCGTCTG
>NW_012152330.1:389217-389641 GCF_000956105.1 Propithecus coquereli
CAGGACTCAGCGCCTGCCTGGGCAAACCTTCGCCCTGTGGATGGAGATCCGGGTTGGCGGCTACTGTGGCGTAGCCCGGCCTGCGCTGGCCAGGACACCACTCAGGAGGCCGCTGCATGGTCCAGGCGAGGAATCCGGCTGCCTGGACCTGTGTGGTGGCGGCGAGGGGGACGCGGCGGGTCTGAGAGATATCCGGGAGGTGGGACCGACGGGGCTCGGTGAGGGTCCGGCTCCCTGGCTGGAGGAAGCTCCTCCAGCAGGACCAGCTTGCTCAGACTCCGGCAGGAGCTCGCAGGTCCTCGGAGCTGAGATTCCCGTCCTGTCTGTATGTCCAGGGTCAGGGCGCCGTGTTCACTTGCTGCCAGCCTGCCGGAGACCTGGGTGACCTGGGTCACCGTGTCAGGGAAGCACAGCCTCGTCACAA
>NW_012152330.1:389691-398093 GCF_000956105.1 Propithecus coquereli
CCCTGAGTAGCAGCCTCCTGACAACCGCGCAGGACTCAGCGCCTGCCTGGGCAAACCTTCGCCCTGTGGATGGAGATCCGGGTTGGCGGCTACTGCGGCGTAGCCCGGCCTGCGCTGGCCAGGACGCCACTCAGGAGGCTGCTGCACGGTCCGGGCGAGGAATCCGGCTGCCTGGACCTGCGTGGTGGCGGCGAGGGGGACGCGGCGGGTCTGAGAGATATCCGGGAGGTGGGACCGACGGGGGTCGGTGAGGGTCCGGCTCCCCGGCTGGAGGAAGCTCCTCCGGCAGGACCAGCTTGCTCAGACTCCGGCAGGAGCTCGACGTCCTCGGAGCTGAGATTCCCTCCCGTCCTGTCTGTACGTCCAGGGTCAGGGCGCCGTGTTCACTTGCTGCCAGCCTGCCGGAGACCTGGGTGACCTGGGTCACCGTGTCAGGGAAGCACGGCCTCGTCACAAAGGCGGCAGCTGGAACCACAGCTGCCCGGACGCACCGACAACACCATCTGTGCCGTGCGGGGCTTTCCAAACAGCACCGCCTGACGCAGATGGGGACACTCAGGCGCGGAGACCCTGAAGTCCTTCCCACGCTCAGGGGCGGCAGGGCGGGGTCTGGAGCCAGGTCCCGGTGGCTGGAGACCCTCGGTGCTGCCTTGTCATCAAAGGCAGAGTGACTCCTGGGGGGGACGCTGGAGGCCGGGAGCGAAGGCGGCGCACTGGGGGGCTGGGCGCTCCTCTCCGAGCAGAGGGCAGGGAGTGGGGGTGTCGGCGCCTCCCAGCTGCTCCCCGCACGACGGTCGGTCACCCTCACGGAAGTGCCTGGGCGTTGGCAGCCGGGGCCCCTCTGGAGCCCCGCGTCACTGACGCCCCTCCACAGACACCGGGGCCGAGTTCTGTGCTTGGCTGCGCACACGCAGCCGCCGGCTCCGGCTCCCACGACTGCAGGGAACCCGGACCGCGGGGCAGGGCCGCCTGCCTGGCTGAGTTCCTCCCTCCCCTGCGCACGGGAGCGGGAGTCGCCAGGTGCCCGCCCAGGCGGAAACGAGAGCCACCTGCACACACGTCGCCAGTGCGTGTGACGTGCTTCCGCCTGCAGTTAACTCTTTTTCCTCCACGTGTCTCGGCAGAGGGTGGTTCGAAGTAGCAGACCCCCCACCGGCAAAGTCTTTCCGCTGTGCTTGTGACGGAAGAGCTCAGGTTTCAGAGCCAGGCGGACCTGGGCTCCCAGGCCAGCTTCTCCACGCACTCGCTCCGCAACTTTGAACAAGTTACCTCACATCTCTGAGCCTCAGTATTGTCATCTCGAAAATGGGTAAACAAGGATAACCTCACAGGGCTGTTGCGACAGCGAAGGGGGAGCGGTATGTAAAACACGCACATAGTAGGCGCGCTATAAGTGGCATCTATTGCTATTTAGAATTTTCCGTCTAGTGTTCTGAAATACCCTGCTACATACATTTAAATCTGCATTCGCAGCCTGTCGGAGCTGAAGGGCGTTTAGTAATAACTTGTGCAGGCCACGCTTCTCAAAGCACGGACACAGGCGAAATCTCCGCTCCGATTGCTGCCGTGTGGCCTCAGGGCTTCTCGGGAGGCGGCAGGAAAGCCGCAGGTTGGGGGTTGAGGGCTTGCCCACAGGGACCGAACGGGCCGGGAGGCTCAGCCCCGCAGAGTCAGGCGGCTCTAGCAGACCCTCTGGAGTCCCGCCCTCCCGCTGGGAAGGGAGCAACACGCCCGCCTGGCAGTGCGGAGAGACTGAGCTCCGCGTGTGGAAGAGCCTGCAGGTCACCTTCCCGCCGCTGGCTGGGGCTCTTGGAGAGCAGTAAGCAAGGCCAGGCCGCGTAAGTGTCGCCCGCAGGGGCCGCGCGAGGCTCTGCCCGGCTGCGCTGTCCTCGGCTGCTCTCACGCCCCGCTGTGCACCTGGCAGCTACATCTCTCCTTCCCGGGTCTGGGCACAGGGCAGCCACCTGCCGAGCCTCTGACCGTGCCCTTCCGTTCGGCCCATCCCCCGCGGCACACGCCACCCGCCTCCCTCCGCGCGGGCTCCCCGCGTCTCTGGAATAAGTATCCTCTCTACACCTGGGAGGGACCGAGCCCTTGCCTGCCCCAGGCCCCTCAAACTCGACCTCCTGCCCCCAGCCCTCTCCTCTCCCGACGCCCCCTCTCTGCCGCTGGTGGGCATCTGCCCGGCGGCCCAGGGCAGAAACGTGGACAGGACACCAAGTTTGTCCCGTCCTCCATCACATCCAGTGGGACGGCGGGTCCTGCGGCTTCTCCACCTGTCGCTCTTGGAAAAGTTTCATCACAAAAGGCCCATTCCTTCTCCTTTCAGGGCTCCCACACCCCTCACCCGGACGCTCGGTCCCAACAGCCCGGACGAGTGTCCCGCCCTAGCTGGGCTCCCGCTCCTGGTGCTTGCGACCGCGCGCACAGCCAGCCCGGTGCAGGCATAATCGCAGACCGCGGCACGTGACGTGAAGGAGACCACAAGGCCGCGAGTGCACGCAACGGGGAGGTGACTCTCAGGCTGAGCCCCGCAGGCCGGGCAGGAGCCGGCCCCGGAAGGCCTGGTGGGGGGAGACCATCCACGCAGAGGGAACAGCCACGCTCGGAGACGAGGCAGAGGAGGCGTTCGCGGGGCTTGGGGGCCGTGGCCTGAGCAGGGTGAGGAAGGAGGAGAACGGGATGGGGGTCCGGGTTCGAGGGGCCGGCAGAGCCTGGGTCTTGCTGGGTCCTCCAGGTCACGGTCGGGAGTTTGAATTTTCTTCCAAAGGCAACAGGGTCCACTGGGGCTTTCAGGGGCTCGGTTCTGGGTCTGACCCGCGTTTGCAGAGACCGCTCTGGCTTCTTGCTGCAGGCGGAGCGGGGGCGGGGCGGGGGGATGGGAGATGGGAACGGGGCTGCTCCGGGCCAAGGCAGGGCAGGGGGGTCCGGGCTCCTCAGGAGGGAGGATGCCCAGCACGTGGGGACGCAGCGGGGTGCGCCGCAGCCGTGAGTGCGCTGGGGACCAGCGCCAAGTTTCGTCTCCCTGCGCCTGCAGGACCGGGCGTGCTCCTGCCCTGGGAGCCCGGACGTTTGCCGCGTGAACAAACGGTGTGAGATTTTCGTCGAGTCCCGTGTGTGTACAATCGTTTCCAGGCAGCATCCCCGTCACCAAACAGGGGCGAGGAGCGGATGCCCCCTTGTCCCACTCATGATCACGGAGCCTCCTTCGGCCTCCTTTCAACTCCAGGAACGTGCGGGGGTGGGGCGGGAGACGAGGACCCCGCACACGAGTGCCGGGACCCCGCGCCCGCGGGGTGGACCAGGTCTGCAGCCGTGCTCTCCTCCGTCCAGGTTTGCACTGTCATGATTGGCTGAGAGGCTGGACGGGCTACACCCAGGAGGGTGCGCTGTGCGCTGTGCGGTGGCAGGAGCGTCGCCGCACAGCGAGGGAGCAGGAACAGATCTCGTTTCTGCCACCTTCCTGCTGGGGGCCCCTGAGAATAAGATCGCTTCCTCATCTGTAAAGGGGGCACAGCCTCGGGGCTGCTGTGGATAGGAATGTGCCAGGCCACCCGGCACCGTGCCCTGTACACGACCAGCAGTGAGGCCTCATCTTGCCTCCAGGGAAGGGCACCAGCCGGGTACACGGCAGGTACTAAGCGACCCCTGTGCCCCAGCCTCTGGAGCCCCCGCCCACGTCGGGTTCGGCTGCAGGGATCTGTCTGCCTCCCTCTGTCCCAAGTGCGTCAGGAAGAGCCCTCCTGGTTCGGGGGGAGTGTGGGCTGGCTTGGCTGCGTTCCTGACGGAGAAGCTGGGGCTGGGAGCTGTATTCAGGGAGGCTGGAAGGAGGGAGGGAAGAGCCAGTGTGGGCTGGCTCCATGCCAGGCCGGGGTACGGGGCGCCGAGGGCCAGGCGCCGAGGAAGCTGAACCCAGCTCCAAGCCGACGGCACCCTGGCCTTCGGTGTGTGGGCTGCGGGGCTGGGAGGAGAGGAGGCCAGGACCGGGCAAGCAGGGTCCAGGCCAGGGACTGCCTGGCAGCTGCCGGGGACACGGGGCACGGTTGTGCCCATCTGACCTCCTGAGGCGCTGGGATCTCAGGCACGAGCCCCTGGACGTGAGGGCTGCATTGGGTGCAGTCGGGCTGGGGGGGACGCAGCTGGCTGGGACCCCGTCACGTTAGGCTGGGCCTGGGGCTCCGTGCCTGGGTTCCCAGAGCTCCCCGCACACTGCGCTGTGACAGCATCCCGGCGCGGCGCGGCCCCTTCCCCAGGGGCTCAGGGTCTGTGACAATCAGCTTCTCAGGCCGAGGACACAGCACAGCACCCAGCACCCTCAGGATATAAAATACGGAACTGACATACTTGTTAGCCGGACGAGAACAAGTCCCGCTGAGGAAGCATTTCCTGTGCGTCCACCGTGTGCTTGGTCCCTGAGCCTGTCCAACCGCTGGGGGGTTCCCAGCCAAGACATGGTTTCTGTCCCTTCAGAAACCACCCCTGTCCCTTAAGGGAGGAAGCCGTCTGCTCGGACCTGGGTGAAAACCACGTCCCGCTGGAACCAAGTCTTCCCCAGACACTGGTAGTCCAGTGAAAGCGACAGTTTTGACTCAGGCCGCCTGTCGCGTGCGGGCAGGTTTCCAGTCCAGCTTCCTGTGGGCCCAAACCTGGTCACGGCATGGCCCGGAGACGCTGCCCACGCCAGGTTCTGTGGTTTACGCCACGGGGCACCCACGTCCAGGGAAACACGGAGCACTGCCGGCTCTGTCCATTTTGCTCAGAGACTTAGAAAAGACGCAGCTTTGGAGTTTGCACGCACGCGCGGGCCACAGGCGCGGGATCTGTGCTCCCGCAGGAGCCAAACCTGCCCGAGTCAAACGGGACACACGGAAGTGTGGGAGGAGGCGGCGCCCTTAACAAGAACCGCGCCTGGCCCGGCAGCAACAGACCGTCACCTGCCGTCCCCCCTGCTCTGTCCTCGGCAGACACACCTGAGGACCCCGACTGGCAGCGTTCGGGGGAACGGCTCCGAGCACGTGTGCATGTCCTCCACCTCCCTCCTGTGACCCGCGGCCGGCGGGATCCCACACCTGAGCCGGGAGCTGGGCGCTCCAGAGTCAACGCAGGATCTCGCTGTCAGGGATTCTTAGACGCTGGGTGAATTCTCGGCCTGACTCTGCTGCTGGGACTCTCTTCCCTCCTCTGGGCCTCAGTTTCTCAGTCTGTAAAACGGGGAGCAGGGCCGTACACCCTAAAGCTGAGGTTCCGTTCAGCTTTAACATCCAGTGACCTGAACGACCCTGTCCGGGTGGGTATAATTCAGATTCAACTGAGATTTGTCTAGAGCCAGCTACAATGTATTGCAAGCACAGTGTTACAGTGTTAACTCAGTGCTCTCAAAACCCCAGGAAGGTCAGTGTTATTATCTACATTTTGTAGATTTCAAAACTGAGGCTCAGGGAAGTTTTTTTTTTTTTTTTTGAGACAGAGTCTCACTGTGTTGCCCGGGCTAGAGTGCCGGGCGTCAGCCTGGCTCACAGCAACCTCAAACTCCTGGGCTCAAGCGATCCTCCTGCCTCAGCCTCCCGAGTAGCTGGGACTACAGGCATGCGCCACCATGCCCGGCTAATTTTTCTATGTATTTTTAGTTGTCCAATTAATTTCTTTCTAATTTTAGTAGAGACGGGGTCTCGCTCTTGCTCAGGCTGGTCTCGAACTCCTGAGCTCAAACAATCCGCCCGCCTCGGCCTCCCAGAGTGCTAGGATTACAGGCGTGAGCCACCGCGCCCGGCCAGGCTCAGGGAAGTTTAGTGAGTTAACCGAAGTCACACAGCCAGGAAGTCATAGAGCTGAGATTCAGTCTCAGGCCCATCTGCTTCTCATCAGGGTGCTGAGAACAGACACTATGAGCCCACACCTCCTCCCTGCCTGCCCAGGAGCTCAGCTCTGGGACCTGCCGTGGGAGCTCAGGGACGGAGGGGCTGCAGCTGGGGCAGGGCCAGGGAGGTACAGGTGGACTTTGGCTGGAGGTGGCCAGTTACCGGGGACGGGAGCAGAGTCCCTGCATCTGGCTCTCCCGTGCGGACCACAAGGCTCCCCTGGGGCTTTAAGCTCAGGGAGCTGCCCACCCTCCCCCGCACCGGCCATCTGGGAGCCCTGCCTGCCACGCGGCTCGTCACCCCCAGACACCTGCCCTCGAAAATTCCTGTAAACGCTTCCCAGTCCCCAGAAACCATCTCCCAACACCATGGCGGGGAGCACGGAAGGAAAGACGCACCAGACACCGGGCTCAGGTCTCGGTCCTGACCATTAGGAAAGACCTTCAAGAGAAGCTTATTTCAACCAACTGAACCGCCACCGTCTGCACCCGCGTGCAGCAAGGGTCGAACCTCGGTGGCCTCAGCTCCCAGTGTGACGCCGGACAGGTGACCGTCTCTCTCTGGCCCCAGTGTCCCCTGCCAGCAGTCACCAGCCGGCTGGGCCCCACGGATGTCAGGTCCCTGCCAGCGGTGACATCTTAGGACTCAGGACCATCTGCTTAACCTTCCAGCGGCAGAGGCTGCGGCCGCCTCCGGAAAGCGCGGATCCGAGGCTGCCCCCGCGCTCTGGGCGCTCCGGGCCACCGCAGGCGCCCGCCCTCCCTCCACGCCCGGGCTCGCCCCCACCGGCGTCCCGCAGACCCAGGCCCGGCCCTGGAGGCCCCAGCTAGGAGCGGAGCGCAGCGCTCCAGCGGCGCAGGGGCAGGGAGGAGCGGAGCGCCCACTTGCCCCGCGGCCTCCGCAGCAGCCCTGGCCCTCGCCCGCGCACGGCGGTCCCGGAGCCCTTGGGTTCGTCGTGAGCCCACCACGCTCGAGGGGACCGATGCGACCCCGGTGGCCCCACAGCCCCAGCTCGGCTATCGCAGGCTGCCCTTCGCCCCCCGCTGCGGGGACGCCTCCGCCGTGCCCTCCCTGCGCCGGGGCGCGGGCAACAGCGCCTTCCCGGCCGGGGCAGTGGAGCCGGGCTAGGAGCCTGGCGGGCGGAGGTGGGGGTTGGGAGCACCATTTTTGTCTGGACGTGGGTCTCAGGTCCTTCGTACCCCGTTTCCCTGCGTCCCCGGGTCTCGGCCCCCTCGTCCCCGCCTCCCGGGGGCTCAGTGGGCGAAGGGCAGCCGCGGCCCTCACCTACTCCGCGTCCGCAGCCCCCGCCTCCTCTGCCCGCCGCAGGGTCGCGCGCCCACGAGGACCAAGACCCCCCGCTGCTCCGGGCGCCGAGAGCCTCCAGGGGCCAAAGTTCGGCGCCATCGGGCAGCCCAAGGCCTCACCTGCTTCTCCAGCGGCTCCTTGGCCGAGAGCGCCGGCTTGGGCGAGGGCGCGCGGTCGCAGACGCAGCCCTCCAGCAGGTAGAGCCCCGAGGGCCGCGAGCTCGAGTCGCTCTCGAAGTAGAAGAGCAGGTTTTGCAGCAGCGCGAACCACTTGGTTTGCCATTTTGTGTTGTCCGAACTCCGCTTGCTCAGGTAGCCCTTGCGCGTGCCGTCCTTGCGCGCCAGCAGCCCCAGGGACGCGACGTGCCCATCGTTGAGCCGGATGCCCTTCTGCATGGTGCTCGGAGGCGGCGACCCCAGCGCTTACATCTTCTCCGCGCGGCACCCCGCAGCCCCCCGTCCGTGCGCGCCGCGCCGCCTGTCTCCGGCGCTCGCTCGCTCCCCCGCGCGCTTCCCTCCCCCCAGAGATCTACGCTCCGGGATCTGGCGCCCGGCCGCGGCTTCGCGAGTCCAGATGTGCTGTTCCCCGCTGGAACCGCTCGTCCGCGCCGCAGAGCCCCGGGCCCGGGAGATGCCGCGCGACCCTCCCCCGGCGCCGGGCAAACTGGGGGACCGGCGATCTGCGCGCGGGCGAGGGGCAGGCGGAGTCATGTGACGCGATCCCTCGAAGAGCCCGTCTCAGCAGCGCGGGCAGGGACACGCACGCAGCCCGCCGGGGCGCAGAGCCGCGCAGGCTGCACCTTGGCGCCTCCCCTCCCCAGACACGCACACGCGCACGCAAGTCCTGCCCTCCTCCCCCGTCTCCCTTCCTCCTTCGGGCGTTAAAAAGCAAATCGGATCAATTTTCGTTTAACCCAACGGAGCCCAGGAGGCTTCGCCATCCCGGGAGCCCCTTGCTCCCCACCGCGGCGCGCGCGCCCTGGGGCCAAGTCGCAGTGGTCATTTTCTCCCCAGAGGCTCTCCCGGCACTTGGCCTTTCTGATGCCAGGTGGACGGCGGAGGGCGGATGGCGAGATGGGTCTGAAAGAGCGTCCAGTCCTAGTCTGCGCGTAACTGGCCGACCGCGTCCATCTCGGCCTCAGGCCCCTCCGGCGGCTTCCGGCGACCACGGACCGCGCGGGGGGTGAGGGGGAGGGCGAGGTGAGCTTCGGGTTTATTTTATTTTGAGCGTTGCCATAAT
>NW_012152330.1:398667-401827 GCF_000956105.1 Propithecus coquereli
ACCTGCGCTCGCCGCGGGAGGGGCGCCCGCGCACCCTGGGGGGAGGCAGGGCACGGTCTTTCCGCGCACCTGCGGACGCCCCTCCCCGACACCCCTCCCCGACACCCCTCCCCGGACACGCGCGCGCACACATGGACACACGCGTGCACACACGGGGCACACACACACAGGGACACACATGGGGACACACACAAGGGTCACACACACACGGGGACACACATACATACACACAGGGTCACACACACAGGGGCACACACGGACACACACGGGGAACACACACATGAACACACAGGGACACACACGGGGCACACATACAGGGGGACACACATGGGGACACACACGCATGAACACACACGGACACACACGGACACACACACAGACACACACATGGGGACACAGACACACACACGGGGCACACACACAGGGGGACACATACATACAGGGACACATGGGGACACACAGGGCACACACGCATGAACACACAGGGACATACACATACGGACACACACATGGGGACACACACACACACACACACACACACCCCTTGGTCTGCAGTGCTGGGGAAGGGGCTGGGGAGTCAGGCCGCCCTGGGCAGGTCCAGGGGAACCGCGGGGAGTCCGTGCGGGGGAGGAATGAGCCGTCCTGGGCGATGTCAAAGGCCCGTGCTCCACAGGGACACTTGCAGGACAGACGGCCTCGGTGGCCTCTGTCCTCCCTCTGGGCCCTCACTCCGGCCGGGACGCTAAGGCATCGTGATGCTGATTTTTCTTCACAAGTGATGGAGAGAAAGGGGCCGGCTGAGCCGTCCCGTTTCCCTGCACCGTGACCACCTTTGCTTCCCGTCCGCTCCGCGTGGACGCAGAGTCCGGGACAGGTTCCCATCTAGGCTCTCTTCATCCAGACTTTTCTTGAACCTTTTATGGAGGCCAAGAAAACTTCAGGGAAGGGGCACTGTTCTAAGCGTTTCAGATCAAATTAAGCCATTTAATCGTCACGCAACCCAATACATTGTACAGATGGGGGAAACTGAGGCATGGGGGAGCTGAGTGACTTGCTGAGGGCCACCAGCTAGGAAGTGACAGGTTGAACTAGGTAGTCCGTCCTGGTGGTTTATGTGGAGCTGGATGGGGGCCCTGGTTGCAGGGGGCTGGCTTTTGTCCTCGGAGGGGGCGGGATGGTCAGGCAGCCACACCTGGGCCCGCGCGGAGGCTGCTGGGGCAGAGAGACCCAGGGTGCAGTGGGACTGCCTGGGGACATCAGTGGGCTGGGTCCTTCTGTGGGTGATTTCAATGTGCAGCGATGCCAGGAACCGATGATACGTGGTAGAACTGGCGATAGGGCCACGTGCGTGTGAGTGGCCTGGGTCTGGTTAAAGTGCAGTCTCATCAGGGGACCCGGGACAGGGCCTGAGAGTCGGATTCCTGACAGCCCCAGCTGCGCGGCTGGTCTGCAGACCACACGGGAGGAGATTCGGGGCACTCATGAAGTGGGAAGGGGCGGGGTTCGTTCATCCACTCATTCATTCATTCACACACATCTCATTTAATTCCACCAGGGCTAACTCGGCCCCTGTCTGTGCCAGGCACGGCGACAACACAGCACAGCTCCTGCCTCGTGGGCACAGACCAGCCCAGGGCCCCTTCTCTGTCCGGTCCCTGCTGTAGCAGGAGAAATGCCATTTCCCCCTGGGGTCCGGGGAAGAGATTCTGATCAGAGGTGTCGATCAGCACAAGAACTCAGCCCTGGTGGGTCAGAACCCTGGTGCACTTTGGAAGCACCTGGAGAGGTTTTCAAGACCTCCGTGCGCAGCCTGCAGCCCGGGCTAGTTAAGTCGGAATCTCTGAGGGTGGCACCTGGGCATCTGTGCTTTCAAAGGCTCCCCAGGTCGTGCCGATGCTCAGCCAGGGTTGAGAACCATGGCTCTGAAGCTTGGGTGGAGATAACCCCTGCTGGGCCCGCTCACTCCCCTGCCCTGGCATGGGCGTCTGAGCGAGCCCTCAAGCTGGTCTTGGAGCTGCGGGAGCTCCTGGCAGGCCAGGCCAGGCCGTGCTGCAAAGCTCGGTCTCCGTGTCGGGGAGAGCGGGGCAGCAGCCCTGGCCCTTTGCTTATGCTCATCTGCGCTGCGTATATGCTGCTGTCTTTCCTGTCTGCACACACAGAAACCCGGGTAGAGCCTGCGGTCGGCCGCTGTGTTCCGCTCAGAGCTCAGGGCCCTTGGGAGCCACTTCGGGTCCCTGGCTAAGGAGACATCATTTGCCAGGCTGGCCTCAGCTTGGGCTGGGGTGCGGAGCGCCAGGGAGGGGTGGGCAGGCCTTGCCGTAGCGGCCAGAAGCGGGCACGCCAGCTCGTGCCTGTGTTGCCCAGCAGGCCTGTGGCCACCCGCACCCAGAGGTGGAGCGGACGTCCACAGGACTGTCACCAGTGGGCTTGCTTGTTTCCTCCCACCCTCCCAGTAGGACTTCTGAACCTGGGCTAACAGAGGTCCGCAGGGAGGGGACCCCACGCCCAGAGTCTAGCAGAGGAGCCGGGCAGCTGGTTCCCAGGAACTGGCTCACGGGTGCCCCCCTTCCAGCCCTCCGGGCTGAGGTCTCCGTAGGTGAGGGGCCAAGAGGGAGAACCAGGACTGTTCCGGTGGGTTCTATGGCTGCATCTAGAAGTGGCCAGCGAGTGGCAGGGACATCACCCGGTTCCGGTCCTGCCGAGTCTCCATGAGGGGTTTCTGCTGGGCTCTGGACGGGGCTTGGCTGCTGCATTTGCCGAGGTGGGTGTCCCTGGGTCTGAGGGACTTTCGGTCCCGGCCTGTGAGGACTTCCAGTGCGTGTGTGACATGTGTGTCGTCTGCTGTACGCGTGGAATTTCTGAGTGGTGTGGCGTGCGTGCGTGCGTGCGCGGGCGGAACATTCAGAGAACCTTAAAGGAAGACCTGAGCGTAAGGACTCGCGAGCATTTCCGTAGCGGAGGCTTTGCCGGGGGCCACCGGCTCACCTGGTCGGCCTTGCCCAGAGACATGCAGACACCAGGCTTCGCAGCTTCATTTTCCAGCCAGCGACTGCAAATCGTCTGAGGCAAGAATTGTTTGTGTAAAAAAAAAAAAGATTATAAATGGAATGCAGTTTCTTTGTAAAATATTAAGACAATGAAGAGATAAATCCTCCAATGA
>NW_012152330.1:403091-429660 GCF_000956105.1 Propithecus coquereli
TGTAGGTGGACTCATACCCAGTATTTGTCTTCTTGTGACGGGCTTATTCCTTCTGTTGCTTGTCTGTTAATTCTGTATACCTGTATCTGTGTATGTGCACGTATACGGACGTTAACGCATTTTACATGTGAGTGTAGACACATCTGGCTTTTTCTTTACGGTTTCTGATTTTAGACCCCTCTTCCCTGGTGCAGCCCCTTCAAGACTGAAACGTACTTGCCCATGTTTTCTTTTATAGTGTTATTTTTTCCATTAATCATTTAAATCCGTTTGGAATTTATTGTAGAGAAAGGACTGAGGTTGGGGTCTGGCTTCATTACTAATTTTTCTCAAATGGCCGGCACGTTGTCTAACACCACTTTGAATAATCCCAGCTCTGTCTCTGATGGGACGTAGCATCTTTGCCACATTCCAAATTCTTGCCTGTCCTGGGGACTATTTCCGGATTCTACTTTTTGTCCCATCGTTCCGCCCATCTGCTCCCAGACGAGTGATACAGGATTGTTTTTCTTATTGCTTTGTTGTCCGTTTTGAAATCCGGCAGTGCGGACCCACCCGCCTCCCTTTTCTGTTTCACGCTGTTCCTGGACATCCTCACGTACGTGCTCCCCAGGAGGAGTTCATCACTCGCTCAAGTTCCAAAAAAGTCTCGTTGGGATTTCGACGGGAATTACGTTGAAAATATTTATTCGTTTAGGAAGATGGATATTTGTACAACGTTTTGTCTTCTTATTCAAGGAAACAGTACATCACACCAACTCTTGTTCTTTGAAATCTTTTGATAAAATTTTACACTTTTCTTTGTATATGTCTTCCACGTTTCTCATCTAATTTGTTTCTGGATATCTTATGTTTTGTGGTTACCATTGGAAATATGTTTTTCCTTTTTTTTAAAAACTGGCAATTCTTGGTATGTAGGAAAACGATTACTATTTATATATTTATTTTTTAAGCCACTGCTGTCCTGAGTTATTCTTGTTTCTAAAATTTTAGTTCCTCCCTTTGGACTTGACAGTTAGACACTTGGAACACATCAAGACATTTCCCAGTATTGAGGCAATTCCTGTATTTATTAGACAAACCTCACTTAGTCACGGAGGGTTTTTACCTTATCCTCGGTGTATTTAGTTTTTCTTTCTCTTCTTGAATCAATCTTGGTAATTTATAATTTCCAAGATAATTTATTTACATTTCTCAATTTATTACATAGGTCTACCTAGTATTTTCTTACAATTCTTATAATTTTCTCCATGTGTGTTAATTCCCCCCTTTTAGGTGATTTTGTGGTTTCATATTATCTGTCTTTTCTTACAGGAGTTTTAATTATGTTATTAAGACTTTCAGGTTGTCAATTCTATTCTTTTTCTAGTTCATTAATATACACCTATATGTTTATCAAATTCTTTCTCCATCTTTCTTTAGATTTGTTTTGTTGTTCTTCCCTCAACTTCTTAAAAATGCTTAATTAGTTTATTTTCACTCTTCCTTGTTTAGTAATGACAGGGTTTAAGACTACGCCTTTTCTTATAAGCGCAGAGTTTTTCCAGATCTGATAGAGTTGTTATGTACATTTCCAAATTCCACATGTTAAAATTGTCTGAAATTAATTTATTTTTTAGGTGGAGAGTTATCACATTTTAACTGAATACTTTCTGAATGTCCCAGATGTTTTGCTCGCTTTTGCTTATTAATAATTCTATCGCGTTGTGCTCAGAAAACGTGGTCTGCATTATTTCTGCACTTTAAAATTTGTTGCTGTTTTGGGGTGTCCCGTGCGCGGTCAATTCTGTGATTGTTCAAAGGACTCTGGGAAGGGACGCACACACTCTGTGCACAGAATACAGTTTGGCACAGATCTAGCGGCTCAGTTTAATGAACCATATTACTGAGCAGCAAATCCCATCTCTGTTCAGGGCGGCCGGCAGCTGTGCACAGACGCTGCAGAGGTTTGCGTGGCTGTGAGCTCCAGGCTGGGGAAGCAACGTTCTTCTCCTCTAACACGGTCCAGGGTCCCTGTGGCTCTAGGACCTGCTAAGGTCGAATGAGCAGCAGACCAGGGAGGAAACGTAAGGGGCCTCTGAGTAGCGGAAGGAATGGCAGTGCCGGGCGCCCCCAAGCTCCAATTCCACCAGCGTCGAGCCCCCTTGGCCTAGTGTCTCTAAATACCATGTTGATATGGATACTGTGCCATTGTCAATAATGGGTGTTATTGGTTCTCGTTTCGTCATGGTAGACGTGAACTGAAATGCGCCCACAACCCTCCTGCTTCTAACCCCCGCTCGCCGTGGTCTCAAACACTTTTGGCCTTGGTCATTTGGCCCAGGAGTTTGAGACCAGCCTAGACAATACAGCAAGATCCCATCTTTAAAAAAATCTTTAATCTGTCACAGAATTATTAGCTGGTTATATCATGTTGTAAGCATGCAAATGGTGCTTCCTGGTGAGCAGAGTCCACGATTACCACGCCTCCAGACACGGGACCCTCTGTCTGCTCTTCTGTGTACCTGTGGCTGCAGGTTTTCCCATCTCCTGGTTGCTCTCTAGGCCGACTGTATACACTTTCCTGAGGCCCCTTCGTGGCTCCCCTGGGGCGGATTCCCTGCTTTCTGGATCCCGTGTCTTCCTCTTTCTTGCTCTACACTTGCCGCCGAGAGGACGGGTGTGTCGGAGACAGAGTATTCGGGTCCTTGGATGTCTGAAGTGTTGTGACTCTGCTCTCCTCTTGACGGATGATTCGGCGAGGAACAGGCTTTTCGGCTGAAAGCGACTTCTTGCAGCACGTTGAAGCCGTCCCTGTTTCTAGCGACTTGCGGTGGAGATCTCGGAAGCCAGTCCGGCTGCTCTTCCTCCTTCGTGCGTCGCCTGCCTTTGCTCTCGGGAAGCCTGTGGGGTCTGCGGCCGTTGCTGGTGTTTGAGATTTCACAGGGACGTGCAGTATCCAGGCTTCCGAGATTCAGAAAACCTTTCTCTCAAACTGACGTCTTCGTCCTGCGTCCCAAAAGTCTGTTTTGTAACCCGAAAGCCACGAATTGGCTCTTTTGTTTCTGCTTTTCTTCCCTGCCTGCTCATTCCCTGAGGCCGCTCCTTCCGTGCACTGACGGGGAGAATGGCGGGAGAAGGGTGGGAGCACCAGGGGCGGAGAAGGGTGTGACCCGGATCTCAGGACTGCGTCACACGCCACGTACATTGTCTGGGGGAGGCCTAGGGGCGAGATACTGAACATGAAAACCCAGGGTCACCTAGCTAAGCCCTGGGGGAGTAACCGCGGCACCCCGAAAGCCATGTGCATTCTTGCCCCAGTGCCTTTGCTTCAGCCGTTCCCTGGCTGGAATTACGTTTGGCTGCCAGCAGCAGAGAATCCACTCCAATGGCCTACTGAGGGTTTACTTTCTCATGCAAGGAAGTCTGGAAGCGGGTGGTCCAGAGATCCAGACTCTGTCTTTTTGCTCCACCTTCATTAGTATGTTGCTTCCATCCTCAGGGTCACAGCATGGCTGCTGGCACTCTGGTCATCACATGCAAGTTCCAGGCAAGAAGGCAAACAGGAAGAGGCAAAAGGGCATTCCCTGCTTGTCTGATTTCTTTTGAAAAGGAGACTTTCTGGAAGTCATTCCAGCAATCTCCACTTATATCTCCCTGGCCATTGTGCAACGGAGGTTGGAAATATATTCTCATAGCTGGAGACATGGCTGCCCAAGGTAGGTTTCCACTGGTGAGGAAGAAGGGAAGCATGAGTGCTGGGGAGGACTAGTGGTCTTTGTGACCAGGTTCTGGCCTCTGAAACTGCTCTCTACCCACCGAGACCTCACTCCTTGAGGAAGCACAGCTGAAGCGGCACCTCCATTTCTCGATGCCCCCGGCGGAACCACAGCTGCCAGTCCCCTAGTGCACTGAGACCCCCTCTCTTGTTTGCATCATTTCCATTTCTGCCTGAAAAGTGTCCACCTCCCCATCCTGGCACACCCCCGCCTTCCCAGCCTCAGGGGCCCCGCCGTGGCAGAGGCTCCGCCGTGGAAACTTCCTCCCGAATTCCTTCCTGGATTTCCACCGCCCTGGCCAAAAGCACCGCCTCTCCCTCCCCGAGTTCCGCAGTAGGTTGGGGATTCGGGTGATCAACAGTTCCTGCTCACCCAAGGCGAGGGGTTCACGGGGCACAGGACTTGACTTTAAAACCAGCCCCGGCTGGGCGCAGTGGCTCGCGCCTGTAATCCTAGCACTCTGGGAGGCCGAGGCGGGCGGATCGTTTGAGCTCAGGAGTTCGAGACCAGCCTGAGCAAGAGCGAGATCCCGTCTCTACCAAAAATAGAAAGAAATTAATTGGACAACTAAAAATAGATAGAAAAAATTAGCCGGGCATGGCGGCGCATGCCTGTAGTAACAGCTACTTGGGAGGCTGAGGCAGGAGGATCGCTTGAGCCCAGGAATTTGAGGTTGCTGTGAGCTAGGCTGACGCCACGGCACTCTAGCCCGGGCAACAGAGCGAGACTCTGTCTCAAAAGAAAAAACCAGTCCTGCACAAACCAGCCGTGTTTGCTGGGACTGAGGGGTTTCCCAGGACGCAGGACTTTCCGTGCTAACACTGGGACAGCTCTGGGCAAGCCGGTCACCCCACGGGGGACAGAACACGGAGCATGGCGGACAGAAGGCAGGAGGGAGATGGCTGGTTCTGCACGATGGACCCTGCAGTCTTGTGCCTTTCTGACCGTCGGCATCCAAATCTGTGAAATGGGACTGTGGTCGGCTCTGCCGGGGTGTGAGGGGCTGACAGGAGGGTGAGCGGGTGAAAGCTCCTTGCAAAGCGATAATCTGTGAATGGTGAGGCCCGCCCTGCATCGGTGCTGCTCCCCGTGGCCCGTGCTGTTCCGTCTCCCCTCCTGGACTGGGAAATGCACGCCCCAGGGATCAGAAGAGCCCGGCCGTCCCTTGTGGCAGGTGTGAGTGTGTATCCCAGCAGTCATGAGCCGTGGCAGCATTTTATTTTCGTAAATGCAATTAGCTCCCAGGCACGTGGCCGAGTCCCCGCCCGGAGCCCCCGTCCTCGGAGGGGGCAAAGACGGTTTGCGCAGCCCAGAAACTCCGCGGAGCCTGCGCTCGGGTCCAGCTGGTTCTCTGCTCGGAAGGGCGGCTGCTCGCCCCGCAGGGCAAGCCGGCTCCGAGGTCCCTCGCAGGTCTTAGGGCTTGAGTTTCGGTCCCGGCGCCAAAGGGCCTCCCAGCAAAGGCCCCGCGTCCTGCGGTGCCGCACGGAGGTGGGGGCCTGTGTCCCTGTCGGTGGTGCCGGGACCGGCCTGCGTGGCTCTGACAGCCGACCGTGCGCCTCTTCCCGGTTCCTGCCCAGTGGCATCGAGCTGGTGGCTTCAACCCGGCCCTGTGGAGTCCCTGCTCTGGGGACAGGCTGTCGGCTTCCCGGCACCCACCACGGGTGCCGCCCCACCCTGCTTCCTGTCTCTGGGAAACCCGGTGTCCCGGAGAGTCCAGCCTCTTCCTGCCCCTCCCAGACGGGCCAGGTTCTGTGCCCAGAGCCTGGGCTTTGGAAAACAAAAGCCTCTCGTCTCTCTCTCCGGGTGGGTCTAAGGGTGTGGAGCCCCCTCCTCTCTTCCGAGGAGAAAGACCAGATTTTGCTCGTTTTGTTTTCTGCAACTTTCTCTTTCGGATGAGTCCGCAGTATCATAAAGTGCCGCCAATTTGCCCCCGGGCGGTCCTGCCGTGTTCCACCCCCCGCAGCGCCCAGCACTGGGCTCCTAGGTCAGCAGAGCGGACGGATGGACGGACGCGGGGAAGCCGGACGTTCACCACTCCCGGTGCCCCGGCGACGGTTCAGCAGCGGCTCCGCGAACGTCCTCCCGCCGGGACCCACCCAGGGTCTGCGGCCCAGGCCCCTGCCGGGCTCCGCCGCCACTCTGCCCTGCCCGCGGGGCTTCTGTAGCCCTTTCTGTAACCCAGCGCTAAATGTTCCGTCTGGGAGGCCGGCTCTGAGGAATTTCTCATTTTCAGATATTTATGCCTTAAATTAAAGACCAAGTGCTGCTGGTCCTCGTCGCCTGTCTCCTCACGGCGTCATTAGTCGTTCTGGGGGGCCGCGTTCTGTAAGCGAGTGTGCCAGCTTGTCGCTGGTGAGCTCTGAGTTGCCGGTGACACTTGCAGAAATGCCCGGAGCAACAGCAGCAATGCACAGCCAGGGAGACGGAGGCTCAGGCGCACGAGTTCGCGGAGAACGGTGGGATCCCGTCTGTGAAACCCAGTAACCGCTCATGTCTCTCTAAGGAGACGGGAAAACTGCTGTTGCCTCCAGACACTTCTCAGCACCCCTGTGGGGACGAGTTAGCGTCCTCCTGCCGCAGACGGGCGCGTGGGGGTGCAAGAAGATGGTGAAAATTGGATGTAGGTACGTGTGGCTCAGGTGAATACACACAAGGGGAAGTAATGAACTTGCAGGAAGATGGTCGCTCACTGGTGCAGGTATTCGACAGGTTCCTGTGAGCCTCTGTGCCAGACCTGCCAGGCTGGAAACAGACACGGAGATCAATGGACAGGACGCCCACTCCCACACGGCCCTAATTCTGGTGGAAGAAGCAGACACGTGAGCCAATAATTTCAGTGTTAACTGTGCAGGGCCACCACGTACAGTTGTTCAGGTGCTTTACTGCACAAGAGTGCTCGGCTGAAGGGGCAGGGGGTTCTGGGATGTAGCCCCTACTCTGTTTGCCAAGCCTTTGCCCCGGTGTGCAGCTGGGCCTGCCCGAGGAAGGGGCACCTTTTCCTAGCAGTAAAAACAAAAACAAAGACAAAAACGTATGTGAGCAGGCTCTGGACAGGCCACAAGATCCCAGCCCTACGGTTTTATAGCATTATCTTCCGTAAACCCTTCCAAACACTGATCACGAGGGGTATCCTCAGGGCAGCCACCTGAGCTGGCTCCAGGCTTCCCTCTGCCAGCGAGACCCCCGCCCTTCCCCTTATCTGGGCTTCCGGCTCCCGGTGCCTGGGGGTGGGCGGGGGGTGCAAAGGCCCTTCTGCGCCAGCCGTCTCGGGGAGTCTGCTGCTGGCGGAGCTGGACAGGCGAGGTTCCTGCCTCTGCACCCGGAGCCAGGCGTGAGCAGACAGACAGCAGCAGAGGACGGTGTTCTAAGGAGGGGCTCAGGCCACGCCAGTCCGGGGTTTCCATCAGGATGGAGGGGGCCTGAGCCCGTGTCCAGAGAGTGGAGTTGGTCCGACGCCAGCGGCCATCCCGCTGGGTGGGCGGCCATGGCCGTGCGGGCCGGGGCAGGGCTGGGCACACCCAGAGCAGCAGGAGGCCTGGGGCAGACTCGCTGTGGGCTCCGGGCTCTTCTAGAGCATTGAGCGGGGCACAGGTCAGACTAAGAAGCGGGCAGAGAGCGAGCGAGGCGTGGGGGTGGGGCGCAGGCACCGAGGGGCGCTTGGCGCGGCCTTTTCCGGGGCTGCTTAACAACGGTGGGTAAAGGGCGCCAGCTGCGCCACCAGGACCCCACATCCCCGCCAGGAGCCTGCAGGTGGGGACGGCCGTGGACCCACCAGCCAAGAGGAGCGAGGAGGGCAGAGGCCACGAACGAGAGGCAGAAATGGAGAAGGTTTCACGGGGGCAGAGACAGCGGGGCACCCTGGGCAGAGCTCGGGGTGGGGCAGCCAGACACCCGCGCTGCCAGCTGGGGATGTGGGACAAATCACTCATCCTTTATAGAGTCTCAGTTTTCCCATCCATAAAATGGGCACAGAAACTCCACCTTGCAAAGCGGTTGTGAGAACTGATCGTGTGGCAGGGGGAGTCCCCAGCGCGGGCCTGGCTCGCGGCGGACGTGGGGGACGATGGCTCCTACTGGTCTACGTGGAAGGAGCTGAGGTCGGTGCGGGCACAGGGGCAGCTCTCTGGCTGGTGGAACGGAGCTGCGCCCACCCTCGGCTGGTTAACCGCCACCTTCCGCGGCACGTCTGGGTGACGAGGCTTGGCGCCCGGCTCCTGTGACTCCGTCCCTTACTGGAAGGAATTCCGAGTGAGCCCATCGCCAGGTTTACCTTCTAAGAGGGTGACAAGCTACATCCGGGGTAGCCGGAGGTGGGGCGTCGGTTCCGGCTGTCGACGGCGTCAGACAGACACTTGCAACATACTGTCGAATCGGAATCGGACAAAAAGGAGGTCTGAGCTTAGGAGAGAAATGAGCCATGTGGGCGGGCTCTGCGCCACGCGGCATGACCCTCCAGCTCCACCCAGTCACCGCCCAGCCCGAGCGGACTCCCCAGCCGGGCCCTGTCTGCACGCCCGGCCCTCAGAGTTCGAGCAGACAAGGTGGGTCTTGTTTTAAGCCACAGGTTTTACAGCAACAGCCACGGAACAGCGTTCCCGGCCTTGCGCACCCACGTGCTGTGGGCGTCTTTGCGGGCTCTGCTCCAAAGTTCACTGGCCCTGCCCCTTCCCGTGCGGGGTGGGGACACTCGGCCTCCAGGCAAGGAAGTGGGGAGTGGGACGGCGGGCACCGCCCTGGTGCTGGGCGGGTGGGGCTCACAGAGAGGGGAGCGGCCCCCGCCGGAAGGCCCCGGGGGCTTTCTCCTGCGTGTCCCACGGTGCTGCCTGGCGGAGCTGCCCCCAGTGCCACCGAGAGCCTCAGCAAGGGACGCGGGGGGTCCCCTGCCTCCCCGCCAGGGTCTGCCGTCTCTCCCAGAGCGAGACTCGGCCCTGAGTAGCGGGCCGGCCCAGGATGGGGGCAGGTGGCCACCGCACCCAGGTGCCGCTCGCCGCAGTCTTGCTCCGGCTGCCGGGAATCCGCTGAGAAGGACGCGGAAGCATCTGGAATCCCAGGGCTGCCCCACAGCAGCAGCAGAGAAACAGCGTCAGCACCTGATGGCCCCCTGCGAGCCGGGGCTCCCGGGCGAGAGAACCGTTCCTGAGCGAAGGCGTCGCGTCTGCGCGGCCGGTGCTGCGTCCAGCGGCGATTCGCACTCGAACTACAGGGAAGAAGAGCGAACTCCCGTGAAAGTAAGCAAAGCCACTAATTGAAATCTCTCCCGTCCAGGGTGAGATCGCCAAGTAAATGCACCCCCTGAGCCGATGCCTGTGCCCCGCTCACACTGTATTAATAAACCCTAATTTATTTTCCCAATTTTACGGATTAAATTCCCCAATTATGATATTCATTCCCACCCACTTTTCTTCTTGAATCACAAAATAAATGTCAATTTCAGAAGCGAGGAGCTGAATATTCATCTTTCTCCCGAGAATTCTGTGGGTGGGAGGCTTTTCCCGATTTAGAAGGGAAAAGAGTCACAGTTTAAATACGAAGGACGCACGCAGGAGAGAGACACTGGGAGAGTCTCACGGAAGCTTCTTCCTTATTCCGCTTCCCCATTTCCTCCCGATACTCTCCTCCCCGTGGAGGCCGTGCTCATGTCCTTGGCGTGTGCTTTGTGTGTGTTCCGTGCGCTGTTCTCGTGTGCGTGTGTATCCCTAGTCCTTGTTACAGGCATCGTGTTACAAATCCGGTTTCTCTCCCGTCTTTGCACCCAGCACGGCGTCTCTGAGACCTGTCTGAACACCTGGGACTGCGGCTCCGCGGGGTTCTCGGAGTCCTGCCACGGACGGACACCCAGCGGGCCCACGGCCCTGGCCACGTGTGGTCACACCGTACGGGACATCCTGGTTCGTGCTCCCTTGCGGGCCCCAGAAACAGAGGCTCACATTTTATTCACAAGTCACGGCGTGGGCGCACGCCTTTATCTGGTACAAGAAACACCCAGTAAACGCACAGATTATAAAGCTGAATTTAGATTTCTTAAATTCTCTCTTCATTTTCATAATGAAAACGTTCGAAAAGCTCAACCGGTTCACTGTGTGACTTTGAAAACAGGGAGAATCATTTTAGAAACAAATTATTTCCTAATTAACCGGTACATATTCTGGGAGAAAAAATGTCAGGGAACCAGATCTGCTGCACTCGTTCAAAACAAACACACGCAGTAAAACCCCCAGGTCTGCGCAATCGGCGTCCGTTTTTCCGGCTGAGCAGCGAACGGGGTTCGGAGGGGGCTAAGACCCCGGGCAGACGGGTGCGGCAGACCGTCGCTGGCTCCTGCGCGGTCTCCGTCCTCACAGCTGCCCGCGACGCAGCTTCCTTCCCCCTCTTCTCAGCATCACTCCCACCGGGAGGGGACGGCGTCAGGCGCGGCTTGCGACGCGGCGGCTCTTCACCTGCCCTTCCTCGCAGGAGGTCGCAGTCCGTAGGGCGCGAGTCTCGCTCACCTGTCAAAGCGTCCAGCAGACCCGGGAGGTGGAGTCTCCAATATTCTCCTCCGTTCTTTCTCCAGGCTAGTTCTCGGACCGTGTGGCCACTCGGACCCGCCCGGCCCCGTCCAGCTCCCAGCTCGCACGGGAGACACGCTCGCCGCGTGTCCGTGGCCCGTCCTTGGCCGCCTCCGCAGGGTCTTTTCCCCGGAGCCCCGCGGGTCTTCGCCTCTGCCGCAGCCCAGCGCCGGCTCCTCCAGGCGGCAGGTGGGCAGCGGCTTCCACACTCGAAGCTTCTCTCCACACGCCTCCTCCCGCCTCCGTCCCGACACGTGAACGCCTGGACGCCCGCGGTTACAGACAGGGGCAAAAACGGTTTTCCCAGAGCTGCCCGAGCCTCCCTGATTGCAGGGGGGGAACCAACCGAACCCTCCCCGGGCCCAACCCCCCGCCCCCGCCGAACCAAGGGGAAAAGCCCCAAGGCCGGCCCCCCCCCCAGCAGGACCATCTCCTGTTCTGGGCTGCGGCGCGTTGCGTGTGGCGCGGGCCACCGTCTCCTGGGCCTCGCCCGTCACATCCTGCCCCAGCCCCGGAACCCCCTTCCCTCCACCTCCGGTGCTCCGGAATAGCTGCCCCCGATGCCCAGGGGGCTTCCTCCAACAGCCTGTGCGAGCACAGCCGGAGATGTTTCGGGCGGAGAATAGGAAGGCGAGTTTCCCAACCAGACGCCAGGCACCCCGAGCCGGGGTCGCCAAGCGGTTCAGTGCTGCCACGCGTGTTGACGGACGAGTGGAAAAGGGGAGAAGTCTCAGCACAGACCAGGAGACTGCAGGGGCCCGGCGCAGGGAGATGACGGCGTCTCACGCCAGCGAGGACAGCCCGGGGGACGTTGTCGGAGCTCCGGGGAGTCGTCCGGGGAAGACAGACCCCTGCTCACGCCGCAGAGGCGGAACTCCCAAACGCCAAGAGAAGGAGAGAGAGGAAAGTCCCCATCTACTGGGAACGCTGGCGAACGTCTCCATAACCTCGCGCGACGAAAGCTTCATAGAAGCACAGCAACGAAGGCGGAAAACCTTAAACGAATATCCACGGATTCCCCTGAAAACAAAAACCTTCCCTACCTGCAAATCCACCACCGTCAAAACTTAAAGGTAAAATACGACTGGGGAAAGTGTTCACAGCACAGGTGGCAAATCATCAATATCACCAGCATATTAATACGCGTCATGGACCAATAGGAGCAACTCACCGCGTGCGCAGCTGCCACCCGGCGCCGTCTGCATCAGAACCTGCCGGTTCTCCGGCCGTCACTGTCACCGCGGGTCACGCAGTCCTCCTCTCTGACCCAGGAGTCCCGTGTCTTCCTCCCGGACACACGGTGCCGCGGCGGCCCAGCCCGTCAGCTCGAAGACGGGGCGAAACCTCGCACCCTGCGCGACTCTCGCTACGCTCGGTTCTAGTTTCTACCGAGACCTAAAGCCGCTTGGTTCAGCTCTCGCCGTGTCCTCCCAGCCTTGTGTCATCGCAGAAATTCGCTTACCAGCCAATCCGCGATTTCCACGGAGGACTCTGCGCAGGCCCCGTGCTGTTCCCGGGCCTGGAGGTCGGGAAGAAAGAGAAGCAGATAAACGCCCTCCTGGGCCTCGTGTCCTCGCGAAGCCCCACTCCGCGCCGGCAGCCCCCCTCCTGGTTCCTGTCTCTCTTTCTGGATGACCGGAGCCTAAATTCCCCGATGACACCTGCTCCATCCCTCTTAACCCTGAGACCGACCACTCCGCTTCCCGTGAAACTGATTTCCTCTCTGAAGGTCCTCTCAGATCCATTCCACTGACGCCTCACACCTGGAGGCCAAAGCCTGGACTCCGCTCCTGGCGCTGCCACCGGCCCGTGACCTTGGACACGTCACCTTTGCCCCCACGAGCTTCCCCTCCCTTACCTGCAGAATGGCACAGCGAGTGTGTCCTGCTGTCATCGGAGGGACCGGAGGGGCCAAGTACGTCAAAGCCGCAGACGTCCTGGCGGCACACGGGGACCCCGCGGCTGCTGTCCCCTCTCACCCGGCCGGTGCTCTGTGAGGATGGGGTTGGAGAGGAGCAGCCCAGGCTCTTCTGACTCCCCCGTGTCTCCAGCTCACTCAGGCCGCGTCTGTGTCCACTTTCACACTCTGATTCGCACGTGGCCCGCTGCGCCTGTCCCTGCCCGGAAGATGGCACAAAACTGCAACTCCACGGAAAGAACATGGCGTCCTGCGCCCGGCAGCAGCTCCAGAAAATCCGTCACCGAGTGGATGAGAATAACACCAACTTTTGCTACCATAGCAACTGCTGTCGGTGGTGCAGTCGCTGACTTTCGAAGCTACTTAAAAACGTGCAAACCATTTTGCATAAAGTGGCTTCCCATCGCCCAGGGTGGTGACTTTCATTTCCCCTCAAGACCCAGCTTTAAGAAATTTTACGTTTTTTTCTCCTTAGAAGCATTCCTTAATTTACTTCTAAGAGGAATCGTTTTAAAACGAAGTTTTGCTAATAGCGTCCTCGTGTCCACACAAAAGCAAATACAAATAAAAACAAGAAACTTGACTCTTCCTGTCGAAAATAAGGGAAGAGGCTTCCTCCACTCTTTCCTTAGGGCATTTGCTTTAGAAAACTTGAAATTATGAATTTTTTGTCTGTCCCTTTGAAATGCACGTACGTCTTTTTAAAAGTGAAACATGGCTTTTTGAGGTCTGTGACCCAGAGACACAGGAATGTCTTTCTTGGGGACCCGGGGACCCTTGATTGACATTGTAGTCCGCAAAGAAGATTGGCCCCTGCCTCCCAGGTCCTGTCTGCAGGTGTGAGAAGTTAGTTTCCCTCTGGGTGCAGCTGTGCCAGGTGGCCACTCCGGCTGCCAAGTGAGTTTAAGGAGAGCCACATGTGACGAGTCGTACAGCTCGGTCCTCTTACTTGGGGACTAGATACCGTCCATCTTAAGCGTGTGCACGCAGTGGGCCGTGTCCTCCTGGGCACATAAAAGGGCAGAAGTTCTTCCCGTCTCTGCAGTCTCTCCATGAGTTGCCCGAGATGCGTATCGCGGTCCGGTTTCGTGCTTATTCAGCAATAAAGCTGTTTTCTTTCTCTTCCTCTAGCTGGTGGAGAGATTTTCTGGGTTGGGGAAGATCTTGCTTCAGTTGTATTTCCCCAGCACCACGGGCACCAAGGCGTCCCCAGAGGCTGCGATGATGAGTTTTGTGCTCGAGGAGGGATCGCCGGGGACTGAAACCGCACCCGACTCCCCCTTCGCCGTCACCAAAGAGGGCAGGCTCGGGTCGCGTCCGCCCTGCACACGGGCGCCCCACTCCAGCCCGGACGCGCCGGATTCTCCACCAGGTAATGCCGCGGGACCTTTTTTTTTGCATTTTCAGGGAAAAATATCACTTGCTGTTTTCAGACTCGACCCAGACCCGAGACTCCAACTGTGGGTGTCACACGGGCTGGGGGCGCCCAGGCGTCTGCCACAGCCCCGGGAGGGGGGACATTCACACCGTAGCGAGTGTGGGTGACGCCCAGAGGGTGCAGAGCCTGCGCCCTGCGTGTCCCGGCCCAGGGCGGTGTCCCTCACAGAGCGTGTTTCGGAAAAGCCTGCTCCCCTCCCTGCAGCCACTGCCGAGTTCAGACGAGACTCGCCCACCCAGGAGTCGTTTCTGCTTCTCCACGTCTGGCGGACGCAGAGGCTGGGCCGATTCGGTCCCTTCCTAGCTGGGGGACCAGCAGTTAGTTGTTTCACATTCTGTGCCCTGAGTCTTCACGTGCAAAATGGTGACAGCGTTGTATCACTGCGGATGTTTCTGGAAGGTGGACTTGGCGTGACTGTCTTCTTCTTGTCACCCAAATTTCATCTTCTCAGAGAGACCTTCCCTGAACATGCAAGATGAAGTAGCCCCAGCCACCTGCTGCTCCGTGCCCTGCTTTAATCCTTCGCATAGTTTTTTATCACCTGCTGACGTCTTTCCCTCCCTCCCTCCCTTCCTTCCTCGACCTCCCCTTATTAGAAGGCAGGATCCGTAGGTGCTTGGCACATAGTAGGCCCGCAACACGGGGGCTGCCACGCTTGCTTGTTTCATTCCTTGGCTGGCATTTAGTGCCGTCTTCTCAACGCTTTGAGAGAGATTTTTGTGTTTCTGACCTTGCAAAGCGCAGCTTCCTGCCTGGCCTCCGCGCCGCTCCGCTATTTCAGATGAAGCCTTTTCACATCGAACGTTTGGCCCGTCCTGTCCTTTATAAACACAGAACAGAATTATCTTAAGTCTCTAAACCATAATTTGATCCCAAAGAGTCTCATGTTTTCAGGTTTTGCAAGTTTCCCGGTTTTCAAATGTCTCTTGCCGGGAGCATCTTTCCTCCGTCTCCGGGAAGCGTGACAATGTCTGGACACTGAAGGGATTTCTCACGAGGGCCGACACCAACACAGGGAACCAGGGACTCGGGCCAGAGGCTGCACTGAGAGCTGAGCTGCCCCAGCTCCCGGCCCCCAGACGGGGGGCACAGAAGGCTGAGAGGGGATTCCAGAGACCCAGGTCCGTTCTGCTGGGATCTCAGTGTGACCACGTGCGACCGTGAGGACCAAGGAGACGGTGAAAACAGCTCCGGCCAGAACCACAGACACTCGACGGCTCCTCAGCGCAAAAGACACATCAGCAGGGATGTTGTGCACCTGGGCTGCAGGTAGAGACCCCTCAGGTCAGGGCGCTGCCCCAAGACTGAAGGGGGCAGAGATGTGAACAGCAAGGGTCACATTCCAAATTCACCCTGAGTAGAAGTTGCCAGAAACTCACAGCAGGAAGCAAAAGCTACGATACTGAAGGGAATTTTAAATATTTTAAATATTCACATCTCCTAAACTAGCCTTTCTTCTGAGAAATGAAGTGTCTCTCAAAACCACATGGCAGGAGCATCCTCAATATGTAATAAAATCGCTGGTTTTGGTGAACACGACCAGGCCGTCGCGGGGTTGAGTGGTGTCGCCTGAGGGACCGTGGACACTCGAGAGCCGCAGTCGGCGAGATCTGGGAGTTCGTTGTTTTTAACCGTCTCTGAAGGCCCCGGAGAGGATGGAGCAAATGCCGACAGGGACTCTGGCCGCTCCCGGCCTAGGGAAGAAAGAAGAGGAACGAGGAGGACGAGAGGAGGCGGGAGGCCGGGCGGGGGGCTCCGCCTCGGTGGGCGAACGGCTTCATCTGCAGGAACCGACTCTCCGTGTCCAGCCCCTCAGCACCCGCACGCCCGGCGTCTGCTCCTCAGGAGAAAGAAGTGCACGGGAGGCTGGTGCTGAGAACTGGGCTGGTCCGGAGATGAGAACATCCCACCTGGGAATTTAGGAGTCACCTTCATAGGTCACCGGCGGGTTCCCTGCTGTCACCCCAAGCGAACAAGGCCATCTGCATGTACAGACCCCTCTTCTCTCTCAGCTTCCTCGTAGCTTCACTCTTTTCTTTCTCTTTGAAACAGAGTCTTGCTCTGTCGCTGGGTAGAGTGCTATGGCGTCATCACAGCTCACTGCAGCCTCCAACTCCTGGGCTCAAGTGATCCTCCTGCCTCAGCCTCCCAAGCAGAGTAGCTGGGACTACAGGTGCTCACACCACCACGCCCAACTAATTTTTCTATGTTTAGTAGAGACGGGGTCTCGCTCTTGCTCAGGCTGGTCTCGAACTCCTGAGCTCAAGCAATCCTCCTGCCTCGGCCTCCCAGAATGTCTCCCTCTTTTATGAAGGGAGATCAAGATCATGAAACTGTTGGAGAAAACTTCCAGCATGAAAGGGAGAGAGAAAATGAACTGAAAAAAGACTCTGAAAAGAAGAGATTAATTTTGGGGAACAAGAGGGAACTTAAAGCAGCTCTAATCAGCATCCCTGGAGATTTTAGAAGACATGTTCATGGGCCAGGAGGACGCCATGACAAGGTGATGATCAGGGAGAAGGAAAGCACAGAGACGCTAGGAGCGACGTTGCCAGAGACGGTTCAGAGCAGAGCCGGGAGATGAATTTGGGGAGACAGGTCAGGAGGTCGAGTGAGGAGACAGACACGTGGAAAAGATGAGAGAAAGAAACGGTGAGAGTCACGACCGTCAGGGAAGGAGAGTCGACATCGAGTGATTAGAACTCCAGAAAGCCGGAGCAGGGAGAACGGAGGGAAAGATATTACCTAAAAAATACGGGCTCATTTTCCTGAACTAGGCGCAAATCTTTTGCCTAAGAGGGAGCACCGAGGGCTGAGAACAAAGAGTGAGGGTGACGGCCACCTCGGCGTGCCACCGCGACGCATCACGTCACCCCGAGGGTTCTGAAGACGGCAGGGGGGACACAGGTCACTTCGAGAAGAGCAAAAATCGGCCTCGCAACGGCCTCAGCTCAGAAGAGGTTGCCAGATCGCAATAGAGCAGTGTCTTCAAAGTTCAAAGAAAAGAATTGTTGGAAAATGTATCAGTCATTTAAAAAAATAACCCATTACACGTTAACATATATAATATTTTAATGAAAAATAACATCTTTGGAAATCTTGTTAACGTCTGGCTTAGGGGAAGACGGCCGGAGTCCGCGTCTGCCTCTGCGTTCAGTCTGTTGTGGTTGCCGTCCTGGCGGAGGGAACACGTGCCGCCTGGAATTCCGCACCAGCCACGCTGAGATGACGCGGAGGAACAAACAGGACTCTGAGATGTCGCCCCTACAGCCACCTTGTTTGGGGAGCTATTTGAGAATGGGCTACAAAGAAAAAGAGTAAACCGAGGAAAATGCAGACCTGGGGCTTGGGAAAATCAGTGGAAAGAGAGCCACAGGGACGTTCGTGCAGCCCAAGTGCGCCACGAAGAGGTCCTGGGGGACAAGGAACGTGGAAAAATAGGTGACATTACGGAGTGTGGGAAAAACGGGGACGCGGATGAGAGAAGTGGAGCTTAATCGCAATCTCCGGGAGGAGCAGCCGGCTCTGCAGGGTGACCAGCAACCCCGTCCCACGTGGCTCCGCAGCGAACATCAAAACAACAATAACGCAAACGCTGCTTGTTGAATTTCGGCGTTTAGTTTCCCCTGTAGCGAAAGCAAAGACAGCTCATTTTTGCTACCGAACAGAAAGTGAATTTTTTCAGTGTTGAAAATGCAGCTGGCAGAAATGGAAAAACAGAGGCCGGGAGAAGTAGCTGAGGGGAAATCGGGGTCATGAGCCTCTCATTTTGGAAAGGGGAGACCATCTGATGGAACAGGACACATTGCGTCGGTTCCCTGCTCACGCCGACAGAGGTGACCGGAATCGGAGCTCGCACGGGTGCGTCGACGGTGCCGGGACAGCGGGGAAGAGCGGAGGGAAGGCGCAGGCTTGGCAGCGGCGTCCGCAGCCAGTCTGGTGGAAGTCAGCCTTGCAGTAGGTTGACAAATCACAGACTGGAGACAGAAGCCTGTTATTCCGTAACAGGAGGCCGACGCCGTATCCGCTAACAACGTGGAGCGGGGAGAGGAGAAACCGTAGGTTACTGCTTTTATTAGCTATTAGTTATTAGCTAAAATTATTTTAAAGACATAGAAGAAAAATAAAGAAATGTATCTGCGTGGTCCAGGCCACCAACACACGTGATCAAATCCACGCAGTTCACCCTCGTATGGTGCCTGCGATGCGGGGGGCGGGGGAGGCCCCGGAATCCGCCTGTTCTTTTTCAACCTACACATCAAGTGTGGATCAGAATGCTCCGGAAGCGCCTTCAGCGATCGTGGTATGCAAATGAAGACCCACTCTTTTTCCAATAACAGGCTCTTTCCTACTGAATGCCTCCCTGTAGGAGGACTGACACATGTTCTCTGCCGTCAGCCGCGACTCAGTGTACAGTCGGTGGAGGGCGGTGGAGGGTGCTGGGAGTCGGGGCTGGGAGAGTAGAGGATGATCTTCCCTCTCACCGCGGCCCCAGCGGTGACCCTGACTCCCAAGGAGAGACTCCCAGGAAGGCCTCGATCTGCCCCTGCCGCCATCTTGGTCAGTGCGTTAGGGATCAGTCCAGGTGCTAAAGATAAAGGTCACGGAGGCATCACGGACGTCAAAACCGGCATTTCACTGCAGCTGCTGAGATGCAGAGGCAGAGAAGCCACAAAGGCGGCCAGAGAGAGCCACCATCCAACCAGGCGAGGCAGGTGCTGGGTCTGGTGACCAGCATTGCGGGTGAGCACTGGGTGTGCCCAAGAAACGTTTCGTGATTCCCTCCTGGGAGAGACGTCTCCCGGTCACCTTTTGGAGAGCAGAGAACCCACCTAAGCCAGAGTGTTCCTCATGGAGTTCACTCAACAATGGGTCATTTAGGGCCAACTTAATAAGGGTTTGGGCAAAAAGGTTAGGGAGAGATTTCTTGGTCCCAGTTATATTTCTGCATGTGATAATCTGTAGGCTCTGGAAGGTGATGTCTACAACTCCTAAAGGTGTGACGTTTTGGCAGTTACCGGTTTGATGTCTGGAGTTGGGCTTCACGGCTGAGAGCTCTAGTTTGGTGAATGGTTGAAGTGGGCGCTGATCACAAGTTGTGGGTGGGTAGAATCTTCTGAGCTGCCCCGCTACGAGTAACTTCAGAGAATGTCGGTCTCATTTCCTAAGGGGGAACCTGGAAACTCATTTCTCCGTCTTTCTTGGTGTCTAGGATGTAGACACATGACCTCACCCGTACCACTCGGACTCACCTGTGCGAGATGTTGGTTTGAAAGACGGCTACGCGAATCCAAACACAGGTGCTGCTGAGGTGTCTGCACGGTGGGGCGGGACCAGGGGACGGTGGTGGTGGTCTCAGCGAGGGAGGGTCCTCAGCACGACGGGTCTGCGGTGTGGTTGTGGTCATCGACCTAGAAATCTCGGACTCAAGCCCCAGGTCTTCCAACAGTTTGGACAGCAATGCACTCTCTCTTCATGAACTCCTTTCCGCCTAATCACCTAGACTGCGTCTCTGTTGCCCGCAGCCTGGAATCCTGATGTCCACAGCGGTCTGTGCTGATGGGAAGAGCCGGATAACTGCCCAACTGCTCTGTCAAACGAGGGTGTATTTATCCAACAGAAGGGTGGTTAATTTACGTACTTATGAATTTATTTATTTTATACAGACACCTCTACGTGCTTAAGTACGAGTGGGGAAACTGGTCTCTTATAGACATGAATGAATTTCAGCTCCAGTTTTAGAGACAGCATCCCAAAGTTTGCTACATTGACATTTTACTTGGTTTTTAATAAAAGTGCTGGTTAACTTTGGCTCTGAACTGTGATGGCAGAAACGCTGACAACATAATGATGCTCATGCCTATCAGTCATCTCACATTCTACAAAAAGTAGATCTTTATTCCCCACTGAACTTCTGGGGAGTGGGTGGGTTTTTCTGCCTGCATGTGGTTATGAAGGAACTGAGGTTTGGATATCTCAGAAAATGTTTTCATTGTGTTATTTTCAAGTGTACTTAAACCAGGTTGTTCTTTAAAAATTTTAGAAGAAATTCAGATTCCATATGAAAACGTACCAAAAGTCGATTCAGCCCAGATTTTCTGGAGGGTTATTTTTCAGTGGCAGAAATGACAATAGAGGGGTTCAGATTCAAAGACCATTGCTTGGCAGGATTTCTCGTGGGGAAATTCCAGCTCAAAGGAGAAACTAGAAAACAGTTTTCTGATACAAGACCAGAATTTTAAAGGAGTCTGTGGTCGAACACCCCAAACTGAGAATCGGGTCTGGGATTGCCCAAGCCCAAAGGCAGCCCCAGCCCCCTGTTTTACCACCAGGAAACAGGGTTCTGGGGCAGAACATCTCCAGGAGGGTCGTTCCTCCCCAGGCCTTCTCACACATGGTCCCGTAGAACGACGGGCAAAGGAGATTCCTCACGTGCAAAACTGGGGCACCCGTAGCGACGGACCAAGAAATTCACCCCGTGGCCAGACAGTGGAGTCTTTGTTTCCCCTGATAGTGGGATGTGGCTTAACTGCGGGCTATTCCTCACTTCCATTTTCTCAGCAGGTAGTGTGTGTTCGTGTGTGTGTGTGCTCGTGTGTGTGCGTGTACGTGTGTGCACCTGTTGTGTGTTCAGGGGTAGAATGCAGTAGACTGTTTGCCGTCATTTCCGAGTGCTCTGAACATTTTCCACATCCTGCCTCTGGCAAAAGTAACCCACTTTTTCTTTGGAAAACTGTATCTTTCTGAAACTTTGTTGTTCTGATGGGATAGTTGATCACACTCACTAATCTTACTGGGCCACAGACGGGGCACGTGAGCCAGGCCTGGACAGTCCGGAGGATCCAATGGTCTGGTCCACAGTGACTGTTTTAAAGGTGAATGTTTGACCTCAACTGGGCTAATCATGGTTCCAGCTGAGATTGCGCAGGTAATGGAGAGGACATTCTCTCTACCGGGGATGCGAGGGTTAGGCAACGCGAGCCTGTAGCTGCCAGTGGCCAAATAGCCCCTGGAGAGAACACGCCCACTAGTGTACCGGGCCACGCGAACACGCCCACTAGTGTAACGGGCCACGTGGAGAGAACATGCCCACTAGTGTACCGGGCCACGCGGAGAGAACACGCCCACTAGTGTACCGGGCCACGCGGAGAGAACACGCCCACTAGTGTACCGGGCCACGCGGAGAGAACACGCCCACTAATACCACAGCTGGCGTTTCTGGGGCGCTGGCTGTGTCAGGCCCTGTTCTAAGTGCTACATATGCTCTATCTCATTTAATCTGAGCAACAACTCCATGAGAAGTTCATGATATCCCATGTACAAACGAGGACACTGAAACAGGAGAGGCTGAGCAGTAATTGCTTACGTTTATGGCGGAAAAGGATTCGCATTCAGGACGTCTGACTTTGAGCTCGAGGCTTTCGCTGCCGTGCACAGGTCGCGGAGCTGAGCAGAGAAAGGTCAGAGAGAAAGGAGGAGAGTTGGGAGAGGGGAGGGAACCCTGGTGCCGGGGTTCGAGGGAGCCAAGACCAGCAGGACCACGAGAAGACGGCAGACCCCGCGGTGCTGAAGCCGCCGGGCCCGGTGCTGCTCCGGTGCTGAACAAATGTTTCCTTTCACACAACAGAAATTTACTTCTCACGGTTCTGGGGCAGGGAAGCCCAGGATCAAGGCGGGCACAGACTCGGTGCGGGCGCCGTCCGCTGTGTCCTCACGGGGGGACGGGGCCGGAGCTCTCTGGGCCTGTCCCATAGGGGCGCTGATCCCGTTGATGAGGGCGCCACCCTCCTGACCCGACCACCTCCCCAAGTCCCCGCCCCCCACGGCCATCGCCTCGGGGGACAGTGTCAACGTGAGTGTTTTGGGGACACAAACATTCAGACCATTGCAATTACTGAACATGGAGGAGCAAATTTAATTAATACCCATTACAACCCAAGGATTTAGAAAATAATGAAAACCAAATGTAACAAAAACAAATGGAAAGATTTATAAAATGAAAACAAAAATGACTGGCTCAGAAGATGGGACCCTGGAACATAAATTTGAGAGCTAGGAAAATAAAAATGTGAAAATAATGAATAGGTAAATCGCTAGCTAACACATACAAGGGAAATAGGGAGAAAGCACAAATACGCAAAATTTGAAATGAGAATGGAAAAATTTCATAGATACAGAGAAAACTAGTTTTAAGGAAAAATTATACTTATTTCTATGAAAAGAAACTTGAAAAAACTGGATCACTTTTTACGAAAATGTAAACTTCCAAAATTGGTTGTGTTGTAGATAGAAAACCTAAACCAACCCGATGGCTCGCTGTGGAACAAAATGAGAAATTTGCAAGAGCGGCCCCCTCCCTGGCTTGCTGAAGGCCCAGCGTGGAGAGTGGACGGCTGTGTAGTGTTCTACTCCAAATATATTTAATCTTTTCCCATCGCCGGGCATTCATGACTTTACAAGTCTCTTTTTTCCAAACAAAAATTGAATTCTGGCTGACTATAGCCAACGCTAATGTATCGTATACTTTAAAATCGCTGGGAGGGAGGATGGTGTCTCACTGTGGAAAGGGTGACCGTTCGAGGTGACAGATTTGCTAATCACCCTGATTTGATCAGCGCACAATGTATACACGTGTCAAAACATCACTTTGTACTCCATGAATAGATACAATTATTATGTGCCGATTAAAAGTAAAATTTAAAAAAAAAACTAAATTTTTTTCCAAACTTGAAGGAAAAGAGAATTGCAAACCCCCTTAAATTGTCTCAGAGGACTACAAAAGAAACACGACAAATTTTGCTTTAAGCCGGCATGGTAGGGATTTCAAACCTGGAAAAGCACAAAACACAATAACAGAGACGAACGTCACTGACGAAGATCAACGCACAATTCTAATAAATGTCCATGGACAGATGGATACAGACAACGTTTTGTGCACATACAGTGGGATGTCACTCAGCCCTAAAGATGAGATCTTGCCACATGCCATAACACGGATGGAGCTGGCGGACGTTACACTGAGTGGAGCGAGCCCGTCACACAGGACAGATGCCGCGCGACTCCGCTACGTGCGGTATCCGAAGTTGTCATCCCACAGAAGCAGAAAGCAGAATGGCGGCCGCCAGGCGCTGCGCGGAGACGGAAGTTGGGAGCTGCTGGTCGATGGGCGTAAAGTTTCATTCACGCAAGATGAGAAAGTTCTAGAGACCCGCCTTGTGACATTGTGCCTGTAGCTAACTGTACCGTGCTGTAGACTGAACCGTCTTTCAAGAAGATCGATCCATCTCGTGTTTTTCACCCCAATACCTTTGGTGGGTAAAAATTGTAAAGGAAAAGACAAAATCACGATTTCCAAGTGCTGTGATTCCAACTGGAAAACCCGAGGCGCTAACGGGAAGAAGCCGTTGGAAACGGGGAGAGGGTTCAGGCTGCTGTTTCCCAGTCGATACGCAGGACTGACAACTTTCCTAAATGACGCTGTGTTGGTTGACGTGGTGCTAGGGAAACACGGGAAAAGATACTTGACCTCACTCGTATTTAATGAGAGCAAATGGAAACAGGACTCCTGTTCACTTGTCAGATTGATAAGGTCAAAATTGACGATGTACAGCATTTAAAGTGTAGGGAAACACATTCTTATAAAACGCTGGTGAGAGAGTAAAATTAGTGCAGCCGCTTTGGTTGGCAATTAAGTATCTGGCACCATAAAAAACACACGCACCCTTTGCCTCAGCTCTTCTACGTCTAGGGATTTATCTGTCAGATTCATCTATTTATCTATTTATTTATTTATCTAGGATTTAGCAGATTTATCTATTTATTCATCTATCAGATTTATCTATTTATTTATCTATTCATTTATCAGATTTATCTATTTATCTATTTATTTATCTATCAGATTTATCTATTTATCTATTTATTTATTTATCAGATTTATCTATGTATCTATCTATTTATCTAGGGATTTCTCTATCAGATTGCTGTCCCGTGCAGAGAATATACATGCGAGAGTGTTTATCGTGGCTCAGTTTGAAATAGCACGGGACATGTGAAGTCAGAAATGCCCAGCAGAAGGGAGGTGCTCGAATGTGTTTGGAACAGACTCCACACAGCTGTTCAAGGATCAAAGCGGACCCAGACGAGCAGATTCGGAACAATCTGTCCGTTTGGGCTTCTACAATGGAACACCTGAGACTGGGAAATTCACCAACAACAGAAAGGTACTGCTCAGGTTCTGGAGGCTGAAGTCCCAGATCCAGGCGCCGGCAGGCTCAGGGTGTGTCGAAGGCCGCGCCCCACGCGGCGCACTGTGTCCTCGCGGGGCGGGGGCAGCAGGAGCCACGGGCTCCTCAGGCCTCTTCCGTGAGAGCGCTCGTGACGGCTTCACCCTCACGGCCCACCCGCCTCCCAGAGCCCCACCTCTAAACACTATCACCTCGGGGGGTGGGTCTCAGCGTCTGAATTTTGGGGAGACACAGACATCCGGACCACAGCCATCTCCACATAGACACTGAAAAAAGCCAGAGACATCGAGTGATGCCCACAGTAGCCTCCCAGATGTGCCGGGAAACACAGATATGCATTAATAGTACTTTCTGGAAGAATAAAATAAGTGAAGATCTGTCAAAGGTGACCAGGGGCCCAGAGAGGACGAAGGCCTCCCCCGTCACGATGTTGCCGTGAACACGTGTGACTTTCGGTTAACACGGCCAGGGCAGGCGCATGACTGACTCCAGTCTGCACTTGTTCCTTCATTTGCTCACTCGCGTGGCGTGTGTTGGTCCTGCTCCCCTCCCCCCACACCCGTGTGCCAGGTACGGTGCCCGCCCTGGAGGAAACCACAGGGACCGGACAGCCTGGTGCAGTTCCTTCCTCCATCAAGGTCTGACAGTCTGGACCGGGTTTTCCTTTTTTTTTTTTTTTTTTTTTTTTTTTACAGGGTTTTCCTTTTTTTTTTTTTTTTTTTGAGACAGAGTCTCACTGTGTTGCCCGGGCTAGAGTGCCATGGCATCAGCCTAGCTCACAGCAACCTCAAACTCCTGGGCTCAAGCAATCCTCCTGCCTCAGCCTCCTGAGTAGCTGGGACTACAGGCATGCGCCACCATGCCCGGCTAATTTTTTCTATATATTTTTAGTTGTCCAAATAATTTCTTTCTAATTTTAGTAGAGACGGGGTCTCGCTCTTGCTCAGGCTGGTTTCGAACTCCTGAGCTCAAACAATCCGCCCGCCTCGGCCTCCCAGAGAGCTAGGATTACAGGCGTGAGCCACCGTGCCCGGCCTGGACTGGGTTTTCTACTGTGGGCATCACCTGGGAGCGTGTTCTTGGGCCCCACCCGCACCTGCCCACAAGGCAGGCTCTGCATTTTGACTGAGTCCCCAGGGATGCCTTCGAAAGTGCTGTTCTAGGGACCGTCTGCAAATAACCGTGTTCCCGCTAGTTCAGGCAGGCCTGGGAGAGACGGTCACGGCTGGCCGGGGACACGCTGAGGACACGCACAGGCGTGTTTGGGGGAAGAGGTTAAATACCCGTGGTCCAAACTGTTCTCTAACTTCACGCTAATTTTCGTCCTGCCTTTTCTCTCAGGAGTTAACAACCGAATAGCGCTGCTGTGCTGTTGCTATAGCGACAGGGTCCGGCTCCGCCGTTTCCTGCGCAGTGGCCTCCGCGCTGGTGTCCTGTCTCCAGCCGAGCCCGCGTCCGGGTTACCAGAGTCGAAATCACGCACGCGGCAACGGGACAGTCACAGCCCCTGGAGGATGCCGCCGGCGCAATACCCGCCCGGCTCTGCGTTAATCCAGGGCCCTTCGGGGTTTACGCCGCTGATTCCAGAACCCAGGACACGGTCGCGCTCGCCACCGAGAGAAAAATAACTTCCTGGACAATTGGATATTAAAATTTTTTAAGTTCTATAGTTTTTTTGCTGTATAAATAATAGCAAAAAAACGACAGATGCAAATGATCTCTGCGTTCACACCCATCTGTCATTTGACCGCTCGCCACGGCCTCGCGGGGCAGCTGGTGCTCGGCCCGCGCACAGTGGGTCTGCAGCCGCGGCATTTCCGTCCTTTCTTCCCCACTGATGGGCCTCGGCCGCCCTCCCCTGCCCTCCCCCATGTCCGCCACCAAGCCCAGGCGCTGGCCGCACGGCCCGTCGGTCTCTGGCGTTCCGGCCTTGCTGAAGCACTTCCGCAGGTCCGTCCTGTGCAGACGCAGCCCGTCGTGTCCCTGGCAAAGAGAAGCGAGCGCCGGCGCCCGGGAAGGGCAGCGCAGGTCCCGTCGCTGTCCTACCTCGTTTCTTCCCCACAGCCGCCTCTTTTCTCCTGCTGTTTCGAAACGAAGGTCCAGGGCATTTGGAAAGCGTCGTGTGCACCAGCTCCCTGACCGCCGCAGGGCTCGCCCGCTCTCCGGACGCGGTGGCTGTGGCCCGAAGAAGTCACATGAGCTCACTCAGCAAAGCAGTGACTGAGGAGTTCGAGAGTTTCACCACTACGGCGTTAGAGAAATTTTAACGTTTTGTCGGGTCATCAGATTTTGCAGTAAAGTGTGCGCGTCTTATGCGTGCAGCTCGGTGAAGCGCACACACCTGCTCACGTACACACCTGTGCAAACACCGCCAGCATCCAGACGCCCCGGCAGGCCCTCCTGCCGCCTCCAGTCGACACTCCAGCGGAGACACTGCCAGCGTCCCGGATGGGTTTTGCTCACAACATGTGGCTCCGAGGATCAGCTCTTGCCGCACGATTTTACACACGAGCAAAGGTTGAGTGACAGCAATGACGTCTGATGTGTATTAACTGCTTCCTCTGCCAGGCACCGTGACACGTGTATCTCATTTAATGCTCTCAGCTGCATGAGGCAAATGCTGTTACCCCCGGCAACGCTCTCTGTCTCTCCCAGCCTACCTG
>NW_012152330.1:429912-444393 GCF_000956105.1 Propithecus coquereli
TTTTTCTATATATTTTTAGCTGTCCAATTAATTTCTTTTTTTTATTTTTGGTAGAGACAGGGTCTCGCCCTTGCTTAGGCTGGTCTCGAACTCCTGACTTCAAGGGATCCCCCCACCCCCTCGGCCTCCCAGAGTGTGGGGATCACAGGCGGGAGCCACCGCGCAAGCCCGTCTATGTCTCTATCAAGATCTCTTGCGTGGGTTTGACCTCCACGACGCGGGGCCGGGTAAGCGTCCCCATGAGGCTGTCTTTGCCTCTGGTGCTGGCCCTCGAACTCCAGGGAGCAGGCAGCTGGGAAAGGGGTGGGAGGAGAAGGGAGGGGACGGTGAGAGCCGCTGGAGCGCGTCAGCACAAACTGGAACGCGGTGATCAACCGCCGTGTTTTCCCAGGACTGGGGATTCCCAGGATTCGAGTTTTGAAACCGAGCAAGTCCCGGGGAGGACAGACCGAAAGCCGTGCGAGTTCCTGCTGCCCCCTCGACGGGCTGGGCGTCCTGCCGTGGAGCCGGACGCTGGGCCTGGCCCAGAAGTGGAAGAGCCAAGGGGGCTCTGGGGGAGGGGGACGGCCCAGGCCCCGCTCGGGAGGTGAGGTGGGCGACCTCCCCAGCGAGCTACACCACGTCCACCCTCCCTCCAGCACGTGCCCCGTGGCCCACCCTAGCCAGAGTCGCACGGGGAAGAGAATTCCGGAAATAGAGCTTGGCCTAGAGAACTCGACGGGCCACGAGCCACCCTCTTTTGCAGATGAGGAGAAGGAGGCTCAGAGAGGCCGACACACAGGCCCAGGCCCACACAGCGAGCCAGGGACCCTGGCAGGGGTCTCGTCCTGGCCCAGCCTCCAGCGCCCGCAGCAGCTGGCAAAGCTCCAGATCCAGTGGCCCGGGGTCGGGGAGGCCCCGCACGCAGGCAGGCGGAGTGGAGCCGGCGGCAGCAGGGTGTGACCGCACTGGCCCAGCTGTGCAGCGTCAGCGAGCTGGTGACCCTCTGCAAGCCTCAGTTTTCCACCGTGTGGAATGGGTTCCTCACAGTCCCTACGCCCTGCGCTTCCGTGGGGACGAAGGAAGACGGTCCAAGGACTCGGAGGGCAGTGTGACCCGCGACTCCAGAGCTGCGTGGGGCCGGCACTCATTCTTGCAGGAAGAGCTTTGAGGGCCGGATGGTGGGAAGGAGGCACCCTCGGCCCAAGAGCTCAGAGACCGGGTGGGACAGAGGCCCGAGGCGCCCACACACAGCCCGTGGGGACGGGGCTGAGCTCCGGCCGTGGGGTGGCGGTTAGTAGGGCTCATGGGGCACCTGCCAGGCCTTGGACACTGAGCGCTCCCCGAAGGTTTCGCCTGCCCCTCCCCCAGCCTTCCAGAGGAGGCCCCGGGCCCTGGTGCGTCAGCGGGACTCCTGGGTGTCGGGACTGCCGGGCGGGTGGAGAAACGGAGTCGCGGCGACCTCACAGCCTGCGCTGCGGTGGCAGGCGGGGGAGGGGCAGGTGTACCAGTTTCCCGGAGTTCGGTGCTAAATTTAGAACCCAGCTCCCAGCGGGCTCAGTCCTCGTGCAGTCGTGCAGTCGGAGGCGAACGCAGGGCCGAGGGACTCACCGGCCTGTCACTGCCCCGCTGGCAGCGCCACCACCCAGGAGGGGACGCAGGAAGCTGACGGCTGCCGTGGCTGCTCCTCTGTCCTCACCACTCCCGTCCGTCCCCAGGCCAGGGCTGCAAGGCCACCACGGCGGGTGGGACCGGGGAACCTCACACGGTGCCGCCGTCTTGTGTCTGCGACGACCGGCGTTGCCCTGGGCAGAACCGCGTCGGCGTCTCGTGTGGAGGCTCCCGCTGCCCCTGAGTGTAACCCCGGGAGGGACACGTCCACCTCCGGGCTGTGTGGCCCCGTCCTGGCCTGTTGGCTTCAAGGGATCAGCTCTTTCCCACGGCCTGCGCGGGGCCCTGGCTCAGTGGAGGTCGGACTCGGGGATTTATTGAGCACCTACTGTGTGCCAGGCCTGCGCATGCAGAGCTGCCGATCCACAGCAGTGTTTTAAAACTGGGAGTCCCCACCCCGTTAGGGGCTCATAGAGTCGATGTAGTGGCTCATGGCCAGCACTTAAGATGAAATAAAGTAGAAAGGATCGGAGGGAACTGCAAGTAGAGAGGGCGGATATTGTTTTCTGAAACGCATGCATATAGGTGAGCACCAGATGGCAACATAAATGGGCCAGAGTCTAGAAGGGTTGCAGCAGCCCTGGCCCGCTGGGTGAAGGATCCCAACACAGGGAGAGAGAAGAGACACCCGGATCTGAATCCGGAATCCGCCACCAGCCATGAGATCCGGCACGGCCGAGTCTCCCGAAGATGATGCTTCCCATGAGGTTTGATGAACGCAGAGCGAGGCCCGCCGGGTCCCAGCGCAGCACCCGGCGCCCGTTGGGTGCTCAGGACGTGGGGCTGTTTCCCGGCTGTCAGCGCCGAGACTGCAGGAGGGAGGCTGGTCCCGGGGCTGCGGAGGCCGCAGGGAAGAGCTGACGTCTGCGCCCGCACGACGCGTCAGAGCATTGAAGGGCGGCGGAGGGCAAGCGGGGTCTGGGGGGAGGCGCCGTCTCCCAGGGTGGGGAGCACCCAAGGGTCTTTCCGGGGAGTGGCCGCAGTGGGGTGGCGGGAGGTGGGGCGAGCAGGGGGCAAGGCGCCAGAGGGTCGTGACGCTGCGGCCCTTTGCGGGAGGAGGTCCTGCAAGGAGCTGGGGGGCCGGAGCACCATCCTGGGACACAGGGACTGCAGCGGCTGGGTGTGTCCCCTGCAAAATTCGGGTGTTGAAACTCAACGGTTAATACGACAGCAGTAACAGGGCCGTGAGAGGCGACAAGGCCTTGAGGGCTCCTCTTCTTGCGAACGGGACTGGTCAAGCCCTTCAAGAGCCTCAGGCAGCCTCTGCTCCTCCACCCCCGCCAGGTGAGGGCGGCACGAAGGCCCCCACCAGACACCAAGCGCCGGCACCTGGATCTGGGGCTTGTGCCTCCACCGCTGTGAGCAGCCATTTCTGTTCCGCATAAATTCCCAGCCCCAGGTGTTCACAAGCCGACTGAGGGACCCGGGGGAGGGGGCGGTGTCAGAATTGCTTTGAGCTTTAGCTTCTCCACCTGAGATGCTTCCCCCCACGATTCTCTTTTTAAAATCCCTCCACCTGAAAGTTCCTCCCAGGTGTCTTGACTTCACCAGAAGTTCCCTCATTGGCTGGGCTGTTAAATTCGGCCTTTCAAGGAGGAGACCTGAGTTTGCTTGGCATGGGCTGCCCCCGTCCGGTAGTGAGCTCACCGTCACTGGAGGTATGTGAGCAGAAGCTGATACAGCCCTAGGGAGGGATGTATCCAGCACTGAAGGGCATGTCTGCATCAGATGACCTTGGACGGCCCATCAGTTCCAGGTTTGTCTGGGGGGCGGGTGGAGTCATAAGGTGGATCAGAAATGGTTCTTCTCTTCCCACGTGGAGGGCGAGGGGGGGGCCTGGGTGCCGGGTCGGCGGCTGCAGAGCCCCTTAAACAGGGCAGGGAGAGGGGCTGTGAGCTCTGGGCCGGGGACACCCCCAGGCCCCCTGCAGAGCTGCCAGAGGCAGGCAGCGAGGCCGTCTACTGGGGCAGTCGGGGCTCCACGAGTCACCGCGGGGTCGCGGCACCGACATGCCGACCGCACGGCCTGGCGCTACTGGGCCGCCACGTGGACAGGAAGGGCAGGGGCTTTCAGTCTCACAGGCTGGGTTTTTTTTTTAATTTCAGAATTTTATGGGGGTACGTACATTTTGGTTACACGTTTTGCTTTTGTACAGTTTGAGTTGAAGTTATAAGTGTGTCCATCACCCAGACAGTGTGAACGGTGCCCGTTAGGTGTGAATTTACCCATCCCCTCCTCCCCCTCCCCCGAATCGGTTTCCCTTGAGTTTTACTTCCGTGCGTGCACAGAGGTGCTGATCAATCAGTTCCAATTTAGTGAGCACACGTGGTGCTTGTTTTTCCATTCTTGGGATACTTCACTTAGTGGAATGGGCTCCAGCTCCATCCAGGAGAATACAAGAGGTGCTAGATCACCATTGTTTCTTAAAGCTGAGTAGTACTCCATGGTATACCTATAGCACATTTTATTAATCCACTCATGTATTGATGGACACTTGGGTTGTTTCCACACCTTTGCAATTGTCAATTGTGCTGCTGTAAACATTCGGGTGCAGGTGTCTTTTTTATAGAATGTCTTTTGCTCTTTGGATAAATACCCAGTAATGGAATTGCTGGATCAAATGGTACTCTTACTTGTATCTCTTTGCGGTATCTCCATATTACTTTCCACAGAGGTTGCACTAGTTTGCAGTCCCACCAGCAGCGTACGAGTGTTCCCATCTCTCCGCATCCACGCCAACATTTATTGTTTTGGGACTTTTTGATAAAAGTCAGGCTTGGGTTTGAATCCTTCTTCGTTTATGAACTGGGCGGCCTCAGGCAATTCCAGACTCTCTGGGTCTGGGGTTGCACACGTGCCCAGTGGGGCCCCCAAACACCGTCTAGCAGGATTACAGACCGGCACGTGTAAACAATCAGGGCACACTAGTTATCACGATGATGCTGGTGACACAATGAAGGACATGTCACTCCCAGGAGTCTACCCAGGGACGCCCCATCACAAAGGTTTAATCACAGAGGGGCCTGGGAGAAGACCACGACTGAGCTTCCACGTGGGGGCCTCGGGGGGGAGGGATGCGGCCGGAGGAGACAGGAGGACACGGGGGGTCACCAGATCGGCCTCGCCCGGAGGACCCCAGGACATTGGTCAACAGAAGCTCTGGTTTCTCGGTGTCGGGGAAATTCTGACCCAGGAAGTGGGAGACCCAGCAGTAAGAGGGCTCTCAGGACAAAGATGAGGCTTCGGAGGGGGTTGGGCAAGAAGAGCTTGGGGTGTCTGCGGACCCTGCTCCTCCCCAGTCTCAGCTGGCCCCTCCACGCTGAGCCCGTCTCCTTGCTAGGGACGCAACGCGGGACGGAGGGGCCAGTGGCCTGTGTGTGCTACTGCCCGTCTGTCCCTGTCCTCGGCAATTCCAGCACAAAACACACCAGGTTTGCGCTGAGCCTTCAACTGGACCTCTGCACCTGCCTCCCAGGGGAGTGGGGGACGGGATGGGTCAGCTCCGAGTGCCGCCCCCGGGGCCTCGGGCTGGGAGGCGGGGTAGGGGGCTGGGAGCACACGGAGTCTGCCTCATGTTGGCGCCCTTGGTCGGTTGGAATTGTGCAGCAAACGTCCATTAAGGAAATACGTGAGCACTGAAATGTTTAAACCGTCTCAAAAACCTCGTCTGTAGCGAACAGACTCTGGGGTGCCCCCGGGAGCCTCACTTCCTGGCGCTCTTGCGTCTGTGTGAGGAGTGGGACCCTCGTCTTGCCGCTGACCGGTGGGACACAGCAAGGGTGAGGGACCTCACTCCTGTGACCAGGTTTGTCCCGGAAGACTCCCTCTCAGCGGACCGGGGGGACCCTCCGCTCGGGCTTGAGGAGCGAGCAGGCGTGTTGGGGGCTCCCTCGCGCGGAGGGTGCCGGAAGCCGCTAGGGTCTAGAGTGGCCTCCAGCCAACAGCTGGCAGAACGGCAGGGCCCTCAGCCACAGCCGTGGACGTGGATTCTGCCAACGCCCGGAATAAACCTGGACTTGGCCTCCTCCCCCGTCGAGGCTCCGGTGAGAATGCAGCCCGGCCGGCCTCGCGAGCCCCGAGCGCGGGGCCCAGCTGTGGCCCGTGGAAACTGGGGCGATAATTTGTGACAATTTGTTACACAGCACAGAAAGCTGGCATCCCCTTCCAACACTCTGAGCCGGCTGGTGCTAATTAGTTTTCAGCTCTGAGCGTACCTTTCCTTTCAATTTCGCTTTGTATCTAATTTATTAATAGATCTTAAATTCACATGGTACCAAAATTTAAAACCAGCATTTATAGTAAAAAGTCTTGTCTTGCTTCCGGGCTCCCAGTTATTCCGTTTCCCTCCCCGGGAGCAACCTGTGCTGGCAGTTTCTTTCCCCGTCCGGGGGAAGTTCTACCGTCCACGGCAAGCACCACGCAGGTGTGCGTTTGTCTCGCGGCAGTATCTCCGCGCTGTGCGTCCCGCTCTGCTCCTGGTTTTCCAGTTGCTGTCTTGGAGGTTGTTCCACATCAGTGCGAGGTTCTTTCCTTTTTAGACGGATGCATCATAATTTAATAACCCGTCTCCAGCTGACGGGCTTTTGGGTTGTGTCCAATCTCTTGTTTTCACAAACAATATCGTAACGTCCTTTGTACATTTGAGACATGGCACAGACGTAAGTAGGTAGGATGGATTTCTAGAAGTGGAATCTCAGGTCGAAAGAGCATATGTCTTTATAATAATGACAGATATTGCTTCTCTTTCCTAAAATTCGTAACAGTTCATTCTTTTGCCAGCAACGTATGAGAGACCCTGTTGCTCTTACCCTGACCATGTCGGTCTTTTTGCTTTTTGATAAACCATGGAGTGAAAAATGATTTATCAATGCATTTGATTTGAGGCTGGGTATATTTCCATAGTTTCAAGAAATATATGTATTTTCTTTTCTGAAATCTGTTCATATCCTTTATTCACTTTCTTACTTCTTTGTTGATTTTTTTTCCAGATTGATATGTAGACCTCTCTGTGATATAAATTGCAAAGAGTGTATTTTTCTTAGATTGCATCTGATTTTATCATGGCCTTTGCAATATTTATTTCCATAAAATTAAATTTATTTATCTTTTCCTTTTCTTCCTCCACCTTTCTCTCTCTCTTTCAGTTTCTGGGGTTCAGTCAGACTGAGAGAGTCTTTCCACACTCCAAGATAATAATAAAAATGTCAATTATTACGCTTTAAAAATGTCAGTTAAATAGAGTGCAAGGAAATTGGTCCCTTCCAGATTGACCACTAAAAGAACCCCTGGTATGAACCACAGAGAAAGGAGAAATCACAACTTTTAAAGCCAGAAACAGAGGCAAGTGTGGTCTCCCCCGGGCGCAGACCGAACGCAGGAATCGGGAAGGTCCCAGGTCCGCTCTGGTGCCCGGATGGTGTCCCAGTTCCAGGCTCGGTCACCCTGGGGGCTCGAGGCCCGTGATGCCAGCAAGTGCCCGTGTCCTCCCCTGCCCCGGTTTGCCCGCCCTGCGGCGCTGCCGCGAGGATCTAGCGAGACCATCGAGCGTGGCGAGGCCTCGGAAACTGCCCACGTGGCCCGTCTCAGTCGCGCAGAGCAGGCACGCCCTGGCCCTGCCATCCTCCAATCCGTCCTCCAATCTGTCCTCGCCCTTCATGGCCCAGGAGCTGCCCACTGCTCTGACGCTCCCGTTTGCCTTGCACCTGTCTTCTCCTCCCTGCTTGTGTGGCCACGGCCACGGCTCCGTGACCGTCTCGGGTGGACCCTTGCGGTAACGCCCCAGCGTCCGCTTTCCCTGCCCCGGCCTTCTGCCCCCAGGCCCGGGCCTGTCCTTGGAGGGGGACTGGCCGCCCCTACTCGGGGCCAGCCAGGTCTGAACCCTGAGACGGGCAGTCACGGACGTCTGGCAGAGCAGAGGTTATGGTGGCCGTGGGAGGGGCAGGGGCGCGGGAAGGGCCTGGCTTGCATTTTGGACCCACCGGTGCTTGCCCGTGGGAGTCGTGGCACCCGTTGTGTTCCCGGCGGTCCTGCCACGGGCGGAGGGCAGGCTTGGGGCTCTGTGCGCACACCCGGGGCCCAGGCGTCCAGCCGGCAAGGCCGACGGCCCTGCATCCCGGACTTGCTTCCTGACGCCACCTGCACTTTCCCGAGGCTGCACGAGCCTTTCGAGCCTGCTCCTCCGTCCCCGCGCAGACAGGCGTGTGCAGGCGCAATCAGCGTCGCCCGTGTCGGCACCTGCCGCTGGGCTCTGTTGCCATAGCAACAAGGTATGAACTGCTGCCCAGAGCTCAGGAGCCGCCTAGAGCGCAGGTCCAGCCCACCGTCACCTGTCACCGTGTCTTCCCGGCACTGCTGCAGGGGAGTGCCCGGGATGAGACGGGAATTTTCCGAGACGGGAAATTTAAGTGGACAGGAAGTTAGAGGCTCAACCAAAGATGTTTGCCCCTCCCCCAGGTATAGCTGCCACCACCAGCCACAAACATACTGTTTCCTGTCTGCTTGTCGGCTAGGGGCGGCCAGCAGAAAGGTGGCTGCTTCCCGCTGGCATTCAGGGCTGTGCAGAGTAGGACGGGCTCGTCTGGGGCATTATGGGAAGTGGTCGGAGACTTCACTCATGCCCGACTGTGAGCCGATGTTGAACCTGGGGCTTTGCCAGCGTGGGCTGCCGCAGAAAAACACGCACCGCAGGCCGCGTGGCTGCGCAGCAGACGTCTATTTTCCCAGCTGTGGAGGCCGGGAGTCCAGGTCAGGAGCTGCCTGATTCGGTCTCTGTTACGGACTCTCCTCCCAGCTTGCTGACGGCCACCTGCTTGCTGTGTGTTCATGGAGACAGAGCCAGCTCTCTGTCTCTTCTTGTCGGGCGCTAATCCCACCACGAGGGCCCCACTTGCATGACCTCACCTAACCCCGGTCACCTCCCATAGGCCCCGTCCCCAAATTCCCTCACCCTAGTCAGGACTTCAACATGTGAATTCTGGGAGGACACAAACAGTCTATAGCACGGGACTTGAGCATTTGAACGTGGCCCCTCCGTACCTATCAGGAAACATTTCTGATTTCATTCATTCATTCATTCAACAATTTTATATTTTGAGCGTCAGGCACTATTAGGCGTCCTGGGCATACAGCAGTGAACAAAAATTTCTTCCGCCGTGAAGCTGACCTGCTGGTGGTAAGAGAGGAAAACTAACAGCAAGTAGTGTCATCCTGGGGCGGGGGACAGTGTGGGTAACTAGCACGGAGCGGGGAGAAGGTCAGGCTGCCCACGGGACTCACTCTTTCGCGGAGTGGCCGGGGCAGCCCCGGGCGCCCAGGCAGAGGTTCTGCGGTGGCCGTGGGCACGTGTCCTGCAGGCCGCCTACCACGGGAGCACGGCTGCCCAGAGGCCGTGGCTGCTTCGCGCCGGACTCCATCGCTGCTGTTGCGGAAGGCTCCGGCTCCCACGGCTCCGTCCTGCCGGCAGCTGCCCCTCCTGCAAGACGTCAGACCCCGTCCACGCACTTCAGCGCAGGGACCCCGGCGTGCTGCTGAAGCGTCCTTGGCCTGCGCAGCTCCACTCCGCCCTCTCCTCTCCTCCCTCCCTCGGCGCCAGACTTGCGTCCCTGCCCCACTGCAACCCGCCTTCCCGCTCCGACCCCGTCTCCTCTCACGGAGGCATTTCCCCTAATAAAAGCCGTGCATGATAAGCCCATCACGGCACTCGCTTCTCGGGGGACCAGGACCAACGCAGATCTGAAAGCGGTTAGAGAGTAAGCCGAATGGATTGCTGAGGGAACAGTGTTCTGGGCTGAGGGAACAGAGGCTGCAAGTGCGTGCGCAGTTTGCGTTGGATCTGGGATTTGCTCTTACCCTGTTTACGTGCCAATAGGTCAGCCCGTGACTGTTCCACGCACCCTGGCAGAAGACGGGAGACTCACAGGGTCAGAGGTAAAGGCGGGACTTCAGTACTCCGGGCACAGCGACATGTTCCTTTGGTCAAATCGAGTCCCCAGGACAGGCCAGACTCGAGCGGGAGGGAAACGGACTCTCAATGGGGGACCTGTGACGTCACGTTGCAGAGAGGCGTGGCTGTGGGGAGAGCAAGGCGGCCGGTTTTCAAGCAACGCCAGCCTGAGGACCGAAGCCAGGTGCCTCGGAAGCTTGAGGACACAGAGCAAATCCACCCAGCGGGGGAGCGAGGATCGAGCCGTCACGGAGACGCGATCTCGGGCCTCGCCCAGTTCCTCCTGAGACCTCTGGGGTGACCGCCCACCCCGCCCGGGGCCCGAAGCGGCCTCCCGCCGGGCTGGGAGAAAACGGCCCACCTCCCCCGCCGCCTGGGAAGCCGGGCTGGGCCAGACGCCGGAGCGCCCACTGTTCACGTCTGTCCGGGTTATGCGGGGGACGCGACGCCTGCTCTCACCCCCCGCGGTCACTCCCGCGCGCCCCCGACACTTGCCTGCCACCGGCTCCAGCTCGCGGCGAATCAGAGTAGCAACCGTTCATGCGGAACGCGTCGCTGCTGGAAGTTTCTCTCTCATCGTTAACTCATCTGCTGTGCTCTGCCCCAGCCCTCGCCACCCATAACCATGGCAACAAGGCGCAGAGCCCTACACGCGCCTATTTTGGACTCTAGAAGCCCGAGCCCGGTTTATTTCTGTCTCTTGGCTTCGGAGAGGCTGGGCGGGTCTGGAGGCGGGGGCCTGGCCCTGGGGACCAGCTCGTGGCCCTGAGCCCACTGCTGCATGACTCGGGCTGGGCCGCCTCCCCTGGGGACCTCTGTGTCCCTGTGCTCGGCCAGGGGCTTGGGGCCGGTGCTCTGCGGAGCCTTCCAGCGGCGTCCGGTGGGTCAAAGAGCCGCGTGTATTCGGATCTGGAGAGCGAGCCCCACCCGCCCGGAGGCTGCGCGGCTGGGAGGGGGAGGCAGGCGGTGGCGTGTTGCTGCCGCCGCAATGCTAATTCCGTGTCCTCGCTATATAATTACGCCGTGAGATTCCCTGACGGAAGACTGTTTTTTTAAAATATCCTTCCCCGACTCCCACCACTCCTTGCCCAGATTCGTGAATGGGGAGAGTGGGCGTTTGCGGCTTTGGCGGGGAGGGGATGTTATGCAACCCGGGCTCTGAGTCTCCCGGTGCCGCCCCACCCCGCGCTCTCGGAGGGAGGAGCAGGGCTGGTCTGGCCGGGAGGGTGTGGAGCGACCTCTCTGGGCTTCAGGTCCTTACCTGTGGGGTGGGAGGAAGGTGGCTTCCTCACGGGGTGAGGCGAGGCGTGTGAGACCACACGCAGCACCTCTGACCACAGGGATGTCTCCCTGCACACGTGATCTGGGGCTGGTGACTTCACGCCTCTCAGCCTCAGTTTCCCCATATATAAATGGCGCCCGTCATAGCTATTTTGCAGGGTGTTGTGGGTAGTAAATGGGATACAAGCAAAAAATGCACCAGGTTGAATCGCTGCTCAGCAGTTGGCGTTTGTTAGAACCAGTGCAAAGGCTCGGCGGCCCGTCCCACCCGCGGGTGGTGTGATCGGGGCGTGTCTCCCGGCAGCTGTGGGCTGGGTCCCCGTCCAGGAAGACGAGGCCGGAGCGGCAACCGAGGGGCTGTCAGCTCGATTGGGAGCACTTCCTGAAGCGCCCCGGAGGCAGGAGCTGATGCCGCTTCGATGAGCCGCGTTCCCCTGACGAGCTCCTGACATTTCCTGCCCGCGTTCCCCAGCCCGCCCGGGTCAGTGGTCAGACTGAGTCACGGCCACTCCCTGCAGCCCGGCTGCCCGCTGACCCGGGCACGGCGGGGCGGCTGTGCACAGTCATCCGCCACGGGCTGCCCTTTGTCCGTGTCCTGCAAAACTCTGCAGCTTGTTTTCCTGTTGACCAGGCCCGTTGTTCTTCCTTACGCAACAGGGATACTTAGAATGCCTTTGACGCGTTTGTCTGTCGCACACGTCAACACGTGTTTATCTGCACATAGAGAAAGGTCTGGAAGGACCCCCACCGCTAGGAAGCTAACGTCGCTGCCCCTGTGGACAGGGATTGGGCGTGCGTTGGAGCCGTCGCTTCTTGCAGGCCAGACGCGGTGGTGAGATGAGCGAAGGCGCGTACTTTTGGTTTCAGTGAACGCTTTCCTGCATGTTTTGTATTTAAAACAATTATTTTAAAAAGGAAACAACATGGGTTGCTTTGGAATTAGAGGAAACACTGCAACATTTAAAAAGACAAACGTTAAAACACTTTCAGGAGAAGGCGCGTCCACGTCACAGTCCTTTGTTTACATCGGGCTAATCTGTGCCGGGCGCCTGTGCCCGGTGGTTTCTCCGCAGGTTCAGACTCCCGAGGGGGCGAATGTTCCCATCATCCTTCTCACCTCTCGGAGGAGCCGGTCCCGGGGCGTCTACACGGGTCACCTGGCTCACACCTGTCTTGGCTCTGACGGTGGCTTTTCCTTTGCTGTGGCACGCACTGCGCAAGCACCGTGCGATCGGCGCCGTGGCGCTGCCCCGGCCTGTCTCCCCGCGAAGGCCGGGCTGAAGGCAGAAGCGCCAAGTACCTGCCTCAGCCTAGCTCCCTCGGGCAGAGGGGCTCTGCGGCGGACCCTGGGCTGGCCGCCCGTCCCCAGTGCAGACGCCAGGATGGGTCTGGTGGGAGGTGACACTCCCTGTTTCGGGGATGACCTCATCTTGGACTGGAGCGTGGTCCGGCCAGTGTCATTCACTCAGAGGCCTCCAGAGCGGGGACCTCGCCTCTCCCCCCGGGGTTTCCAGAGCAGCCCTGGGCCGCACCGGGGCGTTTGTGTCTCAAAGGCAGAGCCCGAAAGCCGTGCCTGGCTGTCTGCGCGGCCAGACGGGCCAGAGGGGAACAGACAGCCCCGGGCTCTCGCAGGTGGGTGAAGGGGTGGCAATGCTGCCCTGCTTCTGCGGGGTCTCAGCAAAGGGTCTGAACCCTGGCTCTGCCGCCAGGTAGCCGCGCGACCCTACGGAAGCTCCCCAACCTATACGATCCCCAGTGTCCTTGTCTGCAAAAGAGGGATTCAGAACACCTCACGGAGTTGAAAGACGGTTCTGTGACTCGAGATCGAGGACGTCAGACGCCCCGAGCAATCAGACCAATCCTCGCGTGCGCGAGACCAGCCGTCGCTGTGTGACGGGCAGACATTCTGCGTGAGGCTGCTGGGGAAACAGGTTATTTAGAAACCGCTGCTTGTGTGTGAGAGGGAGGGGCGTCTCAGTTCTGCGCAGTCACGGGGGAGGGGCCGGTGCGGTGGGGTCTGGGGTCTGATGCTTCCTCTGCTGCTCGCCTGTGGGGCGACCCCGGCGAGCCCTCCCCTCTTGGGGCCCCGGAACTGAGCTGGGCCAAACCCTGCTCCTGTCCAGCCCCAGAGGAGGCGACGGCCCTGCAGGGGACCCGTCCCTGGTGTGACGAGGTCTCTCTCTTCAGGCCCAGCCCCGCCGGGCCTTCTCTCCTGCGTGGGCCGGCGTGTGTCCAGGGGAGCAGTCGAGGGGCAGCCCCCACTACCCCCCGACTCCAGCCTGCTGCACCCCGAGCCAGGCCTCCGGGCCCGCCGCCCTGGCTGTCGCCCCGCGGGGCTGCCTGCCCGCCCAGACTGGAGTCTTTCCCGGGGTCACGGTGACTCGGAGTCCCAGGCCCCGGCCCCGTGTGCACCCTCTGCAGGCCCGGGTCTGCTTGGGAAGCCCCCACTTCAGTTTGGGTCCATCACGCCTGACCCTTCCGGGATCGTACCCTGCTCTGGACGCCCGAGTGCCCACCCCCTTCTGCCTGCCCCCTTCTGGGCTCCCAAGATGTCCCCGTGGCCCCTCTGGAGTGAGGCGGAGGTGGCTGTGCGTCCCCACACCGCGCTGAGCTCACAGGGACTGCCGCGGAGCGGGTCGGCTGTTTCTTCCTGAACATCGATGTCCCCTGTCCCCACGCCCGTCCTCGACCCTCCGGCTCTGCGGAGCCACGGGCCTTCCGCACCTTCCCCCAAGCCGCGCCCTCACCCAGAGCCCCGGGAAGACACGCGAAGCCGCCCGCCCCTCTCCCGGCACCCCGTGGCGTGGCAGCGCCCTCCACCCCTGGCCAGCCTCGGGACACGGCTCTTCCCTCCACCTGCGTCCCCCCCGTAGCACTCCGGGACCTGGGCACCACCAGCCGGGCCCAGCTCCGGCCCCGGGAACGTGTTTCCGACGTCTGCCCTGCCAGCTCACCTCCGCCACGTCAGGGGGGCGGCAGGACGTGGGGGGCTCGGAGGCCACGTTTCCCACTAGGGAAATTCCTGCTTCAAACTGAGATGGCATCGCGCAGCCGGAAGGCCCAGGCACAGCCGGGACAAGGACCGAGCCTTGGGGTGTGCCGGGGCAGCAAGGCAGCGGAAAGTGAGCCCTTACGGGCCGGGGGTGTGTGGTCCCCTTTGCCCCATGCGAGCAAGTGGATGCCACGTCCCCACACAGGGCGGCCCGGGGCGGAAGCCCCAGCGGAGTTATGGAGAGAACAGTGCCGTCCGCAGTAGGGACTGGACTGAGGTCTCCTGACCCCTGTCCAGGGCTCTCCCACCCACTAGGTCTCGGGTGTCTCCGTGGCCGACAGCTGGCTCTATCAGCGATGCTTCCTCAAGTGGCCTGGGCATGGCTGCTGGGCGCCGCGGGCATTTAACTCCCCACGGTCCCGGTGCTGGCCTTGGGCCGCGTCCTCTGACCCCAGCTCGCGCTGGCAGGTGGCCGTACTGGGACGCGCCCTTGCAGCCGGTCGGTGGCCCTTCTCAGAACTACGGCCTGGCCCCGGGGCCGGCGGCAGACGCCGAAGAAGAGACGCAGTGAGCTGAGGAGCGGTGGGAATTAACGGAGGTGACGAATCACCGAAAG
>NW_012152330.1:444443-448236 GCF_000956105.1 Propithecus coquereli
AGCTGTGTCGAACCCCAACTGCCAGGAGGCGGGCTGGCCAGACCGGGCGCCGCAGAAGTTGACCGATGGCAATGGAGCGAGGCCGGGATGGCCGGGGGACAGGGTGGGAAGAACTGAGTCCGAGTGGGGGACGGGGCAGTGTACGCAGGGGCGGGAGCAGTGACTGGGCCACAGGGACAGGCCTGGGGGACCCACAGTTTTCCTGCCTTTCTAGGTTTCTTTCAGGGAGACTGAAAGACCAACATAATCTCATCCCCAAGAAAATCTGGCTCATTCTTCTCTCTTAAGCAGCTCATTTGGGCCTCAGTTTCCTCATCTGTAAAATGGGGAGGTAACCCTCACACACAGCGACAAACGCGGGGAGCAGATTACATAACAGATGTGACGACGGTGAGCATGGCGACCTCCCCGGCGCAAAGCACGCGCTCGGTTACCTGCCGCGAAGCCAGAGCTTGCCCGGGTTCGATCCCCGCTCTGCCCTGCTGGGTCCTTCCCCGGGTTGTCGGGACCCCCTGCCTTTCCCATCTGGAAACTTCTGAGTGCTTGAAGCCACACGGATGTCCGGAGTAAAGTGGGTTTCCAGGTCACAGGCACCCTCAGAGGCCACCCAGACCGGGGGTGCGAAGTGTTTCAGCCCAGGACCGTTCGCGCAAAGCCCTGAGTTGACGCCCAGCAGGGGAGAGGGGGCCGGGCTCTGGCGGCAGCGCTGGGGGCTCAGAGCCCCTGCCCCGCTCCCTCGGTCTGGAGCTCCGAAGACAGCCCCTTCCCGGGCCTGCGCCCCAAGAGATTTCCACTGAACCCAAAGTCCCGGTGTTGGAAACGGATTCTGGTCTGAACGCCTTGCTGGGGCTGGAGGGGGGACTGAGGATCGCAGAAGGCAGACAATTTCCCGGGACAACCAAGGAGCCCCTCGCTTTCCCCTGGCCTCAGTTTCCCCCTCTGTACTCTAGAGAGGGAGGACATGTGACCTCCCTGACTGTCCAGTGTTCCCAGGCGGCAACTCCAGCCCCGCGCACGGCGCACGCGCCCCCTGGTGGTGGGAGAGGCCCCGGCCGCTGGAGCGAAGCGGCTGTTCCCGGGTTGACAGGCAGAGGCTTGGGCAGGGGACCCGCCCCGGGCCAGGGTGACCTCTCAGGACAGGGCTGTCAGGGTCCTTCTCTTCTCACGAACTCACGCTGGGAGGAGCGTCGGAGGCCTGAGGGAGGCATCGAGAGGCAAGGTGGGAAATATCTCCCCGGCTTTGCCGCTCCCTCCTGTGCAACGAGGGCCAAGTCCCTTGCCCTCTCTGATCTCAGCTCCCACATCTGCGACGTCAGGGGCTTGGCTGGGTTCAGGGCTCTTTCCCTGGGATCTTTGGATCCATGGCGGGGGATTTAGTGAAATCCCTGAAATTTTAAGAAATTTCCATGTGTATAAGCAGTTTTGGGGGTGGAGGGTCTGCAGCCTTAATTGCTTTCTTCAAGAGGTCTGGTCCTCTGCAAGCCCCTGGTCCCGCTGGAGTCTGAGGGGACCCGGGCTCAGGAATTCTGGGAGCCCCCCCTTGGAACGTTCGTGCACCCAAACAGCTCGGAGGATTTGCATCTGGCAAAGGCGTCCAGATTGCCGGTGACGCGGAGCAATGATAAGAAAGCAGAGAGCAAAAAAAAAAGGACAAAAGCCTCCCAGATAAGTGCCAAGAGCTAACTGGTGGCCAAGGACATGCTCAGTCCTCAGTGGCCCCCAGTCGGGCAGGGCCCAGGGGTTGGTAGCCGAGCCCCGGAACTCCGCAGACTCCGCCAGCTGGGTGCGGTCTGGGCTTTCCCGCGCCGATGTCCCTGGGGAAGCCCAAAGGGGAACCGACAACTGGCGGAGCTGGGAGGACCTCTAGTCCCCGAGACCCATTGCAGGCCGCGGCGCTGGCTTCACCCTAACCCCACCCCAAAGCCTCACTTGGGTTCGGAACCACGGCCCGGAAGGGCTCTGCTCTGGCTCTTTTGCAAAGTCTCGAGCAGGCGCGGGGGAGGAAGAGGAAGGCGTCAGGCTGAGCGTTTTACCACAAGCGGCGCACTGACCGTCTTGATCGCCCTGCGAGGGCGGGTCATTCCCACGGCACAGCTGCGGACTTTGAGGTTCAGAAATGTTAAGTGATTTGCCCCGAATCATAACATGTGTCGGTGGCTGGGCCAGGTTTTCAATCATGTCTCTCGCGGTGGCGCATGCAGGACTTCGAGAACTCACGGGGAGGGGATTTCCAAAGTGGCTCGCGGGACTGCAGGAGGCCCCCGTGCCCCGCTCGGACCTGGGCTGGAGGACGCTAGCTCTGGGGTGGCTCTCGGTGCTGCCGCCGCCAAGCAGCGGGATTTGGTGACTGCCCCCACCCCGCTCCTGGGCCGCCTTCCTGCCAGCCCATCGGCTAAAACGGCCCATTGACTCTGCTATTTGAATCTCTCACTTCCCGGTGGTGGTGTGACCGGGAGTCTGACCCCAACACTCCCGCACCACGCCCGGGCCTGCTCTGCCGCAGGGCTTGGCGTCCACCCACGCAGAAGCCCACGCCTCTTTGCACTTCCGCAGGGCTTCCAGACCAGCAGTTTGGGGACCCTCCCTGCACCACACCTGCTGAGAGCGGCTTCGCCCACGCCAGGCGCCTGCCCGCTCCGCGCTCCCGCCCACCCTCCCCAGCCAGCCTTCCTCCCTGGGGCTTTGCTGGACATCCGGGAAGCCACCGGGCTTTGGGGTGTCACACTGCTCTTTGCAGAGGGGCCTGTGGACGCCCTGGGCTCCTGTCCAGGAGAGGGTCTCCCACCCAGTCCCACTTTAACAGCTGTCTGGCTGTCCCTGCCGTCAGCGGCGGCTGCTCCCAGAGCACCCTGGGTCAACGCCTGGCTGTTCCAGAATGGCCGTTACACTTAAGTTCATTTATTCGTGTGTTCAACATGCATTCACTGAGCGCCTACTGTATGCCAGTATGGCCTCCGCTCAGGGTGCGTTCTTGCTCCGTCTATGCAGGTGTTGTCGTGCTCGGTCAGGTCCGCACACAGCACACGCCCCGCGCTTGCTGAGCACGTGAACGAGCGAACACGGGGTGCAGCGGACTGAACCCTCCGAGTCACTGCGTCCAGCAGCTGCTCCTGAGCCACGTGTCTGCCGTTCTGAGTACAGTTGTAGCCGCTTCTCTGAAATCACAGGCAGGATTTTGTCCTTGTCCCCATTAACGTCACGTGCTTGTGCCAGGTGTCTGTCCCTCTGGACCCGTCACCGTCCTCCACGCAGCTCTCCGTCCCAGGGCTCACCTGTCCTTGGGCTCCTCGTCCCGTTGGCCCAGCGGGTGGGTCCTGCTGGAATCGGAGATAGGCGGAGCGTTTATCCCCGACTCCCTCCTGGAGTGGCCACCTGTGTCCCTCAGCCTGAGGTCACCCTTCCCCTCGGTGGCCTCCTCTGCAGGGCTCTCTCTCCTGGGATTGACACCCGCTTCCTTTCGGCCCAGGAGAGGGAGCGGCTACGCTGGTTACGGCACTATCTCCGGGGTTCTTCCAACCCCAACCACGGCTTTGTAAACGTCCTTTGTAGATAACCACCCTCACGTTACACTGCTGCCAGTGCGCCATCTGTTCCCGACGAGACCCTGGCGGGAGGAACTGGAGCCACCCGATGTCCTCAGGTAACAGCCCGGCTGACGTGTGTTCAGTTCCCCGTCGCTGCTTTGCTGTTTCAGAATATTCTTTTTTTATTTTTGCGTGCATGTGCTTTTTGTACCAGAAAATTTTTAAGTAAGAAATTAATGTTATAAACTTCGGCTATGATTTCCACTGGG
>NW_012152330.1:449211-495803 GCF_000956105.1 Propithecus coquereli
AGAGAGCTAGGATTACAGGCGTGAGCCACCGCGCCCGGCCAGGAATCATTTTTTAATCATTATATTTAATCCTTGCGGAATAAAAACAAACCTCTCTGGCTTTGCCCCGAGACCTTCCGGAGGCGCATCCCAGACCACGTTCCCGGCCTCACGCCCCTCTTCTCTGCCGCTCACTTACGCCACCCCTGGCGGCGGCACCTCCCCGCGTGCGGCGTGCTCCCCTCGCGCTGCCGGCCGTGTCTGAAACGCAGACCCTCCCCTCCCCACGGGGACACTGAACGGCCCTCAGCGCCGGGGTGACCGGGTGTCCTGTTCCCTGGGACAGCTCCGGTTTGCGCCTCCAGCCCCGGGAAGTCACCACTGCCCCCGTGTCCTGCGGTGGACAGCGAGTCGCAGCATGTGGTCAGTCACCCTCTCCCGAGACCGTCCCTGCTCCCAGCCCCCCAAGGGCAGGATTTCTCTCTCTGCGCGCCCACCCTCCCTGCACACGTTTCCCAGCATGGCCACATGGCACGCCCCCCAGCGGCAGGGAGCCGGCACCCAGCAGGTGTGCGGCGCGTCCGCCAGGTTGCTGGCCGAGGCAGTGTCATGACCTCGCTCTCTTTCCAGGGCCCCGCACGGCCACACGGCCACCCCTGGAGAAGCGAGGACGGGCAGGGACTCGGGCAGAGAGCGGCCGCTTCAGGGCCGGCGGGAAGGGCGAACCCCGGGCTTGGCGGCTGCACAGGAGGACAGGAGAGGGGAGGTCCGGTCGGTAGCAGGAAGGGGTGGAGGAGACCAGAAAGGACAGAGGGAGGAAGGGGCAGAGTGAGGGAAAGGGAGGGAAGGAGGGAGAGAGGGAGGAGAGGCAGTGGCTGCCCCAGAACAAGGCCGTGCCCCTCCGATTGCTCCCACACGGCTATTTTGGGGGGTGCTAATTTCTGGGTTATTTGGGGAAGCTTTGCAGGCACAGCGCCTATCTCGAGCGTTCACCGGGCTGTGACTGCAGAATGAGGCCACATTCCTTTTAACCACTCAAATTAGGCTGAAGCTCTACTGCCCTTGATGTTGGACACAACTCCCCTGAAGGGGTCCTGGGGCCTGTGTCTGGGGGTTTCTCGGGGTGCAGCCTCCTGTTTGCTCGGGGGCGGCGTGGGGCAAAGCTTCGCACGGGGCCCTCTCCTCTGCGCTGGCCTCCTCCGGTGCCGTGACCCGGGGTCCCTGGCGTGCAAGGCCCAGCCAGCCCAGCGACGCCCCGCTCCCCTCCCTGGACTCGGGGCAGGGGCTCCGTTCCCCTTGGCTCCTCGGCCCCGCCCTCAATTTTCCAGGGCTCGGCAGACCCAGGCCCCAGTTAATAATGAGGCTTTATTGAGATGAGCAGCTTGCAAAGACGCCGGCGTGAGGTCCTTTCTGGGGACGTCCCAGGCTGGCCCCATCCTGCCGGCACTTACGAGAGCCCCTCACCCCCCTGCCCCACTCCCCGTGGCCCCTGAGATGAGGCAGTTCTACCTCCTTCCCACCTTCCCCTGGAATCTGTAACAGTCTCCGGCAGCTGCTGTAACAAATGACCACCCGCCCGGTGGCTTAAAACAGCAGAAATTTATTCTCTCATAGTTCTGGGGGCAGGAAGTTCGGAACCCAGGGTTGGCTCCTTCCTGAGCCTCCGAGGGGGACTCATTCCTGCTTCTCTCCCGGCTTCTGGTAGGTCCGCGGCGTTCCGTAGACCGTGGACGCGCCGCTGCGATCTCACCCGCAAGTTCACCTGCCCCCGCGTGTCTCCGGCCCCCTCTCCTGACTCCCGTGAGGACACTAATCACTGGATTTGGGGCCCACCCTCAATCCAGATTGGTCTCCTCTCAAGACCCTTAATTAAATCTGCGCAGACTCTGTCTCCAGATGAGGTCACGGTCACAAGGCCTGAGGGTTGGGACTTCGGCACACTTAGCCGTGGCGGAGTCCTCGGTGCCTGTCTCCGGACGGGGACTTCCTAGGACGGGGACTTCCTAGGACGGAGGACCATGAATCCTACACCTCCTACAGACGCGGTCTTGCTCCTTCCTCCCCAGACACGACTACGATACCCGGAACACTCTAGTTCAACATCTGCCCTTTGAAAAGGCGCCTGGGGGCTCCATGCGGAGTGTGACGCGGGGAGGTGGGGGGAGCATGTCTGTGCTCGGTCCCCTTCTGTTTTCCGCTGTTTCCTGGGGGAGCCAAGAAGGGAGACGCAGGACCGAAGGGTGGGGATGTTCCGTTCTCGAGCGTTTCGATGACGTGTGGAGAAGCCCAGGGCTGCTCTCACCGTCCGCCCCCTGGCTGCGCGTGCACGGGCCGTGCGGGTATTTTGGGGCCTGGGCCGGACGCTATTTTCGCTCATTTTTCACGTTCGCGACGCGTAATCAAACTGCCCGTGCTTGCGCGCAGACAGGCTCACGGCTCTAAAAACGGCTCCCGCGCTCTGCAGGGAAACTCCGGTGTGTCCTCACCGACTGGGACGGGCCGGGGCAGAGAGGGCGCGAGGGGACCTGGCTATGCAGGCGCAGCCGGGGATCCAGCCCCGCGTGTCCTCCAGGCGTCCTTACTAGGTATCCCGGGTGTCGCCGGCAGGCAAACTATTTTGTGTAGAGCATCGTGGGGAGCCAATAGGCATTTGAATAAGGTTCTTTCAAGCTACATCTTTTCCTCCCCAAGGATGAGGCTGCTCACCTGGAGGCTGAAAACCTCTGCTCTGCCCACGAGCCCCGGGTCTCCGTGACCAGGCTACAGAGAGCTCTGGTGACGCGGCGGTTATTGGGGTGTCATCGTTAGAGCAGCCTCCCAGGGCCTAACCGTCCAGATGATCGCTGCTAGAATTGACATCGTTGAACGTGGCTTTCAGAGCCCTGTGGCGCGTGAGCTCCGCGAGGCCCAGGTGCTTTCTCGCCTGCATGTTTGCAGGGCTTGTGGGAGTGAGCTGGAATGTCAGAACTTGTTTTCTTTGTGAATTTATTACCAATGACCTCAGGAGGGACCTGCCACTGGGTTAAACCCTTTCACGGCCGTGCGGCAGACAGGACCCTGCCCTGACCCCGAGAGACACAGACTGAGTGTTAGTTGTGGCCCTGTCACTAACCTGGGGGCAGCTTTGGGCAAATCGCTTCTTTTTCGATGTCTTCAGATGCCCACTTGGGAAGTAGGGGCTGAACCCGGCCAAGTCCTACAGACGTCTCAGCTCTAAAATTTGCCAATGTGGGACAGCCGTCCCCGAGGGCCTTCACCCCAGGAATCCTTCGTTGTAGAATTCCTTCCGCCCTTCTCTGGTTGGTTCCAGATCGAGATGAGGGTTTGGGCCTGGAGGAGGAGCACGAGCCGAATTCTCGGCAAAGGGGGTTGTCGTAGGCTGTTCGGCTGCGATAACGAAATGCCACAAACTGGGCAGCTCATCAGCAGCACGATTACTTTCCACAAGTAGGGGCTGGGAAGCCCGAGATCAAGGTGCCCGGAGATTCGCAGTCTGGGCAGAGCCCACCCCTTCCTGCTGTCTGCTCCCTGGTGGAGGTGCCCTGGCGCCTTGGTGACACGTGGCAGAGACAGCAGGGTCAGGGCAGAGGAGGCAGCGGTGGGAGCAGTGGGAGCCACCGAGGCATCCAGAGCAAGGCGGGGGGCTTCCCCCGACGCGGAAGCACCCAGTTCAGAAGCAGGCGTGTGGCAGCTCCGCGCGGGGGCCTGGCGGGGGGCGGCGAGGTGGTTTCTCGTGCACGGGGCTGTCGGAGAAGCAACCTCGACCTCTGGTTTCCTTCCTCCTCCTGGAGATCGAGGCCGGATCTGGGACTTGCAGCCTGGTCTTCCTCCGTTGTGTGGGGGCCACGCTGTCTGGTGGGAGAGGCCGCTTTTTGGATTGGTTCTGTCTCGTTTCCATTCCGGATCTTGCAGGTGACCCGGGTTTGCAGAGCAGGCTGAGCCGGGGGGCAGAATAGGGTTTCCCGGGGTGGCTGGCTCGTGTGGGGAGACTGACTTCCTGGCGTGCGTGGGAGAAAACACTGGGAAACTGGATTTTGAGATTTAAAAACATTTTTTTCAGAGTATCAGCACCAGGATCAGTACTAACAAAGACTTAGATTCCTAAACAGATCTCCCCGGTGTCCCGCGTAGCAAGGAAATCATGTCCCTGCTTATTCGTTCATTCACCACATATTTATTGAGCAGCTACTATCTGCAGTCTGTGCCCGGGCACTTTGGGAACAACCATGAGCGGAACAGACAAGTTCCCGGTGCGTCTAGCGGGAAGCATGGAGCAAACTGAGGACAAGGAGGTGTGGGCAATGACATCCATGTCCTCCCAGGCTCACGGCTTCCCGGGGGACCACTCTCCTTCGCTTGGCTTTGGAGACGGCTCGAGACCCTCCCGATCGGCGCCTGTCCCCTCTCTTGCCACTTCTGCCCGGCACAGTCCGCGTACCTGGCTCTGCTTTGTGCTCGCAACCCAGATCTTTTGGAACCATCCCGATATGAAAGAAATTTTTTTCTTATCTTTTCTTATGTACTTAAGCCACGAGTTAGGGCAAAGTCACATCCCGATCCTGACTTTGGTTCAGGAATCACATCCCCGTCTCCACGCCTCTGCCGTCTCTGCCGTCACACTGCGCAGAGACGGTCTGCGGAGCGGGCCCCTCCCCCGCAGCCCGGGCGCCCTGGTCCGCTCTGCGTCCACCACAGGGCCCGGCTCAGGGCACGGCACGGGCTGGGGCCCAGAAAGGGCCTCTGGGCGGCAGATCTGCCCGCGACCCCCAGAGCGATCGGTGCTCAGGCTGGGGAGGGGCTGGCGTTGGAGTTGCAGCCGGCTGGCGGCTGAGCCAGGAAGACTCGGGCCTGGCTCTGCGGCGTCCCTGCGGGCCAGGCCTGGCGGATGTTCCTTGTACTCAGGAATACATTAAATGCAGGCTCTGAGCCGGTTCTGGGCGCAGCTTGCCTCTTGCCGCTGGAGGCTTTCTGAGGCCCAAACGGTGCAATCTGCAGGAGGATGAGCAGAGCCTGGGGCGTTTTGGCTCAAAGTGGCCAAGTCAAACATTGGGCGTCTCAACCGAGCGCATTCCTGAGCTCATTAAACTGGGTGAAGTGAGCCTGGCCGGAAGGAGACCGGGGAGGGACAGTCACGGCCAGGCGCGGGGGCTTCCCTGCAGAGGGGCTGGGTCCCTTGCTCCCTCTGCCTGTCCCGAGTCAGCCTCTCCCGTACGTCCCCGACCGCGGGGCAAGGGGGTCTGCGCCAGCTTTGGGGTCGGGGCTTGGCGGGCCGGGGCTGCCCCAGCGCTGCCCAGAAGGAACTAGCTGGCAGGCGGCAGACAGGCCGCGGTGGAACCAGTCAGTCGGCAGGAAAGGATTACAGAGACGCAGAGTGGATGTGACAGCCCGCCCAGCCGGGCCAGAGCGAGGGAGGGCAGGACTCGGCCCAGCGGCAGTGGCAGCCCAGGCTGAGGGGTTAGGAAGCGCAGGGTGGGGTCTCCAGGATGACCTTTTGGACGAGGTGCCCATGAGAGGTGGGCAGGCGCGGCCCAGCGCCTCAGCGGCCATGCTGCCTCCAGACCGCGCGTGTCCTTTGGTTTCGGGCCCATAAATAGTGAATTGTGTTAAGAGGCACGACTTGGAATCTCCGTGAGCGGCGCTGAATGTGCTCATTCGCTCGTCTGTGCGTTTAGAAACAGAGGATAATGGAAGAGAGACCAGACACAGACAGCCGTATCCGGATTCTAATTCTGACCAGCTGTGGGACCTTGGACAAGTTGCTTAACCTCTCTGAGTCTGTAACAAGAGGACGGTGACACTGAGTCGAACTGGTCCCTAAACAAAGTGATCGTATCGGAAGTGGGAAAGTTCAGGTCAAATAATACACATTCGAAAGTTTATTTTAGGGGTTTTTGAGCCTCACTGATACGGACATCAGTGGTTTTAGAACGTGGTTTAGCAGAAAGCCATGAAGACGTCAGGAGGAAGAGAGGAAGGCTGGAGTGTCCCCAGCTGGGACCAGGCAGGGAGCGAGCCAGGGGCCGCTGGTGTTTGGCCACGCGGGGCAGGGCTCCGGCTCTGAGGAAGCTGGACGGGCAACCCCTCCAGACGGCCCTGGCCGTGGGCCCCTCCTGGTGTAGATGACACTGTGGGGACAAGTAAGTCTCGGGGTGGAACAGCACACGGTCTTGGGACTTGGTGCTGAGAGATGGGTTGGCTGAGTTTCGGGGGGCGTGTCGGAGACAGAGGCTCGGTGCCAATCAAACGGCTTATGGAGCTTGCAGCCCTGGGCCTGGCACACGCCTGGTTTTCCTGCCTCTGGCGCAGCTGTGATGGGTGCGATTATGCCAGGGGTTGCCACGTGCCTGACTCCCTGGTCCCCGTGGTGGCCTTGGCATCTGGAAGAGACCTTGGAACAGGGAGCGATGGGCTCGTTCTTTCAGGGGAGGCTTGTGAGCCGAAACCCTGTGGTCTTGACGTTTCCGGGCCCCTTGCTGCCCCTGGGAGGGCTGAGCCCACCCCGGACACGCAGCGCTCAGTGGTGCCCGGAGCAGTACGTGAAATGGTGTAGAGGGATGAGCTGGCGGTGCTGCCCACGTATGAGAGTCGCGATTGCATTCTCCAGTTGTTTCCAGAACTCATTGCATCTAAAATTAAACTAAAGACACAGGCACCGTGCCCACCGCTACAGCGTCAATTCCAGCTCTCACCTCCTCTGACCTGCCCCCCGCAGCGGCTGCCTGACCAGCTTCTCCGCTGCCGCCTCTTCCCAAACCGCTCCCCTCGGCCCCTCGGAACAGACGTGACTTTCCCCAGAGCCCCGAGCTTCCCGTCACCTGCCAGGCAGGACCCAAACAACCGGCCTTGTGTCCAGGGTGTCCCGACTGGCCCTGACCTGGTACCTCGGCGTCACCTCACACTGGTCCCCGGCCAGGCCCTCCCTCCTCCACACCGGTCCCTCGGCTGCTCCCTCTGTCTTCCGGCCCCTTCTCCCCTCTCTGCCCCACGGTCACCGCCAGTCCCAACCTCTGTCTCCTCGAGTGCGGACACAGAGCTCGTCCCCCCACCCGGCGTCTACGGTGGCCTGGCAATCAACAGCCTCTTCCCTCCTATCGAAGGAACCGCATTGAATTTGGAAAGACCCCACACAAACGGATTCAATGGCCTGGCTGTGAGAAATATCCGTATTAGGTGATCCGTCGTATTTAAACACCTGAATGTGGACATTATTTGAACTAGGGAAGCAGGACTATAGGAAAGAGGCCTTCGAAACTGAGCCCCTTCTACCTGCCGAAGCATTCGATTTTATTTTTCTACATGTATTTTTTAGCATTCAGTTTTAGATCGGGCGTGGAGGAGCGTAAGGAGCGATCTCTTTAGACACGCCCTAGGTTTGAACGTTCCAGAATCCTTTCCAGTGTCCAAGCTCCTGCTGGTGTTCGCAGAAATTGGGGCAAGTCTTGCGAAGACGAGAGCCGCGGCAGCCCTGAGACAGGACAGCCGCTTTCATGAAAAAAAGAGCCGTTCCGTTTTCTTTCCTGGCACGACGTGGCCTTGGGAGGTGCCGGCCGGGCCCCGTGGCCCAGTGGTCAGTCGGGGCCCGCCTCCCCGCCCCCGTTCGGAGGACTCTTCCCTCCTGTCCCAACACCGGCTTCCTGAGCTGCGCCCTTCAGGCCTCGGCTGAGTTTCTCCCGGGCTCCAGTTTCCGTCTTAAAACAGGGGGTCGGACTAAGCGTGTTGTCCCTGCGCAGCCCTGGCTTCCCCAGGGGGCCACCCCGGGGCCTCTGGGGAGTCAGTTCAGACCACTGATCACAGGTCGGCGGGGGGCGGGGGGGTCCTTCCTCCCACACAGCTGGCCTCAATGGCTATCAAAGCGCTCGCTTCCCAGGTCCTGCGGTTGGTGCGGCTGCTCCGTGGCCAGCGTCCCCGACTTCATTTGTCCCACTGGGGCCTGGACCTGGACCTTGGACCCTGGACACTTTGCCTTCCAGAGGCAGAGGGCCGGAGCTGTGCAATCTCTTGGTCCTGATTAGGCAGCTGATTTCCAGGGAGATTGGTGGGTGGTCAGCGCCTTCTCTGCAGAATGCAGACGCAGGAGAAGCCCATTCACCAGACGTGGTGGGCCTGACCCCGGGAGACCATCCGCGTGGCCCAAGAAATGCACCTTTCAGAACGTTCGCCGAAATGGCTGCCACCCGCGGGCATCTCCCGGGTCAAGGTCACCGTCCGTGTGGCATTTCCTTGTTAGTGATGCCAGCTGCACATCTGTTAAATTCTCTGGGCTTTCTATAGCTCCTCTCCCTGGACCCGGTGGGGTGAGTGCCACAGCCGTTTGGCAGATGTGGGAAGCGAGGGGTCCGAGGGACGGGGCGCCTCTCAGCCGAGACCCAGAAAATGACAAAGTCAGGATTTAAATCCAGACCAATCTACCTGCAAGGACCGTGATCTTAACCTTATATTGCATATTTTAACCCTAGAACAACCCTTTGGGGTAGCTGTTATAACCCCCATTCTGCAGATTAGGACGCTGGGATTGCAGAGTTTAAGACACCTGCTGAAGTGTGTGCCAGGCAGCAGCTGAGCTGGGATTGGACCCAGGTGTGAGCACTTTGCACTCTTGCTCCTCACTCAACGCCCACACGCAATCCGGGGAGCCAGGGGAGCCTCATCTGTTTTACACAGCAGGACCCCAAGGCTCAGAGACACTCGGTAACATGCTCAAGGTTGCACGACCAGCAAGCGGCAAGCAGAGGGGACCCAAAGTCAATGCTCTTCCCAGGACAAGACGCTGTGCAGAAATCCACTCCTGACATCTGGACGACTGCTCTTTGGCTTCCTCTTGACACACAGAATTGTGTTCAGGTCTCCGCAGCTGAAGCAATGCCAGTGGTTTTTGGTTTTCAAAGACTCTGCGTGCGAATCAACGTGGAAGACCCAACGGTTGAGAAGGAAGGATCTGAGGCGACGGGCGGGGCAGCGAGCTGGCATGCATGAGAACTCGCCCGCCTGAGACCCAGACTCCACCCTGGCCTAATCCCCTCGGGGCCACGCCGTGCAGTGGACACGTCCCACGCCAGCGGATTGGCGGCCGACGGGTCCTGGCCCGGGGCCAGCCCCTGGGAGGACCAATCCTGGCGGGGGGAGGAGACCTGCCGCAGGGACTTTATGAATGGCAGGTGGGTGTAGGCTCAGCACAGAGCCCCGGGGAGGCGCAGGACCTGCCGGGCCCCGGCCTCAGACCTGCAAGAGCTGGGTAAAGATTTGCACGAATTTTGGTTTATTTATTAATTTTAAAATTTAAATTAATTTTTTATGTTTAATTGATTTTTTAAAAATGCAAAGAATTCACTACTTTCCATAGCTGTCCAGGGCTGCAGGTCTCCCCTTCTGTGTGCAGAAACGTAAGTGCCTCCCCGACGTCAGGGAGAGACGGGGAGGTCCGGGAGCAGACGGGCGCAGGGAGGCTCGGGGCGGGCGAGGAGGTGCGGAGGGTGGGACGGAGGGGTCGCCGCAAAGTCCGGTGTGCTGCCAGCTTGTCCCGCACACTTCCTCAAGACTCTTCACCGGCCGGTCACGTCCCCTTATCACTTTTCCAGCCCAGCGTTGTGACTCCAAGTGCTGGACGGAGAACTGATAAGGGTGGGTGGCTGACGCTCACGGCCTCCGGAGACCCTGCGGTCGCCTGCACCTGCGCGCGGGGGAGCCGGCTCCTGCTCGGATGTCCGGGGACGGCAGGGACAGCAGGGCCTCGACGAGGCCCCTCGGGCACGGGGGGCGCGGTCTGTGCCCGCTGCCCGAGGACTCCTGGGTGGGCTCTGTGCCTTGTGCTCAGCGAAGTCTCTGCTTATTCAGAACATGCGTCGCGGCTGGGTTGGGGTCTCCCCTTGGGAACAGCAGTCGGGTGTTGGGGCTCTTATTTCTGGGGCTTCCTTATCAGGTGAATGAAAGAGCACAGGGCTTTGGAATTTTAGGCACTCTTGCTGAAGAAAGGGAGAGCAGGGATTTCCACCAGGTCGGAGGTAAAGTCCCACCCCAGACATCTCCTTCAGCAGATGATAGACGTTCACTAAACGCTTTTGTCTTTTTCAGTCCGTAGGAAGCACTGTCACAACAGAACAGGGCTCGGCTCTAACCAGACTTACATTCTTCCTGTTACATTAAAGACGGTTGCTCGTGTTGTCGATTCAGAATGATCTTTTATGACTCGTGATTTCTTATATAAATCAAACTCAGTAAATTCCTGTGGAACTGGCAAATGGCCGTGCCTGACGCGTGAGGGAGTCTGACCACACCTGCACGTAAACGCCACAGATAAAAGTTCCTGTAACTGCGGACGCTTCTGCCTCCTGGAGTGTTAATGCTGATTGACGTGCAGGGGTGCACCTCACCTGAACTGGTACTTTTGTTTTTTTGCTAGATTACTACGCTTTTTCTTAAAGAGTAAAGACGGTTTTGAAGTTAAATTAAGATGACACATTAACACAGCGGTTCTCAACCTGAGATGCTCGTTGGAGTCACCGGGGCGTTTGCACGATCCTGACGGGTGGGCACTCACACCAGCTTCTCCAGGATGCGGCTGGAGCAAGAGTAGCCTGAGAGCGGTGCGAAAAGATCGCAAACCAAGGCCTTTAGTATTCACGTGGGGGTCTTCCTGCTCTGATGTTGGGGTGTGCAGCTTGGCTATCTGATATCGATGCCTGAGTCTCATCCCAGAGATTCTGACTTAACGGGTCCAGGGTGTGGCCTGGGCATCGCGGCTGTGCCCAGGAGCTCCCGATGTCCAGGTGAGGCTTGGACATGCAGCTGAGATGCCAGCTGGCAGGTCTGGGAGTCCAGGAGCCGAGCTTCCAGCCCCGGCCAGGTCCTCACCTTCTGGTGTGACTCCGGATGCGTCTCTAATCTCTGTGATGCCTCGGTTTTCTGCTGAGCAAACTGGAAGCTGGGGACAATGGGTGGAGTGAATGTCCCTCCAGAGCCGTTCCTGCTCCTAGAGGTGGCTGAGGTCCAAGGTGTGTTCACAAGGTCGCGGCTACTAGTGGAGACTCAGCACCTGCCCGTCTCGGCTCTGGGTCCAAGCGTGTGGAGAGCAGCTCGGGAGGCCCGGGGTGCACGGACGGGTGGGGTAGCCGGGAGGAGCCCAGAGTCACAGCCCAGAGACTCAGCCACCTCCCGCAGACAGAAAGGGGCCAGAGAGGGGCTGGCTGGACGCTGAAGGTCACGCAAAGTGGGCTGAGGGTCCCCATCCTCTGGTGCAGCACAGGATGTTGGAGCAGCCTTGTGGTCGCCGGGCGAGACGCCGTGGGCTCCGGGACTATGAGAGAAACAGGGCGTGTGTCTTAGCAGTGATTTTCCAAAGGTTTCATTTTCTTTCCATGGTTCCTCGTAACTCTGTCCTTGTGCAGTGTGAGCGTGTTGCCAATATTTTTTTGATCGGTCAAAGACATACATGTAGGAAGATAAAAAAAAAACTTGCATCACCATTTGGACTATAAGAATATGAACAATTAGAAGTATAGCTTCTGTGTTTTTAGGGCTGACGAGGAACATCTCTATAAAGTAAAACTCTCCACTATTCGGTTTCCATTAGCTCATTTACACCAGCAGTCCGAGCCCGGTACTCCTGTCTTCGTCCTCAGTGCAGAGTGGAGACACTGGGTTCAGGGACGTTACGTAACAGGCACCACGTACACGGTAGGTGACAGAGCCCAGATTCGGACCCAGCACTGTTGGGTCCTCACGACAAAGCGTGAACCGTCGTGCTGCCCTGCCCAGAGCCCCCCATGGGTGTGTGTCGGAGCAGAACCTCAATTTGCAGATGCAGCGCCAGGCCTGGACATGGGCCCTTTCACCTACAAAACACCTGTTGACCTCCCAATGCCCTAGGAGGCAGGGGTGAGGGCTACACGCGTTTTGCAGGCGACGGGGCTGCCTTCTGGAACAGGTCACCTGCCCAGGTCACACTCCAGTAAGTGGAAGGGTCAGACCCAGCCCACGGTCCAGGCGTGCGGCCCAGGCTCCCTCCGCCATGCGCTCTGCAGGGGGTGGCACAGCAGGGTGGGCTGGTTTGACTCTCCCCGCTCACCCCCCGGATCCCAAGCCCCGGCATGACGCCCGGCACACGGCGGGCTCTCAGTCCACGTGTGCAGCGTGAAAGCACCAAAAACCAGACACGCAGCCCCGCCCGCAACCACAGGAGGCCTTTACGGGTTCAAGCTTGCGAATCACCTCCCGGGAAGAGGAGCGAGGCCCTCGTGGGCCTGCCTGACGCTCGGACCGTCCTCCCAGAGTGTCACCCGCAGCACCAGGCTCTGAGCCATGACCACGCAGCGCCCCACGCCACGCTCCGCAGACACTCTCGGGCACTTCACTCTTATGGCGGGGGCTCTGGGTGGGGATTCAGAAGATCCACTTCACACCCAAGTTTTGACATGGTGCTGCGCCCAGCCTCAGTTTCCCCATTTGTGCGCTTTCTGTCCTGGCACAGCTCCTCCCCCGGCCTGGCTGTCTCCTCTCAGGGCTCGTCGCACGGGGTCAGGGAGAGGCGAGGCCTCGCGTGATCCGCTGTCTGCAGGGACCCAGCCGGGCATGCGGGCCCCCCCCCACCCCACAGCTCCGGGCCACGGCCTGATTGCCCATGAAAAGGAGGCTTAGTTCTGGCTGGAAAGCCCCGAGGCAGCGAATTTCGCTGTGAGTGAGCAATTCCAGGGGCATTAGGGGGACGCGGCTCATCTGGAGAGCGTAGAGCCGCGCCGGGCTGGGTTCAAACGGAGGAGGAAGCTGGGGCTTTCTCAGGGGCCAGGCACGCAACCCCGATATTAAATCCCTGCAGAAGGAATGTCTTCATCTTTATGGATGAGGAAGAGTCAGACGCTGATGAAAGGAACGAGGGACAGCAAAGCCAGGTCCCGGAAATCCCTGCTTCCTGGAGGGGACCCAGACGGCCCAGTCCGGGGCCTCCCCCCGCCATAACCTCCAGGTGAACTTGCCGATTTGAATTTGGGTGCAGGATCCCTTTTCATTTCTGTGGTCGTTAGTATTCGTGGCCGGGAGGGGACGGACAGACAGTGACATCTGTGACTCTCCCACGCACAGACAGTGTGCACATGTTTTGCCATATGCAACCTTTGACCACTTCACATATGAGGAAACCGAGGCTCACAGGGGTCTCCGTGCCTGGCCCAGAGCACACCGCTCGAGAGAGCGGCCAACCGACGCGCCGGGAAACCCTCCTGGAGCGCGGCCGTGCCCACCTCTCCCCGTGACGACCTCCGAGATAACTCAGGGGTTCGTTTGTCTGCCACGGACGGGACCACGGGACAGCGGCTCCACCACAAACGCCACTGAAGGACCGAACGCACCCTGCGCTCTTCCCACACCCCGCGAGGCCGGGATTCTGACGGCCGGGCGGATAATCATGATGACAGCGGCTGACATGCACGTCAGCACTTTGGCACCAGCCTCAGGCACCGGCCATTATTCCCACGAAGTGGACCAGAAGCCCGGGGCTCGCTCGAGCCTCCTTTCCAAGGTGAAAGAGGCAGAGAAAAACCTCAAACCCGACTCTTTTAATTCCAAACCCTACGTGCTCATGTAACATCCATAGAGGATTACTAATCAGCAAAACAAACACTCGTAGAGCTTAGGTACCAGGCAGTGTTGTAAACTGAGTTGTAAACATCAGTCTTTAAAATGACACAATGACGAATTTACTGCCAGTATCATCTCCAGGTCACTTCTAGGGAAACTGAGGCACAGAGAGGTTCAGGTCCTTGACTCGAGCTGCACAGCTGCTGACCCCCAGAGCCAAGGTTTTTCAGGAAGTCCGTGCTCTTACTACTTGGCCACAGCCTCTCCTTAAAACTGACCATCAACCAGTCGCTGAGCTGGGCCGGGCCCTGGCGCTCACTCCGTTTAATCCTCACGGCAGCTCCCGAGCACACCTTAGCGTCCCCGAGAGACACTCCGTCACTCAGGTGCCGAGAGGTGGAGTGAGATTCGAACCCGGGTCTGTCTGATTCCGGAATGCGGGGACTTTCCCTCCCGTGGCCCCGCGCCTGCCCCCTGCTGGCTCTGCAGTGGTCTGGGGCTGTGTCCACCACCGCAGCTCGCACCCCCGGGCCATGGCTGCGACGTGCTGGGCTGAAGACGGGGCTGGGGCTGGGCCCCGTGGGGCTGGACTTTCTAAATTGGGAGAAGGAAGCCAGAGCCCTGATCTAGAGGCGCGTGGGAGGCTGGGGAATTACCAAACCGTGCAGTCGGGGCTCCAGGCTCCCGGGCCAGGAGGAGGGGGGTGCCTCCGTTTGAACACGGAAGGAGCTTGGTGGGGTCCCAGTCCCCACGGCCTGTAACCCCCAGAAGCGGGGCTGGCTTCGTGGCCCCATACTTAGGAGGGGCCTGGGCGTGGCTCAACTGTCCGCCGTCACCGTCTTGAAACTCTCGATACTGTTTACCAAGGGGGCCTGCGTTTCGTTTCGCGCTTGGCCCCCCAAGTCATGTCTCCAGGCCCCCCGTCGGGGAGGCCTGTGCACCGGCCCGCTCACCCCAATCAGCTGTGCGCTCTCCTCGCTCCAGGACGGCGGCGTCTGCAGAGGGGGCACGGAGAGCCTGGGCACAGCCAGCCTGGGGGCCGCGCAGCCTGCGGGGGCGGGCGGCGCTGAGAGAACGGGGCGCCAGGTCTGAGACCGAACCAGCTTGTGTTTCTGCAGCCGGGCCAGGTGCGGCTGGGACGGGGCCTCACAGCAGGCGCTGTGGGGGGTGGCGCTGTGGATGCGGGGAGACCCTCCGGACTGGATGCTGGCTGCCCTCGCCGCTGCAGCCTGGTCTCTGTCTTTGCTCTCGCCACCTCCCTAGTCCCAGGACTCAGTTTCCCCACCTCTACTTGGGGAGAGAACATCGGCACTAAATACCTAGATGAAAATGCAGTTGAGCGCCCACCTGGCCAACAGTGGGATGGAACCGTCCAGGCCTTAGAGCCAAGCACAGGCCACTAAAAAATCGGTTTGATCACACGGACTGCACATCCGAACACTGAGACAAACGGCACGACAGAGAGTGGGTTATCTCACCAAGGCACACGCCGCACATCTGGGAGGAAACAAAGCTACATGTGGAAATATAGGTGCGTCCCTTACCAGATGCAAATATAGCTTCCTCATGGATTAAAGATCTAACTGAAAAAAAGCGATGTAAAAATATTAGAACTGAAAATAGGACCTTTAAAAAAATAATTTCGGGATAGGATTGGTCTTCTTTTTTTTTTGAGACAGAGTCTCACTGTGTTGCCCGGGCTAGAGTGCCGTGGCATCATCCTAGCTCACAGCAACCTCAAACTCCTGGGCTCAAGCAATCCTCCTGCCTCAGCCTCCCGAGTAGCTGGGACTACAGGCATGCGCCACCATGCCCGGCTAATTTTTTCTATATATTTTTAGTTGTCCAATTAATTTCTTTCTATTTTTAGTAGAGACGGGGTCTCGCTCTTGCTCAGGCTGGTTTCTAACCCCTGAGCTCAAACAATCCTCCCACCTCGGCCTCCCAGAGAGCTAGGATTACAGGCGTGAGCCACCGCGCCCGGCCAGGATTGGCTTTCTTAAGGAAGGTATATCTAGTAGCCACAAAAAAAGACTGTCAGATTTAATTACATAAAAATTTCAAATTAGGTAAGGTCAACGGTAACAGAAAGGAGAAAGACAAAAACGGTCTTCCATGGAGACAGGACGGTCTGGAAAGGGCTCCGTGGTGTGGGAAACGTCTGTCCTGCCTGCCCAGTACAGTGGCCGCCACGTGTCGCTACTGGGCACTGAATGGAGCCAGAGAGACTCAGCAAGTGAATTTTACGTTTATTTAATTTCAGTTACTGTCGATGTGATAGCCACAGGGCCTTGGTGGCTGCTGTATTCGCCAGGAGAGGCTGGAGGGAAAATACTGGATTTATGTGACCCCTAGTAGTCAAACTCCTGTAAACCAATAAGAAAAAGACAAAGAGCCCAGAAAGAAAAGAAGAAGAAGAAAAAAAAAAGGAAACAAGGACATAAAGAGGAAATTCCTCTGCTCAGCTACACGAGCAGTCAGGGAAACGCAAAGGAAGACAGAGTCGGCATTTGTGCGTCACGCTGACAAAATCCAAGAGATCCCTTGTCACACCCGGGCGGATACGGGGCGTGGAGACACCACAGATGAATCGCCCTACTCCCCACTGAACATGCAGGCTGCGTAGCTTTTTGCTGTTTTGAAGAATACTTTTGCAGCGAAATCGTGGAGACGTCTTTAATTTGTTCCTTAGGACTAAGTCCCTAACAGCGGAACGGGCGGTCTAAGGGCATGTGCATAAGTATTACTTTTTATAAGTATTACTAATCTATCCCTTCTGACCTGTTTTAACTGACTTTCGTTTCTTCATTGTTCTGGCTATTTCTGTGTCACTGACCCTTGTGACGATTAGTGGCGTAAATGTCGATACTCATTTATTTTGTTCACAAAGCTACAATTTAAGCGGGGCTTGGGCGGGGGAGCTTGTCTCTGCTCTGCAGTGTCAGCTAGAGTGGGCTCAACCCAGGACTCAGAGATGAACTTCCGAGACGTCTCACTCACATGGTTCGTAAGTTGGTGCTGGCTGCCAGCGGGGAGCTCACCTGGGCTGTTGGCTGGAGCATTGACATATAGCGTCATTACAAGAGCTCACCTGGGCTGTTGGCTGGAGCATTGACATATAGTGTCATTACAGGAGCTCACCTGGGCTGTTGGCTGGAACAGTGACGTATAGTGTCATTACAGAAGCTCACCTGGGCTGTTGGCTGGAACAGTGACGTATAGTGTCATTACAGGAGCTCACCTGGGCTGTTGGCTGGAGCATTGACGTATAGTGTCATTACAGGAGCTCACCTGGGCCGTTGGCTGGGACAGTCACATACAATGTCATCTTGGGGCTGCTTGTGCTTCCTCACGGCATGGTGGCTGCGTTCCAAGACCCAGTCTGCACCGGAAGTGCTGGGAAGATTGTTTTCCATAGCTCAGCTTTGGAAGTCAAAAAGCACATCTTCAATTGTAGGCACAAATCCAGATTTGAGAGAAGGAAAACACAGACCGCCTTTCCTTACGGGAACAATGCCAAAATAACAGTAAGAAGCTTGCATAGGAAGGAAACTATTGTTGTAATCACCCTTGGAAAATAGGGTCTGCCACACATCAATCCTGGCAGCCAGGTTTTACAACTTTGCTACAGAGCCTGACCTCTGAAATGTTTTTTCCAGCTAAATGAACTTTGGATTATTGAAAGCTAAGCCTTTGCCAGACTTCCACACTCTGACCAAGGATTCTGAGAGTTTCAGCAGTTCCGAGTCAGAGCGGGCAACCTCTATCCGAGGGTTTCCAACGTTCCTTCCCCATCTTGGCGCACATAGAAAACATTTGCCTTGCACGGGGGGTAAACTGGAGGGAATTTTGGGACATCTGTGGGGCCGGGTGAAAAGATTCATTGTTTTGTCTGTAGCGTGTAATTAGGATGTGAGTACAGTAATAGGACATACTAGGGAAATAGTAAATGCTGAATGTGTATAAAATGTTTTCAAATTTCTTACTGAGAAACTTGAATTTGCATCTTTTTTTTTTTTTTAGTGTCATGTTTTGTACCAGAAATGGCTACGAGTAATTCCGGATCAGGATTTTTAAACTCGATACATACTGACCAGTCGTTTTCCCACCCAAGTGAATGAAAAAGATTAAGAAAGAATTTTATCATTTAAAATTGTGCTTCAGGAATCAAACGGTCCTTTCATTTCTTTCTTTGGCCCTTGTAACGTTGACATTTCTTGGGATAATGTGAGTGGGTTTTGAAGCCAGTCAACTTTTCTGTGTGAGGATTTTGAAAACAGTCACGAAGCCCCACTGTGCAGATGCGCGTTGGTAGGACAGTGGCCCCGCGGACGGCGGGGATGCACAGACAGCTTCCTGCTGGGGACGCAGGACATGCAAAGCCAGTGTCTTTTCCTCCAGGGGCAGAAAAGCAGACGACTCCACGCCGCATCCCTGGCGTTGCATTCAGGAAGCCCTGCCCAGTCTCTCCCGAAAACAGCCGTGCCTGCAAGTTGGCAGGCGGACGTGCAGTCTGGCGAGCGGACACTAGAGGGTGGACACGGGAAGCCGTGACTTTGTGTGTTCTGGGGCACCGTGGTCAGGCCTGGCCTGTCACGTGCTGAAGGTCACAGGTGTTTCTGAGCGAAGACACCGCCCATTCTCCCAGGCCTCCGTTGAGAACCGGGGCACGTGCGTCTCAGCGGGGATGTGGTGGGGGAGATGATGCTTGTCCTTTAAGGGTTTCACTCATCCATCCGCTCATTCATTCATTCATCCATCCACTCATTCATTCATTCAGCCATTCCATTGTTCATCTATCATTCATTCATTCATTCCATTGTTCGTCCATCCATTCATTCATTCAGCCATTCTGTTCATCCATGCACTCATCCACCCATCCATCCATCCATTCATTCATTCATCCATCCATTCATTCATTCATCCATCCATTCATTCATTTATTCATCCATTCATTCAGCCATTCCGTTGCCCACCCAGCCATTCATTCAAGAAACATTCACTGAGCGGCTACCAGTGATCTGGGTCCTTGCTGGTGCTGGGAGAGGATGAGGACGACCCCTCCCTGCCGTCGAGACCCTCACAGTTTGGGGTGGGAGATGCCTCACAGACAGCCAGTGGCCACACGGCGCCACACCCACTGTGGGGGAGCAGCTCTGGGCTGTGTGAGCTCGGAGGAGGCCCTGTCTGCAGGCCGGGCTGGACCAAAGGCAGCACGGCGTGTGGACAGCCCACCGTCTCCAGCCCTCGCCCCGTGGCCCTACGCAGGGCCCGCCAGCCTCTGTGCAGTGACCTTCCGCAGTGGGGAGGCTCCCCCCTCTGCAGGCTCCCAGCTCCTCTCTCCTTCCCGTTGCCTGGACTCAAATCGAGGCCCCCAGCCTGGCCGTCCTGTCTGTCCCACGTGGCCCCGGCTGGCCCCAGCGCCAGGACTCGTCGGCTCTGCTGTCCTCTGTGGTCCCTGAGCACGAGTCTCACTGTCCTGCCTTGGGCTGTAGAAGGCTTCTGAGCCCGCCAGTTGGCATTAACGTCCCTGCTTTACGGAGCAGGTGCGGCCCACTGGGCACGAACGCGAAGGGGGTTGCTCTGTGCCCCTGGCCCCCCGACACCGCCCCGGCTGCTGTGCCCTCTCTGGGTGGCAGCTGCCCCCCTAGTGACGGTGCAGCCTCCTTCCAGAACCTGCGGCCACTTGCAGCTGGGAAGAACTCAGCCCTGATGCCTTAAACTGTTGATCTCACATCTATTTAAAGCTCTTCTGTTTCCCGCAGAGCAGGTGAGACTGGCGCACTCACGGCTTGGGACCGAGTCTGGGAGCTGGGCGGGGTGAGGGGCAAGATCTGCTTTGACGGCCCCTCTTGGCATCTGTCTCGGAGCAAGTGCGGGAGCAGAGGGGGGAGGGGTGAGCAGGGTCCCCAACCCTCACCGCAGCGTCCTTGCCGGGCAGCACTGCCAGGCCGCCAGCCACGGCTGGGCGGGACCCATGTCCACCCTCGTGGAGACCCGTGGTCAGTGGGGATGGCCTCGAGCTCCTGCCTTCCTGGCTGTGGCCTCCACGACACCCCCGTTCTCCGGAGAGCCCCTCCGAGTTCTGGCCACGCGGGGGTAGATGGAAGTTTGGGGACCAAGCTGATGTCCGACCAGGGACCCCAATCGAGTCTTTCCATTTTGAAAGCACTCCCCAAATACAAAGGTTTTGTGGGAACCTCCTTCCTTTTCCTTGGGGAGGAGGGACCCCCTGTTTCTCACCCCCAGGGACGAGGACAATGAAATCTCCCTCCTCACACATACAGCCTTTGCTGGACAGCGCCTGGCCCATCCTGTCCTCCCCTCTGTCCACGGGGCTGGGGGAGGCAGGACTGCAGGGTGGGTCTCCTACCGCGTCCCTCGGCCGGCCCTGCTGTGGCGACCGGCTCCGGCGCGGTGTCGCTCTGGACTGCAGTGTGGGGCGGTCGCCGCCTTTTATTCTCAGGGGTGCAGCTGACATCTCGGACTGACAGGACACCCTGTTACACCAGGACACCCGCCCGCGTCCTCGGGGGCCGTTGTGAGGGAGCGAGGACCCCACCCCAGGCCTCCCGGGTGCAGGCCCGGCGTGCCCACGCCACCACCCTCCCAGCTCGCCGGGAGCCCCCCGCTGCCGTGCCGCAGGAGCAAGGCGCAAGCAGGTGTCACCCTCAGCCTGATAGCTTGGGCTCCTTTGAAACACTAGTTTGAGACAATTTTCCCAGTGTTGTTTAGAGGAGGGGCTGCGTCCTGATGGGGGAGGGCAGAGGAGGAGGATGGTCGGGGTCCAGCCTCATCGCTCTTGGACCCCAGGCTTCAAATCTGCACACACTCCAGCAGCAAACTGCAGCCCTGCGGCTAAGGACCCCGGGCTTGGAGGGCAGGAGACAGCCGTCTGTGCGCCCCCAGGTCCTGAGGGCTCGTGCAAACATGGGGGCCTTGAGCTCTGCCGGCAAGACACCCCAGTCCCAGCCTCCACGGGCTGGTGGGTTCTGCAGGCTCCTGTCCATCCGAACCGCTGGCGCTGGGAGGGTTCTCTGCGTGATCTCAGGGCCTCTGTTTCACCACCTAAAGAACACGTTGGGCTGATGATTTCCCAAAACCTACGGCCAAAGCCCTGAGCCCCCAGACTCTGGGCTACTCTCTTGGTTTCCCTGACCTCAGCTACAGCCCCCTTGGCTGGGCCCTGGACCCTGCCCCAGACCTCGGTCCCCTCTCCCCTAGGAGCTGCCGTGGCTCCCACACAATGTGCCCATGGCCTGGCCTTCCTCATGCTCTACCTCGCCCCTGACATTCGGCCTGGGGCTGCTCAGATGCCGCTTCCTCCTCTCTGTGTGCCCCGTGCCTGGGCCTTGCTCTGGGACGCCGTTAGCTGGTGACCCAGCCTGCCTTCCCCACCGACGTCCTGGAGGTGACGGGTGCGTCACCCTCGTTCGTCAGAAGCTCAGCGCCAGCGACCGCGCCAGGCCCTGCAGCAGAGGCCGCGGGGAAGCAGGCGGGAACCCACCCCCCAGACAGCGTCGCCATGGCCAAATGTTTCAAAAAGTTTGCAAAGAAAGCTCGGCGTCCACTGGGACCCTCCCCGCCCAGAATTTTCCATGCCCTCCACTGACCACAGGGGCGGTCTCAGCCCCGCAGCCTGTCCAGGAAGCCTCTCAAGCCTTGCACAGCTTTTCATCCTCGACTGCCCATGTTTATAGAGGGACCACATGTACACACGAGTGCGCTAGTGCACACGCCGTGTGCTGCAGACAGCATAGCGGGTCTGCGTGTCTGCACGAACCCGCGGCTCGCACGCCGTCGCTGCCGCTCGGGGCGAGGTAAAGTCTGAGGGGCAGAGAGAAGCCACGCTAGCGTCCACGCGCCCCTCCCCTGCTCACTAATTAGCTCTAAAAGTGATGCGGCAGGAGCAGATGGTGCTTAGGCCAGTTCTCCACTAGTTTCATGGTTTTTAAAATAGTGGTAAAATAACATGTCACGTGAAATCCAGCCTCTCACACTTTTCCGCGTCGTTGGCCGTGAGCACAAGGTCGCACAGCGGATCTCTAGCACTTTCTTCCCGCGTGACCAAAACCCATCCCCACTGACGGCCGCCTCCCTCTTTCCCTCCCCCTGCAGCCCCGGCGGCCACCGTTCCGCTTTCTGCTTCTGCGGGTTTGACAACTTCAGGAACCGCCCAAACGCAGAGTCACACGGCGTCTGTCCTGCGGTGACGGGCTTCTCCACGCAGCTAATGTCCTCCAGTCCATCCGTGTCGCTGCGTGTGGCAGCTCCATCCGTGTCGCTGCGTGCAGCAGGATCTCCTCCCAGGGCTGAGTGACGTTCCGCTGTCCGTACGTGCCATTCGTGTGTCGATGGACATTTAGGTGGCCTCCACCTGTGTGCTGTGCAATGAACACGCGAGTGCAGGTACCGCTTTGAGATCCCTTTTCATTTCTTTTGGATAAATGCTCAGAAGTGGGATTGCCGGATCACACAGTAGGTCCATTTTTAATTTTTTGAGGGACCTCCGTACCGTTGACCACAACGGCTGCACCAGGTATGTTCCCGCCAAGGGCACGGGGGTTCCAGTCTCTCCACATTCTCAACAACGCTCGTTATCGTTATTTTCTGCTTTTTTATAATGGCCATAATAATGGGTATGGGGTGATATCTTGTGGTTTTGATGTGCATTTTCCTGAAGACAGGTGACTTCATCCACCTGCTGGTCATTTGTGTGTCTTCTTTGCAGAAATGTCTATTCAAGTCCTTCGCTCATCCGTTAATCAGGTATTTGGTGTTTGGCCGTTGACTTGCAGGAGTTCCTTACATCCACGTTTGTATTTCCCTGAAGCCTCCCTGAAGCGTCCTCTTTCCTCTGAGAGAGTGAGAGAGGGCGGGGACGGCTAAGTCACCGGGCCGGCAGGAGGACTGGGGCAGGGTCCTTCTCGCCAAGGCCCAGGCCAGTGTGGGCAAACCCGTCCCTCCCACGGGCAAGCTAGAAACCCAGCGGCCAGGCCCAGGTGGGGCGGGTGGGCGTGGTGTCCGGCTCTGGGGCTCCCGTGACACTGCCGTGTCGTGACGGTGCCCTGCTGGGCTGAGCTGCGGGAAGCTGCGCAGAGAGCAGCAGCGGCTGTGTGGGGGAGGGGATGGCAGAGAAACAGCGATGACACTTTGATTCCTTGAAAATAAACGCCTGCACAGAAGGGACGCGTGAAGCTCTCTGAGCAGCGCGTGGCGGGAGGTGGCGCCGCAGGGTGGGGACGTGGGGCGGGATCTGGAATACGTGGCCCTCGATGAAGGGCATTCTTGGGGATGCCGGGGCAGAAGGGATCATCGGAAGAGAAATGAGGTTGCCCCGGCACGGCTTATTCTTGGTGAACATGTGCCAGTTCCGTTAATCACCCAAGAATGCGCCGTAGCCACGAATCTTGCAGATGGCTCCGGAACTTGCTGAGATCGGCGTCACATCTGCTGGACCATAGCGGTGACACACACTTGTGTCATTGTTTGACAGATGGAACTACCACTTAGCAGGGTGGCCTTGGGGAAGTTATGTCACTCTTTGTGCCAAAGTTTCTCTCCATGCAAGGCGGAGACGGTGACAACGCCCACCTCATAGCGACTGTGGGACGACTGAAGGGGAGGGTGCGCAGGTTGCTCAGCAGCGCGTATGGCCCATGGCGGTTACCGGTCGTGTTATCGCTGTTACTGTTGTTGGGCTCCCGTATTTGTTGTTGTCGTGATCTCTCTGGCAAGACTTTTCGATTCCCTTCGACGTCTCCTGAGCTGGATCTCTGGGCTGTCACAGGGGCTGCCACAGGCACTCGGAAGTGCAGGACCCCGGGGCCAGAGCAGGTGACAACTCGGCAGGTAAAGACCCTGAGCTCCAGGTGGACGGTGGTGGATGTTCTGGGCGGAGGGACAAGCAGAGGTCAGGCTGGGGGCAGAACCCCCGGCCGGTTCTGGGCGGGCTGACGCAGAGCCCCCTGCCTGTCGGTGTTCTTGCAGCGGCAACGCTTCTGTCTCTGCTGATCAAGCCGCCGCACAGCCAGGCTGAGCTCACCGGTTTGGCTCGGTTATTTTTGGAATGGTCCTGTAATAGTTTTGTTTCTGTGAGTGCAGGGAAAGCTCAAAAATTGTCTTTCCTGACCTGCAGCATGCCTCCTGATGTACCAGAGACACTAATTGGATGCCAAGAGCTTGCCTTCCTGCTGAAGGAAATGTCAGGCACTAATGATATTCCGTTATTGGGCCCACATCATTTCCTGCCCGGACAGTTCTAACAGCCTTGCCACTGGTCTTCTGCTCCCAGCACTTCCCTCATGGCCCGTCCTCAACGCTGCGGCATCGCGAGCACCGTTTCTCCACTCACACAGCTTCCGTGGTCCCTGTCGTGTGAGTCTGGTTAGGGACCAGGGATGGGGGAGGAGTGGCCTCACATCACTCCCTGTGACCCTGGGGGTGTCTGCCGCTGGCTCCCACAGCTCTGGAGTCTGTGGGTTTGAAGGTCCTGGTGCTCGAGCGGAGGCAATGATTCCACCGAGGCTGTGAGAAGAGTCCTCACAGAGGACAGAGGATTCCACCGAGGCTGTGAGAAGAGTCCTGTTGAGTTTCAAATTATAACTGCTGCCCAGTCACTCTGGGCTCTTTGTGCTCACAGGAAAAGAAAGGAGTCACTGTTCCAGCAGTGGTACCTGGCTTTGATTGGGCAAGAATAGGGCTGCTGTCATCCAAAGGGGGGCAGAGAAAACACGTTTGGCACAGGAGTGGGCTACGGGGGCATCTCTTACAGCTCCCTGTCCGGCGTGGACGGTAAACGGTGCAGTGTTGCAGCCACAGCGTGAGAAGTACACAGTGACCAGGGCTCAGACGGCAAGGTAACCCCCCAGGCAAACCACCTGGATCAGAAGTGCTCATGTCAGGGGAGGGGGGACTCTCACACAGACAGCAGAGGAAAGAAATAATCAGAACCAGTTACGAAGCTGTGGTTTCCTCCAGGAAAAGAGACACACCGGAATCCGGGCGGAGCTGCTCCCAGAACTTCCGCAAAGCAAGCGGATCTGAGAGGCACCAGGGTGCACTGTGGCGGACTCTTTGCCGCCGAAGTTTCTCCCACCTTCAGGACTGAAGCACTTGGGCTCTGGCTACAGGGAAGGTGGAATGTCGGTAGTTTTTGGCTGAGTCCCTCTTTCCTGCGACTGTCCTCGGCTAAAGAGAGCACTTCATGCAAAGTCACGTCCCTTGCTGGTGCAGGGACACACTGGTTGAAATGGGAATAAAAGGTCTGGTCCCCTCGTCCCAGTTTCGGGAAACCCTCGCGGCCCATCTGAGCTGCGGAGTTTCCTGTTAGCCCGGCTGGGGCTGGTTTCAAGGCCTCACGGTCCGACTTCTCCTGCCCACTCCCGCTGTCTTCGTCGCGCACGCGTGGGGCTCAGGCACACACCCCGACGGGTCCTGTAGACAAGCGTCTGTCTCTACGCACCCCTCCCGGCGAACTTGACCTGCCCCTCAGTCAGCCCTTCTGCCTGGAGCCCTGTGGTGGCGGGTGGGGCTCCATCTTGGGCTCCACACTCGAAATGTGTTGGAGTAGAAATCCAGAAAGATCTGGGGTCCCAGATGACGTTGGAGCCACCACACCAGCCACACGTCTTACACCTAAGCTTCCGCCCTTTTGAAGCCACTGTTGTCTCCGGTGCTTGTTCTCCAAACCAGACAGTAACTCTGATTCAGACGCTAAGTAGAGGAGGGAGGGCAGTTGAACACCTGGGTCCAGGAGGCGGGGCGGGAAGCTGTTGTGCAGATCTGGGATCGTCAGGAGAGGGACGGTGTGCAAAGCCACGGAGAGAAGAGAACAGGCTAAAGACTGAGCCCTGGGAGGCTGATATCTGGAGGGTGGACGAGCAGCCACCGAGGACGAAACCGAGGAAGTGTCCCCAGTTCCAGCAGCCGAGGGGAGGGAATGACTCAGCAAAGGTGGGTGGTTGTTGCGTCCCCGTCACTAACAGGACGAAGCCCCCAGACTTGCCAGGCAGCACCGAGGCCCTCACGGCCACTGCCTGCCCCGGACTGAGCTCCCCTGACAAGCCGCTTTTGCCTCTTGAGCCCCCGCCAGGCTGTTCGTGGCCCCCGTGTCTTTGCTCACGTGGACTCCTCTGCCAGGAACGCCCTTTGCCCCTTCAGCAGTCTAACCGCTGCTCACCATTCACGCTCAGTTCAGTTCTACTTCCTCCAGGAAGCCTCCCATGACTCGTCCCTCTCACCGCCTCTCAGACAGCATCTGCCGCTCCCCTTGGGACAGTCACTGAATCTCCACCTTGGGTGGACGAAATTGCTTTGCCGTTGTGATCGGAGCTTTGCCTGCCTCTGCCACGGTCGCTCGTGAACCTCTTACTGGCACAGAATGGGGAACGTTGATCTTTACATCGCAGGTGGTATGTGAAACCCAGCAGGTGCTCTGCAGGTATTTGTGGAATAAAGTAAGAGCTCACCGGGACTTAGCTTATTTCAATCTCTCTGTGCAGGAATCCCATCACAGGTCTCATAGGCTATCACGTGTGTTCACTCATTTTACTTAAAATGCTAAACACATGAAAGCTCTCTGTAATCTATAAGCCACCAGGATGCATTTCGAGGACGTCACCGAGGTCAGGGTGAAGGAAGGACCACCGGTCCCCGCTGGGCTGGTTGCGGAGCTGCCTTCTGAACCGATGGCCCTGGCTGCCAGGACACCTGCTGCCACTCTCCTCCTCGCTGTCGCAAGAACATTTACGTTCCCTTTTTCTCACTCTCCCCACCCACACCTTTAAAACCTCTTCTTTGGAACAGCAGACTTTACCTCCCACTCCAGACAGGTTTCTGTGCTAATCTTAATTTGGAAATAATCACTACAAATTGGATTTCTATTCAGCACCTCCTACACCTCTCTGTTAACTCCAGTACATTAACAAATACCAAAATATTCATGTAAAAATATTTCTCCGTTTAAAGAACCTTGTTCCTTGTTCCAGGTTCCTCTGTTTAATGCCATCTGATAAGCGTTGACTATAGATTTAATTATAATTTTACCATAACCTGACATCTCTCTGTCAGACACAAATGAAAGGATCTCGGAGCTGGGACCGAGGCAGGAGACAGCTGTGGAAAGACGGCGGAATATGGCGGAACGCAGCGTGTCCTCTCCATAGAATTAATACACAGAAAGAGAAGACTTACCTGCACGGAATAAGTTGGTAGCATTCCAATACATGAAGCATTACAATCTCCCACCATAAATTTGCAAGGTGTCATCAGAGGCGGAAGTTTCTAGAAGTCAAAGCAGGTTTTTCTCCACTGCTATGGTGCAGCCTGTCTGCCACTCTGAAACCTCCATTTGGAGTGAACAGATGGGGATAGGTGAGTGGGAAGCCCAGGAGAAAGGTGTGGAATGTCCTTTCTAGATCAGTGGTTCTCAACAGGAGAGATTTCGTGTCCCTGGGGACATTGGGCAGTGTCTGGAGACATTCTTGGTTGACGCACTAGAGGTCTGGGGTGTGCTGCTGGCATCTGGCAGATCAAGGCCAGGGATGCTGCCGAACGTCCCGCAAGGCACAAGAAAGACAAAGGATTCTCCACCCCCAAATGTCATAGTTCCAAGGTGCAAATCCTTCTCTGTATGTAGAATCCCTTATCTGCCTTCTGCAGATAAGCGTGTTTACTAGAAGCAAAGGACCATTTTGTTTTTCTATGACCATTTTCTCTGTGTTTAACTGGCTATTTGAACTGGATATGTCAGCTGAATTGAAACCCAGCTATCGGAATTTTTTCTTTGATTTTTGATAGTTTAATTATTACGTATCTTGATGAACTCCTTTCTGGGTTGAATTCGATTGGAGATTTCTGTGCTTCCTGCACCTGAATGTTGGCATCTTTCCTTGTATTTGGAAAGTTTTCAGCCATTATTTCCTTAAATATGCTTTCTGTCCCCTTTTCCCTCTCTTCCTTCAATAGCTCTTATTATGGGAATGCTAGGTCTCTTGGTGGCATCCCATAATTCCTGTAGCTTCCCTTCATTCTTTCCCATTCTTTTTTCTTTTTGCTCTCTGACTGAATAATTTCAAGTGTTTTGTCTTTGAGCTCACTGGTTCTTTCCTCTGTTTGATCAAGCCTGCTGTTGAAGCTTTCTGTTGAGTTTTTCAGCTGTCATTGTGCTCTTCATCTCCAGGATTTCCATTTTTTTATTGTTTCTATTTCTTTGTCAAGCTTTTTCATTTGTGTATTGTTTTCCAAATTTCATTTAATTTTCTATGCATATATTCTTGTAGTTCACTGAACCTCTTTAAGAGGATTATTCTAAACTTTTTTGTCAGTCATTTCATAGATCTCCATTTCTTTAGGGTTCATTGTTGGAACTTTATTGATTTCTCTTGGAGGAGTCATTATTCCCTGATTTTTTGTAATTCCTGTGTACCTTGTGGTTTGAATGACAGCATCCCCTCCACAATTCATGTTGAAACCGAGTCTCCGTAGAGGTGTGGTCTTTGCGAATGATTAAGTTGTGAGGGCTCTGTCCTCGTGAATGGGATCAGCATGCTTATGAAAGGGCTCAGGATAGAAGGGAGGACCCTCTTGCCCTTCTGCCTTCCACCGTATGAGGATGCAGCAATAAGGCGCCGTCTTGGAAGCAGAGAACAGCTCTCACTAGGCGCCAATGTCAGCATCTTGATCTTGAATTTCCCACCTCCACAATTGTAAGAAATGCATTTATGTTCTTTATAAATTATCAAGTATGTGGTATTTTATGATAGTAGCACAAATGAACTAAGGCACGTCTTAGTTGGTGTATATGCATTTGAGGACACAGTCACCTTTTCTGGCCTTTACAGGTGTCCTTTGTCAGGGAAAGACTTTCACTGTTAAGTCTAACCTTTGATTCTGGCTGGGCCAGCTGGTGATGACCCTGGGCAGGTGGAGCTTGCTGTTGGTTTCTCCAGCTGGCTGGGCTGCTGCCTCAGCTCTGAGGTTGGGGTGGGGGTGCTGCTGGCTATGCTGCACTGTTTGGTGAGGCCCCTGGCTGAGCACCACGGTCTCCTCTGATCAGCCAGGAAGATGCAGGGTGTGTCTCTGGCTCTGCAGCACTGCTATGTGAGTTCTGCAGCTGGACAGGGCTGCAGGCAGGGCCCCGAGTTATACGAAGTCACTGCTCAGAACCAGCTTTTATGCGTGGTAGAAACCCATGGTTGAAATTTGCCTTCCTGGTCCCAGTGCAATAAAACTACAAGTCAAAGTTGAAAACATAAACAAAAATCCTAACTCTGCTTGTATTTTAATTTTAATGACTTTCTTAAACAACTCTATGTTAAAGAAGAAGCCAAAACTGAAATTTTAGTTATGCTGCCCAGTAGGGTAGCAATTGGCCACACGTCAAACACGTGAGGTGCGGCTAGTGCGAATGGAAATCGCTGTGGGTGTGAACATTGATTTCCAAGACTTAGCATGAACAAAGAGCGTAAAATAGTTCATTAATGTATTTTTTATTGACTATACATTGAAATGATATTTCAAATATACTGGGCTAAATAAAATATATTATCAAAATTAATTTCACCTGTTTCTTTTTATTTTTTTAGTGTGGACACAACATGTGGTTACATTATATTTCTATTGAGTGGCACTGCTCTACAATATCTATAAAAATAAGATATAATGATACAGTAAACACTATACAACATGGCTAAGCGGTGTTCAGAATAAAAATCATTAGCTTAAATGTTTATACTACTAAGTAAGAAAAAATGAAAATAAGTAAAATTAAGCAATTACTTCAAGAATACAGAATAAACATAGGAAGAAAACCTAGGGAAAGTAGGGGGAAGACAGCAATGAAGAGAAAAGCAGACAGCAGCTAAGTGGGAGACAGAAAAACAAAATTTGATACAAAGACTCAGGACATAAATTGAAAGTTTTCTGAAAGAATTATCAAAACATGAGAAACCATCATCTAGCCAATGGAGAAAACTCAAACAGAATGTGAATTCAGAAAAAGGGAAGAACTTCAGATTTAAAGAATAATTTAGAGTATTTTGTACAACCTCTATGGTTAAATATTAGAAGATCTAGACAACATGTATAATTTTCTAAAAAAAATGATCAAAATTTACTAAGGAAGAGTCAGACCACAGAGGAAACTGAGAAAGGTCTCAGACCTACCGTCTTGCCTCCCCTCACCCCAAAGCGTGAGGCCAGACGGTTTTGCGGGTGGATTCCATTCCTGTGTCAAATACAGGGAGAAATGATGACCTCTCAAAGATGCTAAGGTACAGAAATCAGTTGATAAAGTGACAATAGCGCTACCCTCTCCCAAAGCGCCAGCTCTTACGGTTTCACAGACAACTTCCTTGAAATGTTTGAGAAACAGATCACTACAGCGCTACTTAAACTGTTTCTGGATGCAGGAGGATCTCACACTGCCGTGTACCAAAATGTGATGCAATGGGAAATAGTAAAAAGAAAGGGAAAAAGGGAAAAATCTATAGATCGGTCTCCATATGGTAAACGGCGAACCACCCTAAACAAGGTATCCGCAGAGACAGAGCAGAAGGCATCGCAGGAAAGACACGTGAAGAGAAATAGAGCCAGAGAACGTACAGGTGGCTTAATGTTAAAAAATCTTATGCCAGAGAATGCGTTTGCCACTATTTAATCTTCATTTCTGTTTTTTTAAAAGTTAATAAAATAACAATCCTCCACCCCAAAGCTATGACAACTCACCACGCAAAGCCCAGAAGCATTTCCATGGCAGTCAGAAATGAGAGCTCCTCTTACCACACATGAGAAAGCACCATTCGGGGAGGAAGAAGTATCTGGCCATAAAATTTATACTAAAAGTCAAACCTTCACGATTACAAACAGTAACCGATGAGAAAATTTAATGGAAGGGAAGATGCTCCGTACAATATAAACACACTACTCAGGGACAAACCAAATCATAAATGTTGGATCCTATGCTAACAACCTTAAATTCCTATTAAAAGCCAGAAAAAATAGTTTAGTAAGTGAAAAATCTTCCTTCGTTTTCTTTGGAAGACTATTCAGTAAAGTACTTTCAATTCCTAAACATAATCTCTAAATCCAGTGTGCTTCCAATCCAGTTACCAACAAAATTTTGTTTGGAATTTGATAGGTTAAAACTGAATTTTATCTGGTGGAATAAACACATGATCAGAATTAGGAAAACATCTGAAAAATAAGAATAATGACTATAACTGTGATCTACCAGGCATCAAAACGTTGTTTAAAACCCACACAGTAAAAAACCAAACCAAAACAAAAATACATTGTTTAAGGCTACAGATACTTAATATAATTTTGGAGCAGGAATAGACTAAGAGACTAATGTAAGAAAACAGAGTCCAAAAATGAATCCCAGCACATATGGGAATTGAGTATTTGATTAAAACGGCATCGTTAAATTTATCAGCAAGGATGGGTTATTCCATAAATGGTGTTGGGAAAACTGGTTAGTTATTTGAAGGGAAAAAAATTTGGATTTCTTACCTCATTCTCCATGTGCAAATAAATTCCATATGGATCCAAGCGTTAAATATAAAAATGAAACCATTAAAGCTATATTAAAAGAATGATTACAGAGCAGTTTGCATAACTCTGTGCAAACAAATTCTAACTCGGATAAGAACAAAGGTGGATTTTGGTCTCAAGAGTGCGATGAAAACACCGGGAGGCATCAGGGACCGTGAGCCGGGAGCAGCCCTGCCGGGGGCGTCCCGAAGGCCGGGGGAGGTCAGGCAGGTGAGCTGGGGGTGTTCCAGGACGAGCCCACCCTAAGCTGCCCCTCCCTCCCGCGCTTCCGGCTCTGCGCTGAGGTAGAAATGCCGTCCGCCGTGTCAGTCCCTGAAAGACAAACAAACCAGCTGTTAAAAACAACGAGAAATCAAGAGGTTAGAAAAGTGACTAATCACCAAGAAGCGTTCAGGGTTCTGAATGAAACCAGGCACACTCAGGAGACCTGCGGCTGAAGAGCTCCCGCCCCAGGAGCAACGTATTTTGGCTGCTTTGGGATAACCCGGTGCGGGGCGTGTGACCCGGGCCGAGGGGCCGCAGCACTCTGGTGACTGCAGGAGACAGAATCGCGGAGCTGCGTTTCCCGTGGCCGGTGGGGACGAGAGCGTGGCGACGGTGACTCTCCTCACGCCAGCTTCCAGGTTGCCCGTGGCCCGAGGACAGCTGCCGGGTTGCGGCTGCTGCTGTCCTTCTGCGACGCCATCCCAGCTCACGGCTCCACCGCCGACCGAGCGGCCCGCGTGCCCGGACCCCAGGAATAGTGGAGGCAGCCTGCAGAGCCGGGCTTGTCTGCTCAGTGGGTCTCCCACCGAGCACGCCCTGCACTCACCTGGACGCCTGGGCGGGACCGAGAACCTGCATCCAACACGTGCCCAGGTGCTGTCGATGCTGCTGCCCGGAGGCTCCACTTTGAGAACCACTGGGAGTCACATGCCAGGGTGGGGGCCACTGGCAAACCGGGCTGGGCTCTGAGGCTCTGGGGACCCCCTTAAATCTGAGCTAATTTCCAGCCATCCCCACGGCTTCCAGCGTGCAGCAGCCTGGCCGGGCACTGACCTTCCTCATTGCTCCTGCCCGAACTTGCTCAGCGGGGACGTGTCGCAAGGCAAGCAGGGCTGGCTGTGTGTGCGTGTGCATGCATGTGTGCGTGTGTGTGCGTGTGTGTTTGTGTGCATGTGTGTGTGCATGTCTGAGCACTTGAGATTTCAAAGCTTACGGGATGCAGAGGCAAGTTCTGAAAGTAATTGCTGGTCCTCACACCCTCTGTACAGCCCAGAAAATCCTAATAGAAACTCCAAAACCTCCCTTGAGCCTTGACGGGACAGTGTAGCTGGAAGAACAAACAGCTCCGAGTAAGAAACAGTTCTGGGGGTGGGGAGGACTTATCTGCCTGCTATAAAAGCCTATTTTAAATCAACAGTAAGAAAAACAGCTAGCGTGGAGATGCATAGAGAAAGCTGTATGGAAATCACACAAAAGAGGACCAGAATTAGCTCGAATCATGTGAAGGACTATAGTGTACGATGAGCCACGTGTCAGCAAGCAATGTGGGTGGGAGATTTAGTAAATCATGTTGGAATACTGAGGGCTGGATTTGATTAGGAATTAGATTCGCACCTTACCCTGTTCACCGAAATTAAATATTTAAAGATAACACACCGTAGGGAAAAGTAGCGTAGGACAGAATTTGCCATTTGCCGTACGTCTTTGCAAGTGTGGGGAAGGGAAGGAATGTTCCTTGCGGAGTGACCGCTGCCGGCCACAGACGCAAACCTCGATCGCTTAGTCCTCGCGACGGCGTCACTCTCGGCTTCAGATAATGCGGAAACCGCGGCTTGAGAAACCCAGTCATTTTCTCCAAGGCAGACAGTGCGATCCGACGAGACTCGGTGAGTCTCCTCCACGTCCTGGCTGCCCAACGCCTGCCCCAGGGCGTCCCACCCAGTTCGGGACACGGAGCCCCAGTCCCGTCCCAGATGGGCCAGGCGGCGGGAGGACGAGCAGGTCAGCGCCAAGGTTGAGGGAGCGGCAGCCCGGGGTGTGGAGCGGTGAGTCCGGGCAGGAGCAGGAGGGCAGCAGGTGTGTTGCGGGGCACAGGGGCACCCCGGTGCTGCCTGGATCTGGGGAGGAGGATGAGCCATGGGTCCCAGGGGAGGCTGGATGCTTGGCGGAGCTGTCGGGGCAGCTGTGAGCCGCAGCCTGTGATCCGTCCCGACCTCCCTAAGCGTCGAGTCCCATCTGTCCAGACTCCTCTTTAGGGGAGGCACAGAAGGCCTGTGGGCTGCAAACAGCAGGTGCATTGGGACAAGGGGACCTGGGGTAAGTGTGCTTCCACCACTTTCCAGCTGTGTGGCCCAACAGCAGCTCCGAGCCTCGGTTTCCCCCTTTGTGCAACAGGACGTCAATGCCTCGGTTTTCCCCTTTGCGCAACAGGACGTCAATGCCTCGGTTTCCCCCTTTGCGCAACAGGACGCCAATGCCTCGGTTTCCCCCTTTGCGCAACAGGACGCCAATGCCTCGGTTTCCCCCTTTGCGCAACAGGACACCAATGCCTACCTCACAGAAATCACGTGGGGATCAATGACACAACGCAGGTAAAACGTGGAGCCTAATAAATGGTGCGGAGACTCGGCCAGCACCGGTTGAGTAGGGGAGTACAGCACGTACACCTGTTCAGTGTTCATGGCCTCACTAGCTCTGAAGAAAGTTCCAGGCCCAGGAAAGGGCGTTTATCAGCTAGTTCTGCTTGGCAGACAAGAGGTTCGCATTTTTCGTCAGTCACAGCTGAAACATTTCGCTTTGGGAAACTGGGTCAAGCCGCATCACTGTGCATTAACTGTGAGCTGTGATTCCAGCCACCCGCGGGAGGCGAGAACACGGTCCAGGGCCTGCAGTTTCCCGCAGCGACGGACGTGCCTCTGAAGACAGTATCCAAACCACCATCCTCCAGCTGCACGAACCTCTCAGCTTGAGACGAGCTGCCCACACCCACGATAACATACGGCCCACTCTCAAGGAAGATCATGTGAGCCCATTTTGTAGATGGGAAAATTAAGGCTCCGAGAGGTGAAAGGACTTGCTTAGGTCATGCCCAGTAGCTGGAGACAGAGCCAGAGCTGGAATCCGTGGGCTGTGCTCCAGCCATCTCTGTGCCCCCCGCCCCCTGCCTGGCACAGGGGAGGTGCCGTGGAGGCAGACACAGGTGTCTGGGCCCAGCGTCTTGTCCATCTCCCAGCAGTTCAGGCGGAACCGCGGGGATGGGCCGCGCAGACGGCTGCATTTGCTCCCCGCTCACTGGGTGTCTGCGAGTCAGCCTGGCCTGGAGGTCGCTCAGCTCCTAAAGGAAGAACCGACAGGTGAGCAGAAAACTGTAACCCAGCGTGACCTGCGCTGGAAAGGCGCCGGACGGCGGATGCGGGGGGCAGCGGAAGGCGCACGCAGTCAGCAGCCCCGCGCTGGGGAGAGCCGGGCCCGGGAGCGCTGAGCCAGATGGGGGCAGGAATGGCTCGGGTAGGAGGCGCAGGGGGCAGGCCGGGCTTCCCACCAGCCAGCGCCCAGAGGTGGCCCTGCATCTCCTGTGTCAGACAGACAGACAGACACAGGCGCACGGACAGTTTTGAAAGAAGAGGAACATCCCAGGACTGGGAACTGCTATTCCGCACCCGGGCGACGGGCTTGCCCTGCTTCACCCCGGACTTGCCTGAGTTTAGCACCAAAGTCCCCCCTCCTGAAGACCCCACGGTCCCGAGGGAGTCGGGGTGGGCGGTCACGCCACTCAGACCGCAGGCTGGGAGGGCGGCAGGCGCCATTCTATTCTGCAAACGCTTTAAAGATCTTCCGACCGGCACAAAGGCACTGGGGGGTTAGTTGCAAACATTTAAAATGTGCTGCCAGTTCTGAAACCCTGCGTGGGGAAGATACAAAATTCTTTATAGTTTAAATGTGGCGAATGCTCCGGTGTTCGAGAGGCTCTGGCCGTGGGTGGAGCGTGGAAGACACAGAGGCGAGAGACAGCAGGGCGTGTTTGGGGGCCAGCAGAGAGAAAGTCCGGGTGCGGGGCCGTGCCTTTGTGCGGGGAGGGCGGCGGGGGGGACACGGGGGCAGGCAGCCGTCACGGGGCTCCGGGGACCGGGCCAAGGGCTCCATCTCACAGGGGTTCTACCCCATAGCCTCGGGGGCCCAAAGAGACGTCAGGCACAGAGATGTCACGGTCGGACCAGAAAGTGCACGTGGACGCCTTTCGGAGAGTCGACCAGGTGGGGGCCGCAGAGGCCAAGACCTTGCTGGGGGCTGCCGTGGCCACGCGGGCGCAGCTCCGCAGAGGAGGAGCGAGGGCAGGACTCGGTGACTGGCTGGTCGGCTGAGGGTCACGTGTGGCCGGGGGGACTCACTGGGCTCTGGGGACGAGGCACCGTCCACCGCCAGGCAGGGGTGTGAGGAGGAAAGCGGCTTCGGGGAGGTGACGCATGTGACTTTGGACGTGCTGCCGAGCTCGGGAACACCAAGGACCGAGGGGTCTGACGCTTGGGAGAGAAATGCCTGGGTGTCACTCGCCTTCCGAGCCCAAGGCGGAGGACGCCGGTGACAACGTGAGGGCTCCCGCCCAGGGGCGAGGGGAGGCTGGTCCTTCCCTCCCAGAGGAGGGGCTGGTGGCCGGACGGGCCGGACCAGGTTAGCGTCCTCGGTGCACGCGGTGTCTGGGAACCGTCTGGAAAGTCTGTCCTTTCTTGTGTGACCCAGTTCTCGATGAAATGACGCTAATAATGCCGACGGCCTTCTCAGGACGGTGACGTCAGGAGCTAATGTTTGCGTCGGCTCGTTATGTAAATAGCCTGTCCTGTGGCCACGCCCCCTCTCCTCCCCCACGGTCTGGAGATGTCTGGGCTCATTATGCAAATAGCTGTCCTGAGGCCACGCCCCCTCTCCTCCCCCACGGTCTGGAGTTGTCTGGGCTCGTTATGCAAATAGCCTGTCCTGTGGCCACGCCCTCTCTCCTCCCCCAGGGCCTGCAGTTGTCTGCGGCTGCTGGGCTCAGCCCTGGTCGTCCTGCGGGCGTCTGAAAGCTGAAAGCAAGGGTCTCACGGATCAGAACGGTCTCAGAACCATCCTGGGTGCGGGGGTGCCGGTTAAGGCCGTGGTGAGAGAAGCGGTAAGAGCACGGGGCCGGTGTGACTTGGGACCCGCCTCCCTCTGAATCTCTGCGAAATGCAGGTGTGGCGCCGGCAGAGCCCTCGAGACCCAGCCCAGACACGCCGAGTTCATGATTCTAGCCGAGAAGAACACACCACACTTGCTGGTGCATGAATCAGAAATATTAAAATATAGTTCAAAGCAAGGAGTTAAATTTTCATCATCTTATTTATTCATTCAGTAAATGCGCGTCAAATCCCCAGGAAGGCTCAGGCGCGGCGCCAGCTGCGGGGTCGGGGGAGGCGGGAGCGCACAGCCCGGCCAGGCCCCGAGGTGGAGGAGGAGGGGGCTACAGGCGCGAGACGTGGGGGGCGGGAGGCCGGCGGGGGCCACCCGAGGGTCCCGGCCGTGACACTTGTGCCACCTGTCCTGCGGGCCGTGCCCGGCCATCTCTGCTTCTCCAAGAAGACCCGCCAGGCGCCCGAGCCTGCGGCGCCCTCGGTGAGGCGCACCCGGTCCTGGGTGCAACGGGCCACGCTCCTGCCTCCCCCGCTGGGAGCCCTCCCCTGTCAGTGCGTTGACTCCTCACCTTGTGACTGAACTATTTTTAACCGACTGTCGCCATGGCAGCGCGAGAGCCGCGGGAACGACGCGGCCTTTGTGACAGCACCCACGGTGCCGGCCGCCCTCTGCTCTGGGTCCCCTGAGCACCGGAGCCCAATAATCTGCGCAAACCCAACCTGAGAGCCGGGACTTCTCCGTGCGCCTCCTCAGTGGCAAAGGGGGGCTTTAATTAAAAACAAGAAAAAAAACTCCCTCTCGAGACTGTCGCGAGGGCTAAACCAGGTTAGGAAGGAGCGCGAAAGCGCCGCCGCCCCGGGGCCCGTTTCCGTCGTCCAGGTCTAGGTCACCCGGCCACACCCGCCCCTGCCCTGCTGACCCCTCACATTTGGGGACGTCCACGGTCTGAGAACCGGCAGCGCCACTGACTTTCACTGCTGACGTCCTTGGTGACATCATGTGCATTTGCCCCGTCTCTAGGTTTCGGGGTGCCCCTGCCTCCCCGAGGCTGCGTGGGCGCCAGTGGCTGCACAAAGCGCTCTGACCTCTGACCTCGACCGCGTCACAGTTGCGTCCTGCGTGGCCTCCACAGCCTCGAGCGCAGGGACTGTGCGTGCGTCTTTGTGTCGTCTCATATCTGTACCCAGCGCGGGCACCAGGCCCCGCGGATGTCTGGTGAACCCCGGGCCGGGGAGGCAACTTCCGAGGATGGGAAGAGCGGCTAGGACTGGAGTCGGGCGGGGAGCATGGTGGGAGGAGGGAAGGCCCCTCGAGGCCTTCACCGGGTGCTCACAGCGTCCCCACCTTCGGGAAGAGGATGCCAAGGCTGAGGGGCAGCCAGCCGCCGGGGCCCCCGTGAGAGAGTGGCTGGGACGAGACGCCCCTGCCAGGAGGGCCGGGCTGGGGCTCTGGCTCTTTCCCTCTGGGAGGAGGAAGGTCTGGGGGGTTCCAGAGAAGGCCGAGGGGTTACAGCCTCCCTGCCCCGTGTCGCCAGTGGGCCTGGGGACCCCGGCGTTGGGCATGAAATCAGGGGCGTATGTGCAGGGATCCGAGTCTTCCAAGGGGACAGATGCACGGCCTTGGCCAGACTCCCCAGGGAGTGCTCCAGCCTGAGAGGCGGTCCCGCTCTGGGGCAGAGCCTGTGGGCAGCGGCTGGAGACCAGGTCAGAGCAGGAGACGGAGGAGCCACGAACACTCGCTGGCTCTCGTGCCGTCCCGCAGCCACCCTGCGCGCAGGACCGTGGCTCCCCAGTGCCGGTTTCTACTTCTCCCCCCCTCCACTGAAATTCCTTTCCTAGCCCCAGCCTAGAACCCAGCCTGCCTCCCTTGGGTCCCGTCCCCGCCCTGCAGGGCAGGTCGCTGTGCATTGTCCCCTATCAGAAGACAACCGGAATATTTTGGTTTTCAATATCTTGTGGGTTTTTTTTGTGTGCAGAATTATCCTCTGAGATGCTTTAATAAAAAATAGAATTCGAGCGGCAGAAGAAGCTTATGGGAGCCAGTAGTGTAAGCAGCTCACGCCCAACTTTCCAGCTAAAAAATACAATGGCCCCGCGGTGACAGAAGGGATGTGGAAGCCCTCTGTGCACGCGGCCTCACTCCCGGTGGTTACAAATGGAGCCGCGGCTGCAGAGGAAGGACGGTGGGGGGGGGGCTGCCACCAGGGAGAGGTCGCACCTGCCCCACAGGCAGTGACGTCCTTCACGAAGACAAGCGGAGGGAACGGTTCCCGGGAGCACAAGCCTGGGACGGAGACAGCAGAGTGGCCGTGGGCGTCACCGAGAACCTGCTCACCGGAACCTGCCGAGGGCCAGCGGGAGGGCTTCGATCCATCCGGAGGGACTCAGCTTAGTGATTTCTCCCTGGGGAGGCCGTGGAGACCCGTCGTGTGGTCTCCCCAGGCCAGCGGAGTTTTGTGGGACAGGAGGCGGCAATCCCCGGGCCAAACGCTCTTGGCTTTCGCAGGTGCTAAGCGGTAGGTCCAGCTTTAGGGAACCCCGGAAACGTCCGGCCTGTGCTGGACGCTGGTTCCTCCGTCCGCGCTTCACCTCCCTCCCCTCGAGGCTCACAAAAGGCCGGGCTTGAACATGGCGTCTGGTCCCTGCCTTCATCCTGGTCTCTTCCCCAGGCCCGTTTGTAAAAATAACTTCTCTTTTTCTTCTAAAACAAGTGACTTACTCTTCGTAGGAAATTTAGAAACACAGAAAAGCACAAAGAAAATGAAAACCAGCTATAATCCAATTATCCAGAGATAACCACTCTCGTATTTTGATATCTAGTCTTTTCTCAGTGGATATTAATGCGTGTTACACACGCCCGTGTGTGTACATGAATTTATAGAAATGCACATGTTTATCGACAACTGTTTTTAGAGACAGACATTATACACGGTTGGGAGCGCGGACTCTGGAGCCGACTGCCTGTGTTCTAATCTCGATCTTAACCTACCTGTGCCTCAGTTTCCTTATCTGTAAAAAGTCAAATTGGTTGGTGAAAAACAGCATCTCACTGTTGCTGGATTTGCAGTTCTTGGCTGGTCGTTCGTGCTTCCTGCACTCTGCTTTCTCAGCCTCTGCGTCCTCACGTAACCCCGTCTTTGCTGTGCCTTCAACTTCTACGTGTTGGGTGCTTTCCGGTCAAATGCCGATTCTGGACCGCTCACCTCCCCCCCACTTGAACAAGTAAGCAAGGCTCCGTGCCGCAGGCTGAGACCGCCTTTCTCGGTCAGCCAAACTTCCTGCGTGTTGCTCGTGTCCGTGATTTTCACGCCCTCCCTCCCCTTCCTCAACCCCATCCTGGTGGCTGCCCCACCAGACCTGCGGGGGATGAGGACACCAATGGCCTCCCTGCTGCCAAGTCCGCAAGGCGCTGCTTAGTCTCCGTTCTCCCCTGGCCTGGTGTGTTTGGCCCTGACGCCCGCTCCCTCTTGTCTGCCCCGGCCGCGCTCTCTCCTGCCCCCGCCCTGCCCGATTGCTCCTGGTCTCCTGCGTGCGTTTCTCTCCGTGAACATGCCGTTCCCAGTCTTCCACCCTCGTTCCTTCTGTTCCCTGAGACGCTGGCTGAACTCATCCACATCCCGATGTCTTCACTGCTTGTCCCCGTGGACCATCCCCCATCTCTGTCCTGACTGCGGCAGCTGCCCTGAGCTCAGACCCACTCGCTCAACCGGACACCTCGGCTAGGACGACCCCCAGAGCCACCCACCCCACGTGCCTCAACCTGACTCCGGTGCCTTCCGCACAGGCCCTCCCTCTCTCTTGGCTTCTATCTTTGGAAAGGGTCAGGACTGCATCCCCAGTAAGGTGTCGGTGACTCATTTCAAAAGGAATCAAAACAGTAGTGACGTCAGTGGGTGACTTTTTGGCGTGAGAAGACGGTGGGGCAGGCAGGGGCGACCGGGCCTCCCGGTCACAGAAATCGAGACGCGGCTCAGCCTCGTACTCTGCAGTGCGCGGCCGACAGCAAACGTCACCGTCACTACGCGAGTGGGAACTCGGGAGACCAGAGTGATCGCTTTTCAGAGAGCCTTAGCTGGAAGAGCTCTCCAAGATCGCGTGGTCTGGCCGTGGTCCGGAGAAGGATCTGTGGTCCTCACTTCCCGTGGGGCAGAGGAGACCTCAGACCTCCCAACAGTGTCATTGTCCTGGGGCCACCAGGCGTGGCCGTCACAGACACCTCTGCCACTACCTGAGAGCTGGGAGCCCAGGTGGGGCTTGGACCTGACACTGGCTCCTGTCACCCCACACCCGTCCTTAGACATCCCTGGAAACAAGTGGCCCCTGTTGCTTGCAGGGAAGTGTTCCGACTCTGGCTCCCAGGCCCTGCAGCCTGTGCTGACAGAGTTGTCGACATCCTAGTGACGGGAATGTCTTCTTTTTAAAAAGTTATTTATCACAGAAAACTCGAAACATACCAGAAAGAGAGAGAAGAGTACAGAGAACCCTTGTTTATCCATCACCCGACTTCCACTCAATCCTGTTGTCTCAGTCTCTGTCGCTGTAAAGGAATCCCTGAGTCTGGGTAATTTATAAAGAAAAGAGGGTGTTTTTTTTCACTTTTATTTTTTTAAACTTTCTCTCTTTCTTTCTTTTTAATTTCAGAGTATTACGGGGGTACACATGTTTAGGTCACATATATTGCCTTTGCCCCACCTGAGTCAGAGCTACAATCATATCCACCCCCCAGACTTTGAGCACCGCACCCCTTAGGGGTGAATATACCCATCCCCTCCTCCTCCCCTACCACCTGCCCAACACGCGGTGAATGTTGCTACTGTGTGTGCACTTAAGTGTTGATCAGTTAGTACCAATTCAATGGTGAGTACATGTGGTGCTTGTTTTTCCATTCTTGGGATACTTCACTTAGAAGAATGGGCTCCAGCTCCATCCAGGATAATACAAGAGGTGCTAGATCACCATTGTTTTTTGTGACTCAGTAGAACTCCGTGGTATACATACACCACATTTTATTAATCCACTCATGTATTGATGGGCACTTGGGTTGTTTCCACATCTTTGCAATTGTGAATTGTGCTGCTATAAACATTTGAGTGCAGATGTATTTTTTATAGAATGTCTTTTGTTCTTTTGGGTAGATGCCAGTAATGGGATTGCTGGATCAAATCGTAGTTCTACTTGTAGCTCTTTGCGGTATCTCCATGTTGCTTTCCACAGAGGTTGCACTAGTTTGCAGTCCCACCAGCAGCGTACGAGTGTTCCTGTCTCTCCGCATCCACACCAACATTTGTTATTTTGGGACTTTCTGATGAAAGCCATTCTCACTGGAGTGAAGTGAGAAGGCTGTAAGTGTTTCTGTCGGTGATACATTAGATTTTCTTTGAGACTCTCCAGGGAAGATCTCGATTGCTTCTGATTACTTTTGGAGAGAGATTTTTTGCCTAAACGGTTCCAGCCTGGACCACATGGGTTCCTGGCGTGTTTTCAGAGGAAAGAGATACACAGAAATGCTAACCATGGCTTGTTTAGGGTGGTAGTTTTACATGATACTTTTATTTCCTTCTTTCTATTTTTCTATTCTTTTCCTATTTTCTCCATCACAATTGTGTTACTTTTACAATAGAGAAGAACTTGCTTTCCGAGTTCTCTTGTCCCTGTGCAGCAGTGGGCAGCTGCCTGACTCATCCCTGCAGCCAGCTGGGCAGGGAGCGGGGGCTGGGCCTGCATCCCGGGCAGCTGTGACCCTGCCCAGCTCTGTCCCTCAGCTCTGTCGGTGCTTCCTGGGGCTCCCCGGTGCTCGGCAGCTGCCTGGTGGGGGGGACCCTGGTCTCTGCTCCGTCTCCCTCCCCACCTCGCAGTGGGGTTTGCTCAATAACTGTACCCATCTGCCTCGTGCGTGTGAAGTCTTTGTTTTGTTTTCCCTCTTAAACTTATAAGAATCCATCGTAATTCATCAGCTGAGACTACTCTTCCTTGTCTTCGGAGCGGGAGCTCTGGCTGCTACCTCAGGGGACCCATTTTCTGGTTTGCCCAGGACTGAGATGGTCCTCGGGACACGGTGCGTTTTGCTGCTAAAACCGTGAACGTCCCTGGCAAATCAACATGAGCTGGTCACGGCTGCCACTATGGGAGCCAACCAAGACTTTAACCCCTCTGCTTTGGACAACGCTGAGTTCAGCCGTGAGAAGGACGCTGTCCTCCCTCCGTTAAACGTGGGCTCTCCCCGCAGCAGGGGGAGGATGTGCCCACTCCCCTCGAAGATCACGACAGGGACCAGACCGAAGTGCAGGAACTATGCCGCACAATTGTTGTTCTGAAGGGAGTGACAGAGATGTCAGCGTGGGGACAAGAGTCCTTGGAGCACTCTGATGCAGCGGCTTCATCCTGCCCACGCTACCGGCCAAGGAATGCCGCCCGCAGAGGCGTCCCGGAGGGGCCACAAAGGTGTCCTGTCCAGATCCAGCCCCTGCTACGAGCCCACGCGGCGCTCGCCCCCGGGCTCTGCAAACACGGGCTGCGTCTCCCCAAACAGGGCCGGTCTTCTCCCCCGGTTCCTGGAAATTTGCATATCCTGAACCTCCTTTGGGAGAAGAGAGGGTTTTAGACAAGATATTTTAAAAACACAAGGCTCTCACAGGACCCAAAAGCACAAGCTCACAGCTTCTAACTAGGTTAGCTAAACAAGGACGCTCCTTGGAGGGAACTGCCAGCGCGGACTCTATTTTGGGCATTTCGGAGGAACGCTGGTGATCATGACTTACACTGGATGGAGTGGCTATTTGGGGACATTTATTTTTGCTGAAATATTTGCTGAGTATTTATATAAAGTCCCCTAAATCCGAAAAGACCATAGAAATGTCTGTAGGAGCCTGTGGAAGATGGAGGGAAGACGGCAAAATCACAACACTGTGCGTCCGTGTCGCGGCGACACCTTTGGCGCGGTCTCTCCAGCGCGAGTGGCCGAGGGAGGGCGGAGAAGGCGACGCAGACTCGCACAGGAGGGCGCTGCCAGCTGCAGCTCTGCGGCTCCCACGGCTTCGCCTTCCCGAATCAGCAGGGTCACGGCAGAGACCTCCCGAGGGGGTCACGGCCCTTTCTGTTCTGGAGGAAACTAGGCTTGGGGGGTTTCGGATGTTTCCAGATTTGGGAATCCGGTTTCCGGCAACCTGCCAAAAACGGAACCAACCAACCAAAACAACCGCCCCCGGCCAACCCCAAGGGGGGGCAACCGCAACCGCCTCCCCGGAAAAAGCCAACCCAACAACCCCGGGGGCAACGAAACAACCCGGGGCCCCCAAGAACCTTGGTCCCGAACCCCAGGTAAAAACAACCAGGGAACCTTTTAAAACACCCACGCTTGGGCGCCACCCCACCCAACTCCACCATTGCTGAGGCTGGGACCCAGGTGTGGGGAGTTGTTTTTTCTTAAACACCCCAGGTGATTTTAGTGGACAACCTGCACCGCAATCACTGCTTTGAGACTCAGAGCCCTTCAGACTTTACTGTGCACAGGAGTCACCTGGAGATTCGTTGCCCTGATTCGAAGGCCTGGCGAGGGGCCTAGGCTTTCGCATTTCGGACAAGCTCCCTGACGCTGCTGCCGGTGGCACACCTGGAGTCACAGGACGTCGAGTAGCACAGGCGGGACGAGTTGCTGGGAACCCGAGGGTTTCTTTCATTGTCAGTAACTATGACTGCGACCTCAGGTGAGCCTTCACCGTGGCTTCTCCGCCTGCGAGGAACGTGAATGGGACCCTGTGAGTGGGAGTCTGCTCCCGAATTCGTGCCGCAGCGTCCAGGGTTGACGCCGGAGCCCTTGCGATGAGTGGAGCCCCCCGAGGGGAGAGTAGCGAGCTCTGGGGACCCGGGCCAGGTGCAGAAGGTCTTTCCAGAGGAAACTGCTGCCCAGTCCAGGCGTGAGAAGCATTGGCCCAAGCAGCCGTAGAAATCAGAGGCAAGAAAACCACCTTTAGGTAATTTTCTTTCTGGGGAGAAATCCTACAGCCCTTCCTTTCCAGGGTTCTGGAAAACGGGCCGCACACTCGACCTGAGGACCCGGGGTGGTCGACACCCCGCATCGCTCATCGCAGCCGCGACTCCGCGGTGTTGGCTCATCCACTCGGCGCTCACAGAGGGCCTTCAGGGCTCCGAGCCTTGGGGGGTTTCTAGCCACGGCGAGTACAAGGCAGAGCCCTTTGCTCCCAAGCAGCCGGCTGGGGAGACGTATGGAGGAAAAGGAATTTCGGGGTCTGGCCGTTCTGCCCCGCCCTTTCTAAAACATGGAAGAGCAATTCGCCTGTTTGCAAATCTATGCTCTCTGTTCACGGTATTTATTAATGCTTGACGCGTACATCCGTGAGACCTCACCGGGTACCATCTTGTATCAACGGCGTCGCTCCGCGCAGGCGGAGCCCAAGGCTTTATTGAAAGGTTCCGGGAAGGCCTCGCTGCTGAGAGAGCCACGTTCCAAGGGGGCACTCGTGCTGGTTGCTTCAAAATGTAACGATTCTGGGTGATTTGTTCCCATCACTGGCCAAATGAACCGGAATGTTTCCATCCTTACAGCTCAGACATGAAGAGACAAAAGGAACCCAGCAGTTGTTGTCGGAAAATATTTCCTGTGCTCCTGGGAATCTCGTCCAAACGGACTGGGGGGTCGTGGGAAGACGGTCACCTGTGAATCGATTCAAGTGACTGAGCTTGCAAAGCTCGTGGTCAGGTGCTCGTGGGCTCAGCCGCGCAGGCTCACGGGAGGCACAGCCTTCTCTGGGGAGGGCCACAGTCCTGCAGTCACCACCCGCCTGGAGAAAGACTGAGCTCTTACGTCAGCCTGGGGCTGATAATTTTTAGCAACAACGTTAGATTTTTCACTGGAAATAGAAAGTTCAAATTCATCTTTAACAAGGAAAAGATGGTTGCGCAGTATGATGGTTAGAAAGCAAAACACTAGTTGATCGAAACTGTAATCTTTTACTCCAGGATGCTCAAAGACGAGGTGTGTGGTCCCAGGCTCTAACTCCAGCTATGACTCTCACACCTGTTTCGAGAACACCTGGCCTCATGCCCAAGGCCATCACATCACTCACGACTCCCACAGAACACCCTTAGAGCCACGGTCCCCGACCCCAAGCCCAGCCGCAGACCCGTCTGTGGTCTGCTGGGGGCCTGGCTGCGGCGGGAGGGTCACGGTCAGTTCAGCTGCGTCTGCAGAGCTCCCCGTCGCCGGCATCCCCGCGTGGGCTCCGCCTCCTGTCAGCCCAGCAGGCGCACTGGATTCTGGCAAGAGCGGAGATTCTCGCACTGCGCCTGCGGGATCTCGGTTGCGGCTCCAGGTGGGAGTCTGGTGCCCGGTGATCTGGGTGGAGCTGGCTCGGGGGAGCGGCGGCTGAACCTGCATATTGTCGCTGGCAGAGAGGTTCCACGGCACAGCGAATGTGGGGCGGGGGGTCGTCCCAGCACCAACCCCCCACCCCATTCGGGGAAGGATGGTCTTCCGTGGAGCCGGTCCCTGATGCCATGGGGGTTGGGGACGCAGCCTTAGGGCATCATCACCAGTAAACTCTAGGGGTGTCTTCCAGTCTACGGCGGCAATATCAGAACACGCACCTCACCCATTTTCTCAATAAAGTCAGAAATGGAGGAGAGACTTTCACTGCCGTCCTTTTGTTCAGTGCGGTTTCTGAAGTGCCAAGTAACCTGTGAGATAAGAAATGAAGTATGAAAATATACACGTGGAAAAGAGAGGAAGAATATTATTTGCACATTACAGGATTCTGTATCTGGTGAGGTAATGGCGTCAGCTGAAACCTTAGGGAATCCGGTGAATAGGAAAATGGCAAGACGAGGCTGTAGAAATTAAGAACTGTCTTATATTTCGGTCGTATCGAGTTAGAAAATAAAGTAGAAGGAAAGAATATTTGCACTAGAGAGAAAACTTAAAATATCAAAGAATAAGTTTAGCGAGAAACAAAGTTCTGATATGAAAAAAGACAACATGTTCCTGAGCGAGATGGCTTTGTTAAGGGTGGATTGGCTGGTGTTACATCAAATGAAAAATTCAACATAATCTCAGTCAAATCCCAACTTTGTCTTTTCATAACTTTACGTGATGATTCTAAAGTTAATCTGAAAGAGCAAATCCATGGTAAAATTCAGGAAATTTAGAGAGAGACTTTAAAGAGAAATTGTCCTGCTACACATAAATCTGTATTATAAACTCACGATAATCAGAATGAGGTGGCCCGAGTAGAGGGAAAAATAGATCAATGAAATAGGACGGGAAGTTCATAAATAAATTCGAGTTTTTATGGCAATTTATTATGTGGTAAAGGTAACATTCAAAAATTTTGGGGAAAAGATTGA
>NW_012152330.1:498066-500413 GCF_000956105.1 Propithecus coquereli
AAAATAGAAACCGTGAAAACTTAATATTAAACAGAGAGTTGGTTAAAGAAATTATGGTTCATCCATACACTAAAATATAATGTAGCCATCAGCAATCAAGTAGAAGAACAACGTGTAATGCTGCGGAAATATATTGCAAAGTAAAAAAGTTATAATCTACGTCGATAGCTTTAGAGCTGATTGTCTGAGGAAGAAAAGGGGATACAGGTGAATACAATGGGCTCCCTTGTTTAATTCTATTTGTGCAAATTCTATTTGTATTGTATATTATAAATATTTTATGTATAGCCTTTCTGGCTTATACGTTTTCCAAATTTTTAATGACAAGCAACGTGACATCGCACTATCCACTTGCCCTTTATTTTCTTGCTACCAGAGCTCTGTTTTGTCGGAGGTGGCATTCGACCAAACCAAGGAAAGGAATCATTTCTCGGGCTCAGCCAATCACGGCAGCATTGCTCTCCATTTCCCAACATCTGTTGGATACGACCCGTTTCTAATCACAAGATTCTAGGAGACGTTGGGGGGGGTTGGATGGCTGGAAACGTTTGCTCTTCTGATCAGAAGAGACCGGGGTGATTGGCTTCGCCCCTTCCACGCTTCCCGTCCGGAATGTCGATGCTCTGCTTGGAGCTGTCAGCGGCCTTGTGCAAACTCCAGGGAAGGGCCCCGGGCATCACTCTGGTCCTGAACGTCTCGAGCCTCTGAACCATCTCCGCCGACTGCCCCTTCCAGACTCTTGTCACGTAAGGAAACAAGCCCTTCTAGGTGGGGATCTGTCCTGCAGCCCTGTGCCTGTAGCCAGCAGTGCTGTGTTGCACACGCAAAAGTCTGTTACACGGGTAGACCTCAGGGTAAGAGTTCTTGCTGCAATTTTAAAAGGAAAAGAAAAGAAGCTCTTCTTTGTTTAATACGGGGTTTTCTGTTACTTGCAGCAACTATGAGACAATTTAAATGTGCCATAAAAATATTTGAAAGAAACTAATTTTTTAAATTGAGAGGTAGAATAGAAGGACTAAAAACGTCAGTCTGCCTCTTATCTGTACCTTCTAGAATATACCTGTAACACATCGTGATAAAAATGCAGTAAAAGTTATTTAAGCATTTTCGATAGCCTGGAGCACACCCAACCGTGTTACGCAACGCTGTCCTCGGGAGACCTGGCGGGCCTGGTACTGACCCGCCGTGTGATCTCGGGAAAGCACCTCGTCCTCCCGGAACCTGGCCTCCCGATCCGTGCGAAGTCAGGAGTCAGATGACTCCGCAGGCTCCTTGCCGACAGCCCTGTATGAGGGGCTTGGTGCGCACCTCTGAGCCTGTCTCTCTCCCCCCTGCAGACGGTGACCGACCAGAAACACACGCCACGCAGGGACCCCGCTCAGGAGCGCGAAACAAACCACTTACTTTCGACGACTTAAAACGGAGTGCAGAGGGCACAAGGGTCACTGTACAATCTCTTTTTGGGTCAGAATAACATCTGGGGGGATCCTCTTCCGATCCAGCTGTCTGTGTTAAGAGTGGGGTGAATCCTTCCCTAAATCTCCCAACCACAGCCCACGTTCCACGACAGTTCTTCCTAACACCCTTCTCACAGAGACGCTCCCCGGCTCTCCCTGGCTGCAGAAGTAAGACAGCCAAGGCGTTCAACTGCAGGAGGGTCCCTGCTGGCCTTTGGCTGGAGGACATTGACAATGTAAGTATTCAGACACTTTTATTGCTATTATTAGCAATTATTTTTTAAAAATTATTATTATTGTTGTTATTGGGTCTAGCGTATAAGAGGCATCTCTGAGGAAGTGGCGGAGGTGCCCAGCAGAAATGGGACTTGCAATAGGTCACAAAAGGCCTTTTGCTTCATACTTTCCCACATGAAATGAGTGGTGTGGACCTTGATTCACACACACGCACATGCACACACACGCACACACGCACATGCACACACACACCCTCAAAGAGGTGCCGGCCAGGCTTTAGAAAGCCCCTTCGCACGGGCAGAAAACGCATCTGCCTGTTCACAGCTGAATCTCTAGCATGCCAAAGAAGGCAGATCGTGTAGCCCAGAACCAATACATTTTTGCTGGAAAAGTGAATTCAAGCGTCCTGGGAGACTATAACAGTTTAATTTGAATGCCAATGGATCAGGCAGACAAATATAACTAACACGTATGTGATGTTCATTCCCTACCAGACACTGCACTAAGCATTTTATAAGTATCGACTCAGCTGCCCTCCATCCCAGTTCTATGAAGCAGATACTCTACTATTAATCTAATTTCATGGAGGGGGAAACTGAGGCACAGAGAAGTTTAGTGTCTCACCAGAGATTTCACAGCTGATAAGTGGTAGA
>NW_012152330.1:500698-502718 GCF_000956105.1 Propithecus coquereli
TCATGTATGGCAAAAGACGAGATAATAAAATACAGATAAAAACTTGGAAAATAATTGAAATATGTTTGACAGATTAAAGATGAAATAATATGGAGAGAGACTTAAAAATTAAGAGAAATCAAATAGAAACATGGGGAAGAATATGAACAATCTGATCACGTGCAGATGCACATACGTACACATACAGGGCAACCTGCAGATATATAAGCGATTAATCAGCATCATCAGTTTTTGAAACAAATGTAAATAAAAATAAGACCTTTTTTGGCCATCAGATTGTTAGGGATTAAAAGATTGATAATGTTCAGGATTGGTGAGGTGTAAGAAAATGGTTAGCTTCGTCTTTCCTTGGTGGGAGTGTTTATAACCATGCTGGAGGGTGGCATGAAAATATTTGTTAAAATGTTAAATATTATTCCTCCGCTTTCTCAGCCATTTCATTTGTTTTCATAGATATTTACTCTAAGAGGATAAAAATACACTAAGATATAATTCTTGTTTATAATGGTGAAAAATTGGAAGGAGCCGAAAAGTATACCTCTTGTGGATTGGTTACATAAATTGTAAGACATTCATCTGATGGACTATTATTTAGCCGTCAAAAGTTACTATGTATACCATATCCATTGGCAGGACAAGATTTTCAGTATATAGCGTATGGTCAAAAGTATGGTATGATACCATTTATACGTAATTTTTACATACATTTATAAGACAGAAATTTCTGGAAAGAGGTTTCCAGAATGATGGCAATAGTTATCTATAAATTACAGAATATCAGGTAATTTTCATTTGTCTTTGTACTTGTTCGACTTGTTTTAAATTTTTCCCATGGTAAAGCATCATTTTGGTTTTTATCACAAAGTTATTTTCAGTTTGGAAATAAAGGATAGGGAGTGGCTTTGGCAAGGTTGTGTCCTGGGGATGGTTTATATCCTTAAATGAACTCAGCTGCGTACAAGGAAGAGTAAAGCTACATTAACCATGTATTTAACTCAAAAAGCTAAGAACAGCAAAAGGAAATTAAGGAAAACAGGACTGTGAAATTATTAGAGAGAAAAGTAAAACAAAGTGAATTAAAAATAGAACAATGTTGGATTAGCAAATATAAAAGATCTGTCTTTGAAAGGAAAACAAAATAGACTAGCCCCGTCCATGTCTTACTAAGAGAAAGGAGACCCCAAACAGCCAACATGAAGAATAACAAATGAGGAGACGATCACAGACAAGAAAACTTTCACATTTGCCTCTCAAATTGGCAAATGTTTTTAAAAAAGCATTATTGTAGTGTTCACGAATGTGTATCGTGGTACACTGGCACCATATTTTAGATAGCAGTTTGACCATTCTCACCTGAACCCTAAACAATTTTGTTACCTGTTGACTCATTCCAGACAATCTGATTTTTTGATACCCGTCTAAAGGAAATGACCACGAGATAGACAGGTACGTAGGTAGACAGGTAGATAAATGCACGGATGGGGAAGGAGGGAGGGAGGGAGAGAGAATCCATATGAACAATTGATGAATAGCAGTGGGTACCTCTGGACAGGGAAAATACGAACAATTTTATTTATATTATGTATATTTTCTAATAAACTATTAGTCACAAACACTAATGACAAATGAGTAGAAGATACAGATGGGCAATTTATAGAAAGATAGCCAATAAATTTTTTAAAAATTCAACCCGACTAGTAATGAATGAATTAAAACAATGACCTAATACTTTTTTTAGCTCTCATGTTGGTACTTCCTTTAATGATTAGATCTAGTGTGGTTGAGAAAGCCGCAATATGAGCAAGGGGTAATGAAAATTGGTACAATCTTTCTGGAGAATAATTTTCCAATCTGTATCAAAAGCAGTAAAATTTTGCATGCCCTGTAGTCTAAAATTGCAAACACTTTGCTCTAAGGAAATAACTCTGAAATTTGAAAAAGAATAACTAAAATTTCTTCATTTGCAGTGTTATTGAAAATAGAAACCGTGAAAACTTAATATTAAACAGAGAGTTGGTTA
>NW_012152330.1:510772-511104 GCF_000956105.1 Propithecus coquereli
GCGGGACCGGGTTCAGCACCGCGGACAGCGCCCCCAGCGCGGCGGGACCGGGTTCAGCACCGCGGACAGCGCCCCCCAGCGCGCGGGACCGGGTTCAGGACCGCGGACAGCGCACCGAGGCCCCCAGAGGCGCCGGGGACCCCGAGTAGCCCGGCTCCCTCCTCCTGGCCACCCGCGCTCTGTCCCCGCGGCTGCGCAACGCCGCCCTCACTGCGCGAGACAGACTCTCGAATCGCAAAAGCAAACGTGGAGTTCGGTTTCTGATCTGGTTTTGACTGCTTCCCGTGACTGCGGGAGGAAGAGGCGGAGTGTAAAGGTACCCCCAGCCCCCG
>NW_012152330.1:511154-520722 GCF_000956105.1 Propithecus coquereli
TAAAATCCATCCGGCCCAGATGGTTTTATGGGTGTGTTCTACTAACGCTCAATGAACAGACAGTTATCTTGATAATTCAAATATTCTGGAGTGCAGGACAAACCAGAATGCTTCCAAAATCATTCTGTAAGGTTAGCACGACCTCACACCAAAGCTGAAGGAGAACCCCACTATCCCCTAAAAAGGAAAAAGAAGACAATTTATTTATTATTACAGATGGAATAAACCCCACCTTCACATAAATCAATGATACCAATCCAGCAGTGTGTTTGTGTAAAAGAACATAAAATAACTCAATAGGGCTTGTTTGGGGTATATAAAGTGTTCTTGTTCAAGGTGGCATTTCAAATCGGTAAGAGAACAGACTTTTCAGAATTGGTGTGGGGGAGTTGGCTTCTCACTGTTGCCAGAGCCTTACCTTGCCCTATGCACTAATGTGATTTGCAGGTGAATTCATGATCTTAACAACAGCATGTTACTAGGACTTAGGGAGCTACTCTGGGGTAGGAAGCCTCCCTAGGGAAGGCGGGACATCTAGAAGCCATCAAAGATAAGACTCACAGATTTGGCCACATAAACCTTGAAACTGTTTTAGGGGAAAAACCTCACAGACAGCTGCAGTTATTACATATAATGGGCTACTGCGTGGAAACATTTCCATAAATGATATTATGGAAACACTAAGTGATAAAGGCAAATTACAGAATGATGTTTTTGCTTTTAAAAGAGCAACAAAGTTGATCATCCTCCAGCGAGTTTGACTTTAAAAATTGGGGATGGGATGGTAGAAAACACGAATAAACTACATCAGGAATGAAAAGGAGACAGACCAGTATCAGAGAAAGACGAAAAATAACCGTAAGGCAGATATCTTTGTATATACATGTAATATTTGTAACCTCCTGCCAGAAAATTTGAAAACACACAATGGACATTTTTCTATGGACAGTTTTCTATGAAAAATGTAAATTACTAAAATCGACTCAGGAAGAAGTAGGAAGATTTTCATAGGACAAACAGAAGCCCTGTGTGCACGTGCAGGAATCTGGCTAAAAAACGCAGGTTACCCCCGGGAGCCGACTGGGGGCGGAGGGCACTGCGGGGCGCTCACTTTCCAGATACAACCCCACGTGCTTTCGATCCTGTCCGAGGTGCATGAACAGCTTCGTAAAAAGGAACAAAAACTGCTGGCGAAGGACTCTACGGGAAGCGCCAGGATGAGCAGGAGGTGCTGAAACCCGACGGTGTCCCCGTGGACCAGCGCTGACAGGTCGCCCCGAGCCGAGCCGGGGAGCGCGTCCCCCCTCTTCCCTCCCTCTCCTTACGCTGTGGACAGACACCCCGAGAGCCCAAGGGTACAGGAAGGAAACCCGAGGAAGGCGGCGCCGCGGAAAGAGCAGAGAAGACACGAGTTCGAATCCCGCCACCGTCTGAGCCCCGCAGTGTCGGACTTCGGGAGCGTCCTCACCGCTCCGGACCCCACGCGGCGCCGCGCCCGTCCTGGGGGCTCTAGGAGGCCCCTGCCAAGTCCTTGCGACATCCGGGACGGGCTGGGGTGAGAGGCGGGGCGGCTGCAGGTAGCACTTCCCGCCCCCGCGGCGCCCGCCCCTCCTGCCTCCGCGCATACCCACGCGCGGTCTCCAGCCCGCCCAGAGCCAGCCCGGACCGCGCTGGAGACAGGGGCTGCGCAGGAGACCTGCAAGCCAGCGGTCTTTCTTTCACGCTGCTTTCTTTCTCTTAAAAAAGCAAACAAAGAAACAAAGGACTCCCCTGTCCCCGCTGCAACTTGGAGGAGCAGGAGTGGCTCCGAGGCACTGACGCAGAGGTTTTGTTTACGAACCTTGAAGAAGTTCTGGGCAAGTGATTCGACAGGACCCCCGAGGCCCAGAGCAGCCCCAGCTCCCGCGCGGTGCAGCCTGGCGGTGCCCTCTGGCAGTCAAGACGGGGTGCGGGCGCCCCTCACTTTGCTTTGGGAACAACGACCCCACCCGTGGCCTGGACCCAGGTGGCCTCGCTCGGTCAACCTCCCCACCAGGTAAGCGCACCCCTGGGGGTCTCCGTGGGTCGCCTGGCGGGACCCCGAGCTCCCGAGAGGTAAGTGCATGCTGCTTAGCCCCGGGCAGCGGAGGGAGAGCGGGCAGGAGCGAGCCTGCTTTTGTCACAGGAAACTGGAGGAGACGGGAATGGAAAACGGATTTAACATTTTTTATTTTTGCATCGAGGCGTGGGGATGAGATGCGTAGGGGCCTGGACTTCTGTAGGAAATGGTTGCGGAGCCGGGCTGGGCGATAGGTGTCTGAATTTTTGCAGGGACTGAAGGGGGAGCAAAGCCTTACATTTTTGCAGAAACCTGTGACGAAGGGGTGGTGAGAGATTACGTTCCCGAAAGTGCGCACCAAATTGCTGGAGTTTGCATCTAAGCATTTCCGAGACGTGACGGGAGGAGGAGGCACTTACCGCTCTGGTTTCACATGACCCCAATACTCGGCCTTCTGGGAGATGCCCACGGACACTGGCGACAATGGACACGGCGCGCTGCGCGGGCGTGGCTGGAGCCGGGGTTCAGCACCGGGTTCAGCACCGCGGACAGCGCCCCCAGCGCGGCGGGACCGGGTTCAGCACCGCGGACAGCGCCCCCAGCGCGCGGGACCGGGTTCAGCACCGCGGACAGCGCACCGAGGCCCCCAGAGACGCCGGGGACCCCGAGTAGCCCGGCTCCCTCCTCCCGGCCACACGCGCTCTGTCCCCGCGGCTGCGCAACGCCGCCCTCACTGCGCGAGGCAGACTCTCGAATCGCAAAAGCAAACGTGGAGTTCGGTTTCTGATCTGGTTTTGACTGCTTCCCGTGACTGCGGGAGGAAGAGGCGGAGTGTAAAGGTACCCCCAGCCCCCGGGGACACTGCAGCTGAACGCCGTGGCCCCCCGGGTCTGGAGGGTGTGCCCAAACTTCTTCAAAAAACCTAGCATTTGTTTGGTGCTAACCGTGTGCCAAGTCCGGTCTGCATGGGCTAGTTTTGTTGTAACGGTACACCACCCACTCGTGTACTGTTACTGCCCCATTTCACAGGTGAGAAAACCAAAGCAAGAGAGTAACTCGCCTGCATGTGCACGACCAGCCATGTCCGTACACTCCAGCCCAGCTCGTGGTCGTGGGAAGATGTCCCGGAGCCGAATTCCCTCCGAGAAAGGGCTCTGAACTTGGAGTAAGAGGAACAGAATTTGAGTCAAAGCTGCGCCACTTACACATGTGCCCGGACAAAGTAACCAAACGTGTCTGAACTTCAGATTTTAAGTATCTGCAAAATCAAGACAATAAAGCTTTCCTTGCACAAGTGTAGGACGAGGTGGTAGAGGAGATTGAGTACGTGGAAAGACACGGGAAACTGAGAATTGTGGCTGGGTGGGGGGACTAGAGGAGGGAGGGGTAGTGGGAGGAGGAGGAGGATCACCAGGCACCACCGAGGGGGCCGGGCACAGAGGAGGGCGCGGTGGTGGGAATTTGAGTGAGCTCTGCTCAGCACAACCATCCCTTAGGTGTTTCACAGGACTTTGCAGAGAATGCTCACACATCGCCCGTCATCCGTTCCCTGCAACTATTCCGCAAAGTAGGCAGGACTGAGGTCATTCTACTCATCTGGCAAAATGACGCTTGCCCCAGATTGCTCAGGTACCTAGAAGCAGCGCTGGGACTGGAACCCGGGTCTCCTGACTCTATCCCATAATCCTTCCACCACGGACTGGTGCACTCTCCGGAGCTTGGATCACGTAGCAATCACAGCACTGAAGTGAGACAAGTATTATAAACACGTGAAATTAATGATCTTTGGAAACCATTTTGACCTACAGAAATAATGCTTTCATATGGATCAACCTAAGAAGTGGTCATTGATTATATTCTATTTCGTTCCACAAAGCATTTGAAGCAGTTTACAAAGATCCACAAGATGTCAGGTTGATATATACTAGGAGTAGTTGGGGAAATAGAGGAGAAGCAAGATTAAGGTCATAGCCAGAATATATATATATATGTGTGTGTGTGTGTGTGTGTGTGTGTGTGTGTGTGTGTGTATAAAAACTATGGCCCTAGAATCTTGCCCTGGGTCACCAGTGCTGGTAAATGTATATACGAGCCCCTTTTGGGGGCATCTGAGGAACTTTGTATGCAGAAGTCCACAGACTCTTTTCTTTTGCATAGTGTAATCCTTCAGTCCTTTGAGAGAGCCGCACTGTGCCAGAAAGGGGAAGTGTCACTGGAAATCCAACGTCAGCGTGACCCAAGAAAGGGGGGACAGCGTGAATGGCTTGTGTCTGCACTGAAGTCGTTGTTGTTTGCACGACTTACAATGGCTCACACGCGTGCACCATGCTTTAAAGTTTACAAAAGGGCGTCTACATCCGTGGGCTTATTTGGGCCTCCCATCAACTCTGAACAGGTAAGCAGCATGACGTAGATTTCACGTGTTGTACTTCTGTACACAAACCTACATCCCTGCACGGACCAGGTAAGTCGCTGTGTGAATCGGGCCGGCTGTAAGACTTCAGAGAATGCCAAGGCCTTTTCACACTGAGCAACGAATAATTCATCTTGAAGCATTCAAAAGAAAAAACCTAAAACATTGTGCCAGCCGGACAAGGCCTGACCAGGCCGCGTTGGTGGTCAGGCCTTAACATGCACTCTTGGTCTACACCGCTCAGGTCAAAGACCCGGGAAGGCCCGGGAGTGAGAGGCCTCGGATTCAGGGAGATCAAAGCCTCAGCCCTTGTCTGGGAAGGATTAACTAGATGGCTCTGCACAGCTCAAAAAATATGAGACTTCTTTAGTTTTGTGGACAATAAAATAATTAATCAAAGGGCTGCAGGAAGGCGAGCAAACACTTCCGTCCACCTACCGGCTCCAGGAGAGAAGGCAACATTTTTACTTTTTGCTGTTGGCAACCTTTCAGTCTTTAGCGTTTCTCTTCCAGCCTCCGTGCCACAGGGAGGTGTGTCGCCCACCACTGCAGCGGAGGTGAGTCCAACAGAAAGCGGCCCAGAGAGGCGAGAGGGATGGGTGGAAGGAGGGTGGGGCACGACAGGGAGGGAGGTAAAATTTAGAATTAAAGTAAATTAGATTTTGGCCGACCCTCACATCCAATGGGCAACATTCAGGTCCACCTTGCAAACATCTCCCCAGCTCGATTCCTCGTCACCCTCCCTGCGGTGGTGGCTGTGGTCCTCTTCGTCTCTCAGAGGCTCCGTGGTGGCCTCCCAGCCTGGCCTCCCAGCCTGGCCTCCCAGCCTGCCCGTGCATCTGCCGCAGGCGTCAGTGACTGTGTCACTCTCTGCCTTAGAACTCTTTCTTGGTTCCCCGTTTCCACGTGACGAACACCAACCTGCAGGACAAGCTACAAGGAACTTTGACTCTGGTCTCTGTAGATAAACCTCCCGTGCTTTCTTGTTCCACCCGTCCCGTCCCCTTCTCCCACCAGGACCACTGCTACCCACGAAGTCCTCGGAATGCCCTTGAACTTGCAGGCCTTCCCCATTCTGGGCCAACGACATTCCAGCCATTTTCTTTTCGAGAGCTGGATACATTTTTGTCTCCTGTGAATTTGTTCCCACGCTGCCCCCTGACCCCTCGGGGCACTCGCGTCTCCCTGCTTTGAACTCGTCTTCCCTGCTGGGACTCACTGCGCTCACAGCGGCCATTCTACGCAGAGGCTGAGAACACAGGCTTTGGCGTCAGACTGCCTTGGTTTGAATTCCAGCCCCACAGCGTGCTGCCCGGGGATCTGGAGTGAGTGACTTTACCTCCCTGAGACTCAGTTTCATTTTGGATAAAATGGGATAAGAATAGTATCCACCTCGTAGCATCGCTGTGAGTAATAACCGACGTAACGTGTACCAGCGTTCAGCTCGCTGTTTGGCACACGGCAAGCATAGCGTGAATGTCATTATGATTTGAATACACGTTTGCCTTCCCGCTAGATCACAAATACCTTAGCAGCTGTTTCTGAACTTCATGCATCTCTGTCCTCAGCACCGAGGTGGAGTGGACAGTCAGCACTGGTTCGATGATGATGATGAGTGCACGCGTGGGCAAGCGATGCCAGTATTTTAGTCGAGGTTGACTTGTTGTGAGTAATAGAAATTAACTCAAGCTGCCATAAACAAAGTTTGCTCATTTATTCAAAGCCTTCTAGGGTGTTCATGGACTCCAAAGGCGGCTGAAACTCAGGAGAGAGGGGAATTCTCTGTCCCTCTCTCCTCTCGGCATCTCAGTGTGTCTGCTCCATTCTCTCCCGCTGTGCATTGTCTTCTCTGTTTCTCCGCACACCTGGCCGGCCCAAAAAGCAACCCTGCCAATCCCAAACCCGCAAATTTTACGGCCGAACCGGAAAAACGGGGGCCTTCAACCCCAAGCCCCAAACCCAACCAAAGGCCAAGCCGCCAAGCACGTGGGGCAGATCAAAGAGTATGAACCCGTCAGCCCACGGTGTGGGGGTAGATACTAGAAAGAAGGGGTGACTGTAGCTTGCAAGAAATCGCCAAAGAGTCACCCACTGGTCTCTGAGTGGCCACGGACAAGCCGCTTCTGCAGTCTTGGCTTTGGTTTCCTCATCTGTGAAATGGGGGAGAACCTTCTTGAAGGGGGGCATTTTATGGTCCAAGGAAGGCAGCTGGCATCAGTCTGGGGCAGAAGCATACGTATTAATACCTGCTTTGGTCGTAAAACCCTGGGAAGCAGGAAGGAAGGAAAATGAAAAGCATAAAAGGGAATGCGATCGTCCATCCTTCCTCCTTCCCACCTTCCTTTCCTTCTCCTCTTTCTCCTCTCCCCACCGTTGCCTGCATCCTGCGTTCCAAGTGTCTGTCGCACAGCTGACAGGGGACAGACAATTCCTGCCCAAGAGCTCGGAGTCCCGTGGGGGAGGCTGGCCCAGGTGACTGAGATCAAGGCTCCAACAGAGAAGGCTGCAAAGCATCAAGGAACCCGGAGGATGCAGTGTCCAGTTCTTTCTTTTGGTGTGCTGTGTTGTGCGTGTGTGTGTGTCCATGTGTATGTGTGCGCGCAAGTGTGCGCAAGTGCATGCATGTGTGTGTGCGCTCGCGAGTGCATGTGTGTTTGTGTGTCCATGTGTGCGTGTGTGCATGCGTGCGTGTGTGCATGTGTGTGTGTGTGTGTGTGTGCACGCGTGCGTGTGTGTGTGTGTGTGTGTGTGTGCGCATGGGGGTAAGAGAGAGAGAGGGGAATACAAAGATGGCGTGCAGTGAGTAATCCAGGCCATGGAAATACTATAATTTCTTTGTCTATTTTCTCCTTGATGGGTTGTTTCCAGTTTTCACCTTTTGCGAACGGTGCTGTTGTCTTTCGGCGCACGCATTAATTAGTCGTCAATTGCAGTGAACAAACCTTCCCTAAATGAGCGGCTTAAAACAACCATCATTTATTTGCTGACGATTTTTGCCATTTGGCCCAGGCTCAGGTGTGCCTTCTCCTGCTGTCATCTGGGTTCCCCCAAACAGTCGCAGTCGTCTGGGGGCAGCTGGGCTGGTCCGCGAGGACAGCCTCACTCACACTCCAGCGGGTGGCTGGGCTACTCCGCGCCCGTCTGGCAGGCGAGCCCAGCCTTCTCTGCCCGGCAGCCGATTCCAAGAGCGAACTGGGAAGCTGCAAGGTCTGCTGAGGCTTCGCTTCCAAAGTCTCACAAAGTCACTTTGCCACTTTATTGGCCGAAGCGAGTCACGAGGCCGACTCCTCGCATACGTGCCACCATCGGGGGCTCCGTGGCCGTGTTTTGCAAACCGGGCGTGGAACTGCGGGGTCAGGGTACCGGCTCCAGTTCAGCTTCGTGGCACCAGTTTACCCCCAACAGGTTCCTGTTGCTTCTCCTCCTCGCCCTTCCCAGCACTGTCGGTCTCTCTGATTTTAGCCACGCTGGGGAGGGCGTGGTAGCATCTCGCTGAGCTTTAATTTCATTGTCCTTGAGTACTCACGAGGCCAGTATCTTTTTACGTGCTTATCAGCCATTTGTGTATCCTCTTTAGGAGGAAGCGACTTGTAGGAGTTCTTTATATAGTCCGCGGTGAGTCATTGTGATTTCACCAGTGTCTCCCTCTACGATCTGAGTGATTTTCCTCCTGACTACAAAGGAAGTCGCGTCTGGGCTGAGGTTTGGGGGCTGATGAATAATTAAGTTGGAAACGTGAACGGCGCCAAGAGGAAGGGAATAAAAAGTTGTGCGTCGGGGAGGTGACGAGGTTCCGAAGTGGGTAGAATGTGCGGGTGGGAGTAGCGGGGAGGATGCTGGAGAGGTGGGAGGGGCCGGGGGTGAAGGACCCTCAGCGGAGTGGGAGGAGGCGTGTTTTCCGCGGACATTCCTTGGCCTTCGTGCCGTCCTTGGACGTTCTGCTTCAAGTCTCCAGAGCTCGGGGTGCATGGGACTCGAACACGGCGGTCGTTTGGAGGACCACGGAGGAGATTAACACGAAGCAGGGAGGAGAGAGAAAGGGCATCTCTCCCTCTCCCTCTCTCTCTCGCACACGCAAATCAGTAAAAGGCTGAAGGAGAAAGAAGGGAGGAACAGAGAGACAGAAACAGAGACCTGTTGTCAGTATATCTAATACTCACACGGTGTCCTCGGACTGTGGTAGTTTTGCAGAAAATCTAATAGAAACATAAACACCATTACAACAAGATCAGACACGTAGCTGTCAGAGGGATGCATTTGAATAAGCAGGAAATCATCGGAGGCAGAAAGGCGCACACTGGGCCGTTGACCGTTGACCGGGGGAGAGTGCAGGGTGAGGAAGGGAGGCCTCTTCCTTCGTATATATTATGGGGGGCTGGGTTTTTTAAGAGCAAGTATCCACTCATGCATTGAGATTTTTAAAAAGATATAGATCCATCTCTCAACTTCAACCAAGAAAAACTTTGCCTTCCAATTTAGTGTAAGAATTTAAATCAACAGGTAACGGTTCCAGGTAGTAGAATAAGAGAACGGACGTGCATCAGATGTGGAGGGGACTCGGGGACTGTGGCCAGGAGCCCGCCGAGGCGCCGTGCTGGCGGGGACGGCCGACGTGCTGCCCACGGGCTGGCAGGCGTCCGTGCCGGGTCCCCACCGCTCCCATCTGTGGAAGGCCCCTCGCGTGACACACAGGTCGGAGGTCTGAGCACAGGGATCGGGGAAGGGATTCCTGCGCAGAAAACTCAGTTTGACAAACCTCAGCTGAGAAGCTTTGCTTTGAGCTTCATTTCCAATGTTTGTGAGCAGAAACGCAACCCCTTCTCCTTTCTCTGCCTCCTGTGAGTTCAGCCAGAGAGCAGGACACAGCGCGGCATCCTGAGAGCTATTCTGGATGGGAGACCGAGAATCCCAACATCTGCGGGGAAGCGGGGCCATGGCCTGGAATGTGGCCGCTCCACTGATCTGGTTTTATGATGTGCATTTTCTTCTATGGTCCCCGTCACAATAGTGACGCCTGTTTACTTTGGGAAAACAGCACAAAGAAGAAGATGAAATCATTCAGAATCCCGTTACCCACAATAAGGGCCAACATTCTGGTGCATTTCTTTTTTTTTTTT
>NW_012152330.1:521212-524175 GCF_000956105.1 Propithecus coquereli
TTATGCGGTCAACACATTAGTATTTTGCATTTAAAAAATATTTACTACGTGCTAGGCACTGCATTAACTGCTTTTCACGTGGGTGAGTGTTTTATACAGACCGTCTCACACAATCTTCGCAACGACTCTGCCAGGTAGGTCACTGCCGTCCCTCCCAACACGCATCACAGAGCAACGAAGGAACCCGGAGGTGTTAGTTAACTTGGCCAAGGTAACGTAACGTGGCATCGGGGACCCCGTGAGAACCGTGCTGCCCAGATCAGCTATAGCTACGTGACCTGCTTCCCTCTTCCTCCCTTGCCAGGTGTGACTGCCACCGCGGCTCGGAGGCCCTAAGCTGTGGCCAGCATGATGGATGACGACACCGAGTTGAGGACCGACGGCAACTCCCTTTTAAAGGCTGTGTGGCTGGGGAGGCTCCGGCTGACCAGACTGCTCCTGGAAGGCGGAGCTTACATCAACGAAAGCAACGACAAGGGCGAGACGGCGCTCATGGTGGCGTGCAGCACCCAGCACGCGGACCAGCAGAGCAGCAGCAAGACCAGGATGGTCAAGTACCTGCTGGACAACAGGGCGGACCCCAACATCCAGGACAAGTCTGGCAAGACTGCGCTCATCCACGCCTGCATCCGCAGGGCCGGGGGAGAAGTGGTCTCCCTGCTGCTGGAGAACGGCGCGGACCCCAGCCTCGAGGACCGCACCGGGGCTTCGGCTCTGGTTTACGCGATAAACGCGGATGACAAGGACGCTCTGAAACATCTCCTCGACGCCTGCAAGGCCAAGGGGAAGGAGGTGATTATCATAACCACGGACAAGTCGTCTTCAGGCACCAAAACCACCAGACGGTACCTTAACGTCCCTCCTTCACCCAAAGCGGAAGACAGACCGTCCCCTCCACCGTGCGCGTCTCCCTCCAACGTCACGCTGAAGGCTCCAGGCCTGGGCTCTCCACCCGCGGAGAAGGAAGATGATGTCTTCGGCCTCCAGGCGGGGCGCCCAAGCGGTTGCAACGCCTCCAAGGCTCTTAACGAGCCCGGGTCGCCCACCAGGAAAGCCGGAAATCTCAGACGGGCCCGTTTGCCCCAACTGAAGAGGCTCCAGTCTGAACCCTGGGGCCTGATCGCGCCCTCCGTGCTGGCAGCCTCGTCGCGCCAGGACGAGGCCCAGAGCACCGGCACAGACCGCGAGGTCCTCAAGAGCATCAGCGACGGGTCCCTCGCCAAAAGGAGGCCCCTCTCCAGGACCAACAGCATCGACAGCAAGGACCCGACCCTCTTCCCCACGGTCACGGAGCAGCTGCTGAAGTTCCCAGCCTCCCCGGCGCCGGCGTCCTGGAAAGCCGCCTGCGAAAAAGGTCAGGCTCCCCACCCGCGTCTGGCCCCAAGGGGAACTCTCCCTGTGGACCCAGAGAAGGGCGGCCTGGGCCCGCCGGGACCCTCTGCTCTCACAGAGCCAGCATCCCTGGCGCAGCTGGAAAACGACCTCTACGATTTAGAGTTGCAGCCGGGGGCCGACCCGCCCGGCTCCGTCCGCCTTGAACCCGGCAAGGGACCCTCGGACAGAAAGAAGCTCAACAGCTGCCACGTGTCCCTTTTCCACGGCTCTCGGGAGTCCCTGGACGCCGTGCCCGGCGCGTCCCCCAGCTCGGCACGCCGCAGGCCGCCGCATCTTCTGGAAAGGCGAGGCTCTGGGACTCTGCTCCTGGACCGCATTCCCCACACTCGGCCTGGCTTCCTCCCGCCCCTCAATGTGAATCTGAACCCGCCCATCCCGGACATCAGATCTAGCGGCAGACCCTCCTCCCCCCTCGCCAGTGGCGTGAAGTCGATGGTTCCCATCGCGCCAAGTTCACCAAAGAGAGCTGACGCGCGGAGTAAGAGGAAGCTCCTCAGGAGGCATTCCATGCAGATCGAGCAGATGAAGCAGCTGTCGGACTTTGAAGAAATCATGACCTAGAAGCTTTTACAGAGCCTCTTTTTTTTTTTTAATTTCTGTAGGTTATGGAAGGGACGTGATCTCTAGGCCAGCACAGCCGTGGCGGTTCTCTGCTTCCGGAACACTCCGCAATGTTGGTGTGGGGTCGCGTCGGAAGATGTGGGGGCAGGATGCTGCTTCGCTTCTGATATAACCCCCGGGCTTTCAGAGGCCGATTTGAAAAGAGCTCAGGGTAATTGGGTTTGGGAGATGAATTTTAAAAATTCTCTAAAGGAAGGAAACCTCTGGGGTCTGAAGGTGACGCAGCAAGTGCAATGATCTAAGCTGCGGACGCCAGTAGTTTTCTACTAGACAAACAGGAAACAGGAATGTAAATCACAGGGTGGTGTTTGGAGTGTGTTATTTGTAATAAATCTGTAAAGTGCCTACATGGAGAATGAGGCTTTAACCTTTGTTAGAATGGGCAAAAGCTCAAAACCAGCCCCTCAGCCGCTAAACCTGGGTATCTGGGCTCTGTTTGATGGGCAGACGCAGAAGCCCTCGTCAAGTGGTTCTGGCCGGCGGGTCCTGCCCCTGACTGCCAGGCACTGCAGGCGAGACACGGGTGGGGCTGTTCAGCCCTCCGGTGACACACTTTGCTCCCATGCTGGTTTGCGTGTGCTCCGAGGGCCCAAATGTCACACCCGCACGGCCCACGCAGCTGGTGCCTTAGAGACGGCTCTTGCTCCAGAAGTGAGACCTTCCCCAGGCCCTGCCCTGACACGGGACACAGGCCCTGTGTTGAGATCTTGTGAAAACAGTCGAGGTTACTAATCTGGAGTTGGACTAGACACAAGTATAGAATAGACCTCTGAGAAGCATTTCCCGATTATTCTTAAAACTCTGTGAGGTCTACCCGAACCAGAGTGAGTACCGGGGGTGGGGTGTGCAGAGATTAAAAGGGGACGTGGGTGGTTCTCAGGCAGGAAGCAGTGGGGACCGTTTCTCTTCGCAGCCTGCAAATTTCAGGGAACGCAAACTGTCATTTC
>NW_012152330.1:524225-547811 GCF_000956105.1 Propithecus coquereli
AACCCCCGGGCTTTCAGAGGCCGATTTGAAAAGAGCTCAGGGTAATTGGGTTTGGGAGATGAATTTTAAAAATTCTCTAAAGGAAGAAAACCTCTGGGGTCTGAAGGTGACGCAGCAAGTACAATGATCTAAGCTGCGGACGCCAGTAGTTTTCTACTAGACAAACAGGAAACAGGAATGTAAATCGCAGAGTGGTGTTTGGAGTGTGTTATTTGTAATAAATCTATAAAGTGCCTACATGGAGAATGAGGCTTTAACCTTTGTTAGAATGTGCAAAAGCTCAAAACCAGCCCCTCAGCCGCTAAACCTGGGTATCTGGGCTCTGTTTGATGGGCAGACGCAGAAGCCCCCGTCAAGTGGTTCTGGCCGGCGGGTCCTGCCCCTGACTGCCAGGCACTGCAGGCGAGACACGGGTGGGGCCGTTCAGCCCTCCGGTGACACACTTTGCTCCCATGCTGGTTTGCGTGTGCTCCGAGGGTCCAAATGTCACACCCGCACGGCCCACACAGCTGGTGCCTTAGAGACGGCTCTTGCTCCAGAAGTGAGACCTGCCCCAGGCCCTGCCCTGACACGGGACACAGGCCCTGTGTTGAGATCTTGTGAAACCAGTCGAGGTTACTAATCTGGAGTTGGACTAGACACAAGTATAGAATAGACCTCTGAGAAGCATTTCCCGATTATTCTTAAAACTCTGAGATCTACCCGAACCAGAGTGAGTACCGGGGGTGGGGTGTGCAGAAATTAAAAGGGGACGTGGGTGGTTCTCAGGCAGGAAGCAGTGGGGACCGTTTCTCTTCGCAGCCTGCAAATTTCAGGGAACGCAAACTGTCATTTCCCCTTCAGTTATCCGGGTAATCCGAGAAAAATCTCACTTCTCCTCTGCCTGAATTATTGAGATAACAGGAGATTTGTAGCGATAGCCTGCACGATCCTTATAAGCCGCTCTGAACAAACTCAAGAAGGGCAGCAGAGACGCAGCACACTTGGTATTTTGTAGCCACATTTTAGATGAATATATTCTTGGGTGTTTTCCCACTTTTCCTCTCCTGTTAATGACACATATGTGCTCTGTGGTTAAGGGGTTCAGCAGCTCCTGGGGGCGTCATCCCGTCGGAGAAAGAGCGAAGGCTGCCCCGACGGGTCTGCGTTTGCAGCCCGATTTCACCGTTGACCCGCGGTAGGACCTCGGGCGGTAGCTTAATTTCTCTGAGCACCTCTCCGCGCTCTGTGCAATGGAGTTGGAGACGCTTTTCTTGCAAGGTCGCCGTGAGGGGTAAATGCACCACGTGTGGAGGTGCCCACTGCCGTGCCTGGCGCGGGTAGAGTGACCGGATAACAGGCAGCTAATTTTGATTTATCTCTTGAGACCTCTGAAGCAATATCTCAGACAACACATATCTTACACAAAGTGGAATAAAGTCTAGCTGAAAACTTCAAGTATCTCCTCGAGATCCTCACTGATTTTATAAATATTCGTCTCTAAACTCACTTATAAAGTAAAAAAATTCTGCCACTACAAGCCCTACATGTTATACCATTTCTATAAATATATAGCTGGAAATTTATCTGAATATCCCAAAGTGTTATAAACAAAACAAAGTGCTTATTTTTAAATGCTTCCTTGAGGGTGGGCTCTTTTTCAACCTCAGCCCTATCAACATTTAGGGTTGGGCCGTTCCCATAGTGGGGACCGTCCGTCCTGTGCGTTGTGGGATGTTTGGCGGCATCTCCGGCCCGGCTCACTCGACGGCAGTAGCTCCTCCCTCGGCTGTGGCCACCAAACACGTCCCCAGACACGGCCACGTGTCTCCTGGGGGCATCGTCACCTCAGGTGGTCTCCACCGTGCTGAAACTATTTTGTACGCCGTGGAGACACGTCAGGAGCAACAAAGCTGCGTGGAGGTGGGTGCTGGCTGGCCAGCCAGACTCTCCCACTGACTTAATCACAGTTTGAATCGTGCTCTAGCAAGAAGACCAGTCCACACTAGCACGCACCTTCGGGATTCTCAGAAAACACGCTCAAACGTGAGTACTGATGGTCTCGTACTTTGCAGGCAGGAAAGAGAATGAGAAGAAAAGCACATAAGTTAGAGAAATCTCCAGCTCACGAACTTGGTTTGGTGTGGACGGCCCTACGCTTTTTAGGACCTTGAGTTGTGAACAGCTCGTACTCAGTAGCCGCGATCACAGGCAAAGACACCGCTCTCTGACGTAGTAAAGAGAGAGTCGTACACACGGCCACCGTTCCCAGCAGCTCATTAAATGCACACACATGTGCACACACACACTACACGTTTTACGTACTTTTCCAGCTGTTGTTCGTGTCAGTTAAAACTAACCTCTGCTGGTAACATCCACCCGTGGAGATAGCAAGAAACTGCATAGGAGCATTTTTTCTAACGTTTAGCTGAGATTTGGAAGCCTGATTTCTCCTAAGTCGGGAATGTGGTGCCTGCGTCGTGATTAGCTTAGCGAACGCCAGATGCAGGCAGCGGTCAGCCGCACACACGCCGAATACCAGGCGCTCTCCCACCAGGCGCCACCTGCGCCCGTCAGCCGTGGTCCTGGCGCTGGCCTTCTCTGGACAGTCATCCGGACGGCACCTGTCTCGTCATTGCTTGGTGATGCGTTAGCCGAAGTAGACTGCTCTAGACCAGTACAACAACCAAAACACTTTATCGTGGGTTATGCATAAATAAGCAATTTCGTCCATGTCAGTGAACCTCTCAAGAATGCTTTCTTAAAAGCATATTTTAGATCCAAACATGCTTCCTAGACCAGAGGTTAGCTTGTCCTTTCGGAATCCTAGAGTCACTCTATAAATTAGCTGCAAACTGTAGTTTCAATAATCCATCTACTTAAGATTCTGTGGACTGTTTAACAAAATACATTGCCCAATGTGAGCCTGAAATTTAAAGTCCGGAACTTTCATTTAATCTCTAGACAATCCGAAAATACTTTTTTAGAAACAACAACAAAAACCACTGTCGATTCTCTTAGAACTTCATTGGGTGAGCGAAACCTGCGAACGTGGGTGGTGTCCGACCTCCTCTGTGTGTCGGCGCCGCTGACGTGCCGTGCGCTGCCCGACCTGGCTCTCCACGGCGCCGTGGCCCAGTCTCCAGCTGACGACGTATCGAAATTCATGTAATGAAACTCTTCAGATGTTCCTAATATGTCAATAAAAGATACATTGCAACCCTTCAATAGCATTTCCCAGTGTTCTCGGTGAAATCTCAATTATAAATATGACCTTTTCCTTAAGATGAAATCGACATGACTGCCTAATCACATCCACTTCAGAAAACATCCAGTATTTTATCTCCGCATAATTTTTAAAATTGAATTTTAATGACACGAGTCTAACGGGGTCTCTCTTGGTTTAAAGACACCGTGCACAGTGGATGAGAGGGTGCATCGCCACGGCGGGGGCTGATTCTTTACTCGGCCCTGCCACTCAGGCCCCCAGGGCTACACCTGCCACGGGCGGGTAGCGGGAACTCACGGTCGCTGGAAGTCCTTCCTTGGCCCTATTGCTCACGTTGGTGAGTGTCGCAAGCCGGTTTCCGGTAGCGCTCACTCACACAGGGCAGCAGCACGAAATGAACCAGCCGGGAGGTCTCGCTGGTCTCTTACGCTCTAGTGCTCTGCGCCTCGAATTCTGCCAGACGCCCGGTCCTCTGGGCAGTGCCACACCTTACCCCGGGGTTCTCCTCCAGACCACCGAGGTGAAGCTCAGTTAACAAAAACCAAAAGGGGACTAGTTTCAGCATTTCCCTCTTCTGATTTTAGGAAGGAGATGACGATATTGCTTCCAAATCCTTTGAGGAGAGATGACAAGGGGCCGCCCCGGAGAAGAACATGGGGGGAGGGGAGAGAAACCACGAGGGATGAGGCCACGTGGCCCACCTGGGACGAGGGAGTGAATTCCCAAGATGGATAAAAGACTTAGAAGTCCGATGTCCCTTGAGTGGAACTCGCCCCCTCCCAGAGAAAAGCCCCGGACAGGCCACATGGTGCGTCTTGGTGGGAAGGCGTCCGAGTCACGTGCTTTGGAGAAAACCTGCAGCTTAGATAACGAGCCCGGCGGCGGCGTGGCTGCTGATGAGCGTGAGAATCGAAGGGCTCCCCGAAGCTGACTGCTCCGAACCATTGCGGACCTCACAGAGCAGAGAGGGGGGCTCCACAGTGACCGGACGCACTTTCTTGTCATCTTTGTAAAAAGGGGATGGGACAACGGTCCATTTAAATTTTATTTAGAGAAGTAAGGAAAGTAAGGCATTTCTTACAACTAAAGGTCACGTATGGAAATTCACAGGACTCCGTGTCCTCCAGTCCAAGCTGCAAAGCGGCACGCGGACAGGCAGGAACGGGGATCTGCGCCCCCCTGCCGTTCGCCTGGGGATGGGCGTCAGCAACAAGGAGCGGACCCGGGAAGCCAGAGGAGGTCAGCGCTGGTCAGTGCGACGCAGGTGAAAGCGTCGGCGGTTCGCACCTGGACTCCTCAGCCGGCCGTGCTTCTGTGGTCCAGCCCGGCAGACTGTGAAGGGGTCTTCTGAAACCGTGGAGTTAAAGTCTGGTGGTGCCCGCCGGGAAAGAGGGCAATCCTTGCACACGAGGACGGGAGGGAAGTGGAGGAGAAGAGAAAGAAGGAAAGACAGAACAGAAGCGGTCGAGGTCCTGACCACGGGATCCCGTCCAAACACACACGCAGTGAGAGAAGGCCGCCGGGCCCCCCACCGGAGCCCGCTGTCCCCTCTGGCCGAGGTCCACGTGGCACGACCGACCCAGAGCCACAGCTCTGCTGATCTCGGGCAGGAAGGATTTCTCACGTGGTGAGAGGTAGAGGTTTAAATTAACATTTATTATCGCACTACGATTTAATCAGTGTCTAGTCCCCTGTGTTTGTTTTGCTGCAGTGGGCACCGTCGGTTGCCTGCTGGTTTGATTCCTTCCTTCTTCTCCTTCCTGCCAGATCCCAGCTTAGCTCACGGGGCCACCCGAGCTCTTTAAGGGCCCTGCTGACCCGAGGGAAGCTGGCCCCATCCCCAGCTCCGAGAGCAGGGCCGACTGGAGGGAGTTAGTGCGGCGACCCCATCTCCGGGCCGGTGACTGGTTGAGGGGTCCGGCACACGCCGTCGGCACGTGGCTGGACCTGCTCAAGGCCTTTGGCCCAGAGACGGTGCGTGAGCCAAGTCGGACCAGGCCGAGGGAAGGGTGCGTCCCAGGACGGAGGCAGGACTTCCTCTGCCTTCCCCTGGACACGACCACATGAACATGCTGTTTGCTTGGTTGCTATTCGGTTTGACAACCTTGTTGAGACGAAGGAAGAGCAGAGTCCAAGAATGAAGCGGGGGAGGGCAGAGCCGGGAGAGCAGAGAGGGGGCCTGGAGCCCACCCTACCTGCAGACCTCCTGTTGCACAAAGTGGCTCGTTCCTGCCTCGTTTAATCTAGTTGCAGTTGGTTCTTTACTTAGTTAAAATCAAAAATGTCCTTATATCGCTCGCTGACTGGGAATGTCATCTGTATAATATGCTAAGTTCTTTATTTTAAAATTCTTGAGTCTGTTTCTGAACTTCCCCATCCCATCCCATCCCATCCTATTCTTTCAATTCTGTACCATCCCTCTGACGCGTCCGTCTTTCTGCCCCGGTGTTGCAACACGCTGCTCAATCACGGCGGAGTTTTACTCACTTCCGCAAATCGTGGGTCGAGGCCGCTCTCGATTCTCTTCATTGGAAAAACTGTTTCTTATAAATCATTTTATTAAGTAGTAAACTTGTACTGGGGTTATAATTGGGATTCTACGACATTGTTTAGTTATCTTTTAAAAGGTCTTTTAATCTAGAGACATGAATTGTTGCTCGAAAAATACAAATTAAATTCACCTTAATCCCTCATTGAAGTATTTCGTTTTCTGCATGGAGATCTTACGCCTTTCTTTTTCATCCTGTTTTATATGTTTTTGTTGCTACCGTGAAGATGATACCCTTTCCCACACCATCAGATACTGCCGGTGTGTGGCAAGACCAGATTTTCCTTAAAGTGGTTACAGGGAAAATGCCCATGAGATTCTTCATGAAGAACGACAAAGGATTCCGTAATTCATATGGAAGAGCAAGGAGCTGAAATCGGGTAAGATGAATCTGAGGAATAATAACAAGATTGGGAGGATGATGGTACTAGAAGACAAGATTTTTTAAGTTATGATAATTAAAATAGTGTGATAAAATGCAGTAATCGGTGAACTGACCCACAGGCACAGAACAAGGGCCTAGAGCGGGACCTCACAGAGATGGGAATTTCAGGTGTGACAGAGGTCACGTTGCAGGATAACCACTGGTGCTGGGACAGTTTGTTTTGATATGAAAGGAAAGTGAAATTGGATCCTTATTTCATAGCATGCATCTTAAAATCTAAATGTAAAAGTCAAGACTGATATTTTGATTATGATTTTTTGCATTTGAACTCATGAATGTGATTGGCTTGGAGTTTTCCCTTTTCATACTCTTTGTCTAGCTTTGGTATCAGGTTTATAGTGTCCTGGAAAATGAGTTGGAGCGTGACGCCTCATTCTGTATTCTCTGGAATATGGACTTTCTCTGGAAAAGTTTGTTTGGACTGAGATGTTTCTTGATTGAGGACTCACTCACAGATGTTTGGTTTTATTTATGTGAGTAGATCTTGCTGGTAAGACCGTCTGCGCCAGGTGGGATTATGTGTGTGTGTCCATGTACCTACACGCAGGTGTGCATGGCATCTGCATTTGCAAGTGAGGAAACTGAGGCACAGAGAGATTCGCTGACTTGCCAGGGGATTGGAATTTGGGTATCTTGGTCCAGAGCCCTCTCTTCCATCACGTACCTGAACTTCCGAGTTTAAATACTAATCGTGTTTACTAGAACAGTATAGGGTTTCTTAAGTTGGGTTCTCTAAAAGCAACACCTGGGACAGTGATCCGGGCTACTGCGATTTATGGAGGGTGCTTCTAGGAAAACCTCTCGGGAAGGTTGGGGCTGGAACGAGAAAGGAAGAATCTGCAAGGACAGGAGGGATCTCCAGCAAAGTCCAGCCAGAGATCCTGGCTGGACTTTTTTTTATTTATTTATTGGTAGGGGCAGAAGAGTATGAGGGAGGGAGCTGGCAGGCAGCTGGCAGAGTCCTCTGGGCAGCAGGAACAGCATGTGCAAAGGCCCTGAGGCAGGAGCTGCCCACTGTGAGGAACAGCAAGGCGGCCCGTGTGGCTCTCCCTCAGGCGGGTGGCAGTGGGCCTGGAGCTGCCCACTTGGCTCCCATCCGAGCTTGGCCTGATCCCTGGAGGAGGGGTCTGGATCTGGCTGTGGAATTGTCCGCCTTTGATGCAAGGGGGCTCACTTTTTTTTTTTACTCTTGCTTTAGTCAGTCTGACTGGGCTGGGAAGAGGCTGTTTTTTTCTGAGCATGATTTTAGGGTAATTCTCGGGAGAAGGGGGAGCTGCGAAGAGTGAGCAGTCAACACAGTGGCGGGGTCGAGGGAGCTGTGTTAAAGGGTCCCTGCTGGGCACTCGGGCGGCACCCACCACTCCAGCCGCTCAGGCGTCACATTGCTTCTGGAGGCAGATCCGGACGCTTGTGTTTTCCTAATAAATTACCCATTTTCCCAGTTTATGATTCTTTGGCACAAAATTATGCATTGTATTATATTTTATTATTTTTGACTCGCTTTATTGAGGTGTAATGGACGTGCCATAATTGTGCCCGAAATGTACAGTCTGATGCGTTGACACGCGTGCACACCTGTGAGCCGTGCCCACGTCATCGCCACTGAACACGTGCGCGCCCTGCGGACCCTCGTCCGGATCCGGCAGCCACGCGCTCCGCTCCCCGTCGCCACACGTCAGTCCGTGTTTCCCGGAGTTTTACGCAAGGGCGGTCACGCAGCACGTGCTCCTCGCGTCTGGCGCCTTTCACGGGGCCCAGGCCTGGAGACCCCCCCGCGGCTGCACCACAGCTCGTGCGCCCAGGGGGGCGGGCGGGTCGTTCCCAGCCGGGGATGTTGCGAATACAGCCCTTACGAACGTTCATACACGAGTTTCACAGGCATCTGCTTTCTTTCTTTTCTGCTGCAAATACTTTGTGAACAGGAGTGGGATGGCTGAGTCATATAGATGTTTATGTAATTTTTTAAGAAACTACAAAACTGTTTTCCAAAATGATTGTACCATTTTACACTCCTCCCAGCAGTGTATGAGTTACAGTTCCCGCATAGCTTCTCCAACACTTGCTATGGTCAGCATTTTAAATTTAGTTAGTCTTCTAGGTGTATGGTAGCATCTCATTATGATGTTAATTTCTCTAATAACCAATAATGTTGAGCATCTTTTCATGTGCTTTTTTTTTGAGACAGAGTCTCACTGCGTTGCCCAGGCTAGAGTGCCATGGCGTCATCCTAGCTCACAGCAACCTCCAACTCCTGGGCTCAAGCAATCCTCCTGCCTCAGCCTCCCGAGTAGCTGGGACTACAGGCATGTGCCACCATGCCCGGCTAATTTTTCTATTTCTAGTAGAGATAGGGTCTCACTCTCGTTCAGGCTGGTCTCAAACTCCTGACTGTTAGGGAAATTTCCATGCATACTAGGGGAATTTCTGTGCTGATTCTGCTTAAAACCACAAAGCAGCTAAAATGGACGCTGACACCTGTCAGTCTTGCAAGCTAAAACCACAGAGCAGTTGAGCAAAGCTGAACAAAACTGCAAGCCTGTCATGATTATGATGTTTGTTATAAGCCCATCATGATTCTAATGTTTGTTATAAGTCTATCATAATTCTACTACTTATAAGAATTATTGTTTATTGGATAACTTTTAAGTCTTTTTGCTAATTGGTTAATCATTTATACTTGTGTGTGATTTGTTAAGAGTAACCCCCCAAAAAAGAGTATAAAACCTGACAAAAACCCGGAAGAGGTGCTCAGAATTTGGAGACTTGTCTCCTCTGGGCCCGCTGGCTTAAAGAGATTAAACATTGACCCTCCAACTCTCTGCGTGCCGCTCGGTTATTCCCCTGGGACCGGTCACTGACACTTGCCGTAACATGACCTCAAGTGATCCTCCCACCTTGGCCTCCTGGAGTGCTAGGATCACAGGTGTGAGCCACCACACTCAGCCTTCATGTGCTTTTTGACATCCTTGTATCTTATTTGGCAAAGTATCTGTTCAAATCTTTTGCTCATTTAAACAATTATGCTATCCGTTTTCTCATCTTTGAGTTTTGAGAGCTCTTCGTGTAACCCAGGCACATTCTCCGCCAGTGTACGCCCTGCAAAGGTTTTGTCCCAGTTTGTGGAGTGTCTTTTCATCCTCTTAACAGTCTTTTGAAGAGCAAAACTCTTTAATTTTGTGAGGTCTGATTTATCAGTTTGTGCTTTTGTACGGGTTGTACTTTTGGTGTCTTTGCTAATAAATCTTTGCCTAATCCAAGGTCCCAAAGATTTTGTGCTGTGTTTTCTTCTAGAAGTTTTATAGCTTTAGGTTTTCTGTTCAGGTCAATGGTCCATTTGAGTTAATTTCTATATGTGGTGTGATACATGGATCCAAGTTCGTTTTTTGCATACGGATATCCAATTTTTTCTGGCACCGTTTGTTGAATGGGTTGTCAGTTTGCGCCTTTGTCAAAAATCAGTTGTCCATATATACGGTTAGGTTTATCTCTGCAGGTATTGTTCTAGATATTAAAAAAACTGATTCAAAAATTCACTTGGAAATGCAAAGGACCTACAGTATCCAATGCAACCTTGAAAAAGAGCAGAGTTGGAGGACTTGAAAATGATTTCAGGATTGATTATGAAGCTACGGTAACCAAGACAGCCCGGTGTTGGCACAAAGATAACAAACAGATCAATGAACAGACTAGAGACCAGACGTAAACTCATACGTTTGTGGACAACGGAATTTCACTCGGCAATAAAAAGGGATGAGCGATTGGCACACGCTAAACGTGGATGCACGTAAAAATAATCACGTGGAATTTAAGAAGCCGGACTAAAAGGTGCTGTTTGAGAATTCCGCTACAAATGAAACTCTCGAGCACATCGGCTAATGTGTAGTGACAGACGCTGATCAGTGGTTTCAGGGATGGAGGGGGAGTGGGGAGGGACAAAAGGGATTACAAAGGAAGGAGAGGATTTTGGGGGGAGATGGATTTGTTCATTTCATGATTTTGATGACGACTGCATAGGCGTATACATACGTGAAAACTTACCTAATCACGCACTTTAAATATATGCAGGTTACAGTGTATCAGTTATACTTGGATTTTTACCAAAGCGCCATAAGGAGCTTCCCTGACGCAGAAGGGAGAGGTGAAGAATACGAAGGGAGGGGCTTGGCACCGCAGACAGCGCGAGGAGGGAGGGGTTCTGCAGGGTCGGCTTCCAAAGTGGCGCTGGCGGACCTTCCGGAAACACAACACACAAGCAGGGTCACGGGTCTGAAAATGACTGTCACAGAAGTGGGGCCCAGACAAAGACCGTGGGCCTCACCCGCACGGAGGTGATGTGGGACAGTAGGACGAGAAGCGCTGAGGGGCCTCCGGGACATCAGAGTTTAATGTGTCAGTGCGGGACACGGCTGACAGTACTTGAGCAGGGGAGTGACGACAAGCCCTCAGACACCCTCCTGCAGACGAGGGTTTCGTCCACTTTTTCCATCAGGCTATAAAAATGACAGTTCGAAGTGTTCAGGACTGGCAAATGCCCTAACAGAAAAAGTCACTGTGGGGAGCACCTCTCTCTCTAGGTTATCACTTTACCTTCGGTCTTGGCTTGTTAATTCTTTACTGTCTCGTCAGCTCTTTGGTGCTTTCCAGGAAATATATATATTTATTTTTTTGAGACAGAGTCTGGCTCTGTTGCCCAGGCTAGAGTGTGTGGCGTCAGCCTAGCTCACAGCAACCTCAAATTCCTGGGCTCAAGCAATCCTCCTGCCTCAGCCTCCCGAGTAGCTGGGACTACAGGCATGCGCCACCATGCCCGGCTAATTTTTTCCATTTTTAGTTGTTTGGCCAATTTCTTTCTATTTTTAGTAGAGATGGGGTCTCGCTCTTGCTCAGGCTGGTCTCGAACTCCTGAGCTCAAACTATCCACCCACCTCGGCCACCCAGAGTGATAGGATTACAGAAAATATTTTTAAAGTTGTATTTTTCACTGTTTTCACGGGGGATTTAGATTCAAATAATCTAACCTGACTTTATGTTTTTTATTATTATTAATTTTATTGCAAAGGGCAGATCTAGCTAGCATTTACCAACTTTCAGCCCTTTCGCTCTGGACACGGGAGGACAGACCTCCCTGTTCACCAGGAACAGGGAGGCCATGAGGCCGGTTCAAGATGCTGGGCTGTGAGCGGAGGTCACGTGTGTGGCTCTTACGGGCTGAGACCCTCACACGCTGCTCCCCCGTCACTGTCACTGAGGAGACGTGTGCTTCGGGTGGAACAGCTGCGAGATCGCGGGGATCTCTGTCAGCCAGGGTCCCCGAACGGCTACGGGGAGATCTCTGCCCTGCAACCCACAAGACATGCACAGAATTGCTGAGCACTGAGAGTCTGGGGTTGGTTTTTTTTGTTGATAAAACTCATTTACCATATGCATGAATATCATATATAGTCATTTACCATTAAACTCTATTTCGCGAATAATCAAATCACTAAACTCTTTTACTAAATTAACAGAAACAGGCCACCAGATATTATATACACAGAGAACTTTTCAGACTGTTTTAACGATTATTGAACAGCCACAAATTCCTCCCATTCCTGCATGCTCTTGCTTTGGAGTTGCTCTGGCCGATAGAACGTGGAGAAAATGATACAGGGAAAGTTCTGGAGCTTAGGTCTCAGGGGCCTTGCTGCTTCTCACTTTTCCTCCTGGGGTGCTGCGTGAGCCCGCCAGGTGAGGAAGTGACCCAGCCTGGTAATGGTGGGAGGATGCTCTGCAGAGAACCAGGGTCTCCAGCCAACAGCCAGCATCAGCCGCCAGACGTACTGGGCCACCGGGGGCCTCCCAGCCCCGACCTCCCACTGAGTGCAGCTCCGTGGAGAGACCCGCGCAAGGCCAGCTCAGCTGCTCCACAAAACCGCGACCACCTACAGCTCATTGCTGGGTTAGGCCACTGAGGCATAGCAAAGGCCAACAGAGACAAATGTTACCTATTAAACTTCCTGAGCTTCTTCCTGAGTTTCTTCACTGCCAAGTGGAAAACAATATCTTTTACACAGATGTTAGTGAAAATTAAGTAACACAAAGAACGTGAGCTGTGTAAGTGGCTGGCGCTGTGATGAGTACGTGGTGAGGGCTAAATAAAGGAAAGCTGTCACGTAAACTTTTAAAGCTGACACGCTCGTTAGTTTTTATTCTTGCAGGTTAAATCCCTTTTCCTTCGACTTCACCTTGCTTGAGAAGCCTTCCTGGCGATTTATAACTCGTACCTCCACCAAATTACCTTCCTGTGACTACTGTCCCTGTTTTGTTAATGTCCCTCCCAAAATATTAGTAGTGCGATAGATGCAATCTGATCATCGCCTATACAACGGGACGGTTACCCTCAGGAACCATGCTTTGCACACAGTAGGAGCCAAAACAATATTGTTCTTTTTTTTTTTTTTTAACCTAGCCCAACTCAGGCTTCCTTCGCTTGGCTCAGGCGTCCCTGGTGTCGCACACTCGGCCTGACGTTCACTCTCACCCTGCCGGCCCTGACCGGGCCACTCCGAGGCCAGGCTCCGGCCCCGGACTTGTGCAGGTGTTTCCCTGGAACTCAATTTGGGCCTTAACATTGAACTTGCATAAATTCCTTTTCATTAGCCTCGGCCTAGCCCTCCAGCGGGCCAAGGTAATCCTGGTGCCACATCTGTCATTTGTCCCTTCCCGTGGTGCATCTAGAGCAGATAATCGTTACTTCCCTGTTTTCCATCAGGGACTGAAAAACAGTGTTACGGCATAGAGCCAGGGAAGGAGCTTCCAGGACACGGCCGGGCACCTGTTCCAGGCCGGCGGTGCTGAGGACGCAACGTGCGGACCTCGCCGCGGGCCGCCGTCACGCACCCTGGCGGGTTAACCGCGCACACGTGCCCGCGGAGGCCCACGAGGGCAGCAGGATTCCTTGCTAGGCTCGGATCCCCCACGTCTTCTGGAAAATTCTTTCCCCATTAGCGACGTCAGTCTGAGTCTCCCCCAGTCCGGCCAAGGAAAAGCCGAGGGGAGGGGGCGTCCGCGGATAAGGCGGCAGATCAGCGTCGTCCGCTCTCCGCGCTCTTACGAGGTCAAAGTGAAAAGAGGACGGCTTTGCGAGCAAAGAGCTTTGCAACGAGTCCAGACGGCCGGAGCCTCCGACATCGCCGAGGGGGACGCGACTCGCAGCGCGTTTGCTCCTGTCCCCCCCTCCCAGGGCCCGTGTCGCCGTCGCCGCCCCGCGCGCCTTTCCGCCCCGGCGAGCTGGGAACGCGGGAGCGGCCTTGGGCCCGCCGGGTCCGCGCGCACTTGGGGGCGGGGCGGTCCGGGGGCGTGGCCCCTCCCCGCCAGCCAGTGCGCACGCGCGGGGCGGGGACTCGGCCACTCCCGAGCGCGCCTGCGCGCCGAGCCGCCCGCCCTCCCGGAAGCGCCCGCCCGCTCGCGCCACGTCGGTTCCCGCAGCTGCCCTTCCCCCCCATTCCCCCTCCGCGAGGGCGCAGCGCCAGAGCCGCGGCCCGGCGAGCGGACCGGACCGGACCGGACCGGGAGCGCCATGGGCGGCCCGCGCCCCGGCTGCGCGCTGCTGCTGCTGCTGCTGCTCCTCCGGGCCGGGCAGCCGCGGGGCGCCGAGCTCACCTTCGAGCTGCCGGACAGCGCCAGGCAGTGCTTCCACGAGGACGTGGACCAGGGCGCCAGGTTCTCCCTGGACTACCAGGTGGGCGGCGGCGGCACTGGGCGCGGGGCGGCGGCGGGGCCCTGCCGTAGGGAGAGGCCCGGCTCCCGCACCGTCCCTCCGGGAGCGCTCGTGGGCCGCAGGTCTTGGGGGAACGAGCAGACCAGGGCAGGGCCCGAGCGGGCGTCGTACCGGCCCCCTGCGTGCCCCGCGCGGGCACCCCGCGGTGGGGGCCTGGGCAGCGGAGTGGGGCGGGCTGTCGGCCACCGCCTGTGGTTGGAGGCCCTGGGGAAGGCCTGTGCCCGGGACAGCTTCAGGTGTGACTAAAAAAACAGCGATGGCTGTGTGGCCGGAAGGCACGGCGATGGCATCCTGTCATTTCCAGGGCAGAACCCCTGTCGGGCACCAGCATGGTCCTGAACACCCCAGCGGCAGATGCTCCCGGCTTGTGCAAACTTGCCGAACAGGACCGGTGGCTTTTGCCTGGACGGGGGACATTTTAAGTTTGGCAGCAGATGGAGGCCGCTGACCATGCTTCGATGGGCCGTGGGTGTGGCTGTTGGCTACCCGTGCGGTCTTGCTGTGTGCAGGTCTTACTTTTCATACGTGTACACGGGGAGTTCGAACTAAATGGTTCCCGAGGACTCGCCCACCCCTGGCTGCCCAATTCTGTGCATGTTTCCCTCTGTGTTTATCTTCTCCCTGCGTTTCCGTCAGTGATAACGTTACTAACGGTTACTAGACCCGCCCTGCACGCCGGGAGGGGCGTGCTCGGAGCTGCGGTTTCTTAATGGAAGGGAGAACCTGTGTGTAGCACGGCTCCATCTGCTCTTGCTCCGGGAGGCCCTCAATCCGATCCCACCTCCCCATCACCCCCGGGGGTCAGTTTGCGGCCTGCGGGTTTCCAGTGATTGGCCGGCACTTGGTGGGCGCTGGCCGCGTGTGCAGAGTGCTTTAGATGTGACACCCCACGGAGTCCTCGCCTCAGCCCTGCGGGGTAGGTCCTGCTGTCTTGTAGGGGAACACACATCCTCAGAGAGTAAAGTAACCTGTCCGGAGTCACATAGCTAGTGGCGGCAGTGCCCTAGAGAGGCGACCTGCTCCGTGTCTCGTGTTAACTGCTGCACACAGAGAGAGAAGCGGTGCCGTCCAGTTGCCTTGGGACGGTTCTTTGGGCGTCCCTGCCTTCGTCCTGCTGCCGATCCCGGAAAGCCTCATCGGCCCATCCCACGAGGGGTGGTTATCCTGGGCACGCTCACGGCACAGCAGAACGGTGCAGTGGTTAAGTGTGGGCATGGGAGCCAGCAGCCCTCAGGTCAAACCCCAGCTCTACCACTTTCCCTGGAGCCTCAGTTTTCTCTCCTGTAAAATGGGGAGAATTAGGCTCGTTGTTCTCCTGCAGAGCCAGACTTTGGAGCCAGGCAGACGCAGATTCACATCTAGCCTTTTCACTTGCGAGCAGTGTGACCGTGGCTGATTGACGTAACCTGTCCCAGCCCCAGGAGAGTGGGAAGGAGCAGAGCAGCTGCCGTAGCAGGTTGCGAAGCTCCAACGGCGGAAGCATTGCAGAGTGTGGCCGCGGCGTCTGGTCGGCGTTTGGTGGGTGGGGGCTGCCCCCCGATAACAGCGAGCGTTCTGTGGTTGCCAGGTCATCACCGGAGGCCACTACGATGTTGATTGCTACGTGGAGGACCCCCAGGGCAACGTCATCTACCGGGAGACCAAGAAGCAGTACGACAGCTTCACGCACCGGGCTGCGGTCAAGGGCGTCTACCAGTTCTGCTTCAGTAACGAGTTCTCCACCTTCTCGCACAAGACCGTCTACTTTGACCTCCAAGTGGGCGACGAGCCCCCCATCCTCCCAGACATGGGGCACAGGGTCACGGCTCTCACCCAGGTGAGTGGACAGTCACGGCCACAGGCCAGGAAGCCCCCGCCGCGTTGCTCCTCTCGGCCTCTGTCTCGGCTGCTGAGCAGTCGCCCCCGCCCACCCCCACTGCTGGTCTGGAAGCCCCGTGTCGGCTCTGCCTCTGTCTCCACGGCCCCTCGGAGGACGCCGTGTTCTCCTTCCCGTCCTCCTTTGCGATTGTTCGCCAGCGCCCTGCGGTGCTCTCCTCTGACACCCTACTCTGCCCCTCTGCACCCACGCGGTCTCTCCCCTGGCGCCACTTCCCAGGTCCCTGTGCCACGTGCCTCTCTGCTTACGTGACGTGCCCGTGTCCTCCATGTGCCGCGTGTGAGTGAAGGCAGCACAAGCTGCCGTAACAAGTGCACTCCGCGTGTCGAAGGCTCAGCACAGTGGAAGTTGTTCTCATACCCCAGAGAAGGCTGGTGGGCGCCTCCTCCGCGGTGACTCGGGAATCCGGGATATGTCTTTCGTGTCGTCCTCCTGCCTTCGCTTGGGCTTCGGAGCCTCCAGCTCTGGCCACCGGAAGGAGGAGGGGTGAGAAAGGCCGGCCTGCTTCTTAGACGCCGGGCTCCGTGGTCACACAGGTCACCTCTGCTCACGTGGCATTGGTGGCAACCAGCCCACGTGGCAGATCCGGGCGCAGGGAGGGCTGGCGGACGTGGTCCCGCCTGGGCAGTCGTCTCCTAGCCACAGCGCCACACGATGGAGGAGGAATGTGACACTTTGGGGCGACAGGCAGTCCTGCAGAGGAGTGGGCGTGTGGCCCCCTCGGAGGCAACCCGGAAGGCGATCAGGCTCCTTGGAGACTGGCACGAAGACCCGCGGCTCCCAAGTCGTTACTGCCTGATCCCAGCCTCCCGCACCTGCCTTCCCTCCCGCGGGCAGGCCGTGAGCTTCCGGGGCTGGGGTTCTGGGTGCGTTGCCTTTGTGTGCTCAGCGCCCCGGAGCAGGAGGCGTGGCACAGAGAGGAGCTCACCACGTCATTGTTGTCGTGTGACCGAGTGTCAGGGCCCAGGGAGACCTGTGAGACAGGTGTTTGTTCCAGACAGAGCCGGGGCGTCTTGGGTCTTCAGGGAGGCCAGGTTACCTTCCGGGTTGCCCTCCGAGGGGGCCGTACGCGCACTCGCACACTCCTGCGGCTTCCTGGGCCCCGTCTGCCGCCCTCCCTGAGCAGGTGGAGCTTAGGGCTGCGTTGTCGAGTGCAGTAACCACTGTCTACGTTTGGCTGTTTCATTAAAATTAAATTAAAAATTCACAGCCTCGTGCACTATAGCAACATTGCAAATACCCGGTAGTCACAGGTTTGTAGAGGCCAGGCACAGACGGTTCCACTGGACAACGCCAGGTTTGAGCCTCGCACCGTGCTCAGAGCCAGCGACAGATGCACGTCGTGCCTAAGACCTTCCGCAATTGACGGTTCTGTCGGCCTCCGATGAAATAGCTTCCATGTTGGAGGTTCTGTAAGTCTCTGAAAGCCGAGCTGAAGGACTTCCTTCTTTCACTGTAGACAAAGAGCTGGCAGAGAAAAGGCTTAAGGAATCTGGTCCACAGGGAGACGTTTCCTGGAGCCTGAGCGTGGAGTTCGATTTGTTGCAGGGAAGAGTGAGTTATGCCCCCTCCCACCTCTCAGAACCTCTTCTCCACTCCGCTCGGCCTCAAAGAGGCGTTTTCTCCCTCATCTGCAGCGTGGACCCCTCTGCCCTGATCTGGCTGCACCTGCCGTCGGGAGCTGCTCACCTGGGCTGGCGTTCGCTCAGTCACACCCTGGGCCGGGAGAGGAAAGGCAGGTGGAAGGTGCTGGAAGGCGCTGTCCCTGGCGGGGAGTCCTTAGAGAAACGCAGCCCTGGGAGCCGGTTGCCCGCGGGGCGCTATGGCCACAGCTGAGGTTGAGGGTCAGGGGTCTCAGGCACTGACGGATTCTTCTAGGAGGGTCAGGAAGGCTTCATGGGACAGCTTTAGCTTAAAAGTGACAGTGGGGGGGTTGCCCGGGAGCTCGGCCTCCCAGAGGAAGAGAACAGGTGAGATTCAAGGGTTATAACCTTGCACTCCTTTCCCCGCCCTTTTTGTTTTGGGGGGGGATCCCCTTTGAGCAGCTGCTGTCTCCCTTCCCCCAGCCCCTTGCAGCTCCGTGGTGGGCCAGAGGCCACGAGTTTTGGCACCAAAATAAATACTAAAGTGTAAGAACAGGATCCGTAATGACCACGGCCCGGCCGGGGGTTTAGGCCAGCAGATGGCGTCAGCCCCGAGTTCAGAACTGGTTCCCCGGAGAGGACGTGGGCCGGGACCACGCTGCTCCAGGGCAGCCGGGCTGGAGGCGCCCTGGCTTCCTGGGAACACAGGCGGATGCTAGCGGAGGCTGTGGGTTTCTGGCCGAGGTCAAAGGCCAGGGGCTACCGCAGCGGTGGTCTGGGCAGGATCAAAGTTTTCCCGACTGCTGCGAGGCCAGCTCACGGCCCCTGCCTTCGGGTTCTTGCGGGATTCAAGGAACTGGGCACTTTGACCACCGGGGCCTGATGAGGTGGGTGCCGGAGGAGTTTGTCAGCGTAGGCAGACCGAAGACCTCGGCTTCAGCGGGTGGCGGAGACAGGGGCGTCAGTGTGGGGATGGGGGAAGGGACGGTGCCCCGGAAAAGGGGTGAGTCGGGGTGACTCAGAGACCAGCTGTCACGATGGGGCAGTGACCACAATCCCTGTGAGGCTCTAGGACCCTGGGTGGTCCTGGCGGGGCAGATGGTCACACGCCAGGAGGCTGGGGACCCCGGCCCCGGGGAGACAGGGCTGCAAGGCAGAGGCTCTGCTGGTTTCCTGCGGGGTCGGGGGTAGCCTGGGGTTGCCCCACCGGAATTCTGTGGTGCAGGCTGTAGGGTTTCCTTTTAGACTAGGGCCGACGGCCGATCTCTGTGGGTGGGTAAATAGCGTGTTTCTGTGGCCAGGGCGGGTGTCCGGGTGCCTGTGGTTCTCGGTGATGTGTTGCTTTGGGGTCTCTGGGGGCCTGTGCCACGTCCTGCGGGTCTGCAGGTCGTAGGTGCCAGGAAGGCTGTGGAGTAGCACCTGCCACTCTGTCACCTGGGCACCTGCCCCTTGCCCATCGCTGATCTGATGTGAGATTGTTCCTTTAAAGGCCCGGGGCCTTGTCCTGTGATTTCAGGGCTGGTTTCTGGCCTGTGGCGTCTGATCCAGGCCTTTGCAGCGGTGCCCACATGGGCGTCTGGCTTCTCCGCAGTCGGGGGCCTGCACGTGTGGTGCTGGGTCCTCCCCTGTCCTCCTCCTCCTCCCCTCTGGGTCCCGGGGAAGCTGGGCTTGACGACCGGTTCTGCCGCGCTCCCGGGCCAGGGCCCAGAGCCCCCAGCTGGACACTGGGTTTCTGAAGGAGCTTGTGATAGGAATAGACTTGGAGAACGGGGTTCTGGCCTGGACAGCCAGATGAGCCCCTTGCTAGTGTTTAAAAACAAAGGCTCTGGATTTTTATATGTAAAACGTGTGTGTATGTGTGTGTGTATGCATGTGTGTGCACAAATATACATGTGTTTCTCCATCCCTCCCACGAATTTCAATAATGATCTGCTTTGTGACCAATCCTCCGACTTCAGCACCCCAAGTCTCCCCCGAACCCATTCTTCCCTGACGGGCAACCTGCTTAACTGTGCCCTCATCTTCTCCTGTGAGCAGAATCGCGGCCACCTGAGCGGTTTCCCCGCCTCCCGACTGGCTCACTTACTGCCTGTCCACGCCGTGGCCCCCAGGGACTCCGAGCGTGCCACGCCGCTGCTCACGGCTGCGTGATGAGGTCTTGACGCTTTACCCCGAGCTTCCACCCGCCCCCCACTTCTTCCCCACACCCCCCCAGGTTGGTCCCTGATCCCAGGCCGGACCCCACGCAAGCTCCTTGCCCCGGCCCTGCTGCCCGCGTACGTCCCGTCCCCAGCCCGGTGTGCCCAGCAGGGCCAGCGTGTCGCGCCCCAGGTCACGTCCTCTGTTGCCGCCGGCAGAACGAGCAGCTTTTCCTGGGTGTTCCCCCGACTGCACCCCCCTCTGTTGTCGGCTGTTTTCACGTCGTCGTGTTGCAGCGATTAACTTTTCCTTTACATCGTGAGCTCTCTGAGACCCGGCACCGGGTCTGGAGCTCATCCTCAGCGCCCTGGGCCAGCTCCTATGAGCAGACATTTCGTAAACGTTCAGATGAGTGAAACCGAGCCTCTTGCAACTGTGGGGAACAATTCCTGTGGACGCATTTTACGCATCTCTCTCCTGCGTCCTCCTAGCCCCACCTTGGGTGACCGTGACCTTCCGGGGATCACCAGGTGACGTCCGTGTGGCGCTGATCCGACTCGCAAGTTACCTGCGTTGTGGTCGCAGGTGGTGCCTGGCAACGCCGTCTCTGCAGCCGGCTTTGACCCCGTTCACACGGTTCGAGCCTGACTCCAGGCTGTGACCTTTTCTAGCTCCTTCCCAGTTTGATCCCCATTCCAGCTCCGTGACCGCGGACGTGCTCTGGTGACTTTGGAAGCAGCCGCCGCGCTCGCCGCGCTGCCGCAGCACAGGGTCTGCGACCAAGCGGTCTTGGATCTCTCGTCCCTCTGCCAGTGTCAGACACCTGTGCGTACAGCCCGCCTGACAAACGTGGGGAAGCGAGGAAGCCTGGCGCCGACTGACGCGGTCACGAGAGCGCGCAGCCCGAGACAGTAGGGCCTGTGGGACGTCCCTGAGAAAGCAGGTCAGGGACCCCCTGGGGGGCAGCGGGGAGCACACACAGGCTGATTCTTCACTGCATTCTCCTCGAGTGGGTGCCCCGTCCTCCCCCGTCTGTGTGATGCACGGGGACCCTGTGACCTTTCACCCGTGCGGCGTGTCACCACTTCTGCCCCTGGATCGGCGTGCGAGGCCAGTCACCACGTGCAGAGGAAAGAGTCTGCTTTTTCTCGTTCAGGTTGTGGGTGGGGTTCGGTTCCTCGTGGCCGTGGGACTGAGGCCCCGTTTTGTTGCTGACCTCCGCGTGCCCTGGTCCCGGCAGGTGGTTGTCCCCACCCGCAAAGCCAGCATGGCACGTGGACATCTGCTCTTGCTCCGACTCTGTCCGGATGCTTCTGCAACCAGCTAGAGCAAGCCCTGCTTTCCAGGGCTCGTGCGACTGGCCCAGGCCACTGGGTGATCTCCCCGTCTTTAGGTGAACTGTGCCGTGTGACGTCATTTATCACAGGAGTGGCAGCGCCCCATAGTCACAGGTTCCTGGGATCAGGGCAGGGAATCTGGGCGGTGGTGGGGGTGCGTTTCGGAATACTGCCTGCCACGCCGAATCCTTAGCAGGTAAAGGAAGTCGTGAAGTAGTGTGTTACGTATGAGCACGTGTGTGCATGTTTGTGTGTTTGCATCTTTGCATGTGTTCCTGTGTGTGTATGAAGACACGCATGTCTTCATGTGCTTGTGTTTCTGCGTGAGACAGTAGACAGCAGTCATGTAATGGAGTTGCAGTAGGTTCAGAGTTCAGCACATTCGGGTCTGGCTCACACTCCGCCGCTTATTAGCTGTGTGAGCTTGGGCAGTTCACGTAGCATCTTTGAGCCTCAGTTTCTTCGTCAGCGTATGGGGAAAGCAGCCCGCCCTTCCGTAATGGAGGTGGCGGCCCGCGCCTGTTCGCGCCATTGTGAGCCTTCGATGGGAGAACCCAGAGCAGTGCTTGGAAGCAGAGGCTCAGGGCTCGGACAGTCGAGTCCCATCCTGCTCGGCCACATACTGTGTGACTCTGGGCAAGTTACTTAACTTCTCTGAGCCTCGGTTAGGCTTACCATAAGGATTAAATAAAACCGCATTAAATAAAACCACTTAGCGCAGACAGTAGCATTCGGTGGACGTCGCGGAGGGTGTTGACGATGACGCTTGCTGTTTGCCGGATTCCACTCTTCTTACCTTGGCGTTGGCTACGCGCCTGCTTTTGTCTCCCTGCGCAGATGGAGTCTGCCTGCGTGACCATTCACGAGGCCCTGAAGACGGTGATCGACTCCCAGACGCACTACCGGCTGCGGGAGGCCCAGGACCGGGCCCGGGCTGAAGACCTGAACAGCCGGGTCTCCTACTGGTCTGTCGGCGAGACGATCGTCCTGTTTGTGGCCAGCTTCGGCCAGGTGCTGCTGCTGAAAAGCTTCTTCACGGAAAAGCGACCCATCGGCAGGGCCGTGCACTCCTAGCCCGGCGTCCTGCTGCTGCCCCGCACCCCCCAGGTGGCAGCTGTCCTGGGTCACGGGCTGCGGGGCTGGGAGCCGCGGTGGGAGAGCGCAGGGCGGTGGGTGCTGCGGCAGCGTCTCGTCTTCCATGCAGGCGCCAGGTCCTTGCACCCCGGCAGCCGAAGCTCAGGGAGCCCAGCAGTTTGAAGGCATCCGATTGCATTACATGTGCAACACGAAACACGTTTACAGCTGGTTAGGGATTGGCCACTGTGGGAGGGCGGGCAGGCAGAGATCCTGTGGCCTGGCTGGTAGGAGGAAGCCCAAGTGCCCAGGCCTCCGGGGCAGCTGAGGGCCCTGCCTCTGCTCCCTGATGCCTGGGTCGTTGGGCTTGTGCGTCCTGGCCCGTGTGCGGAGCAAAGGGCTCTCGGTTCTAGCCTTTCCTGCCGTGGGGCTCGTGTACCCGAGGAAGCGAGACCCTAAAGTGGCTTTGCAGCTCTGCCCACCCCAGGCGAGCGGCGGTGTCAGCCATGCAGGCGGGGCCCGGACGGTGATGGGCACCTTCAGTTAGCTGTGTGTTTCCCCGGGGGCAGAACGGTGGCTAATAAAATCTAAGTGTGAGCACCCCGGAGACCTGAGCCTTTCTTTCTTTGCCCTGAAGGAGCTCCCAGCTTAGCAGCGAGCACGCCGTGTGCGTAAATAATTAGCGGAAAAAACAAACCCGGAAAAGCCCCGGGCCGGCCACCGGCAAAACCGGGCCCCGGCCCCGGAAAAGCCCCCCCCCGGTGAACGAGAGCCGTGAGACAGGAAGTCTCCTTGCCGCTCCCGTCGCACGCCGGGCGGTGCAGAGGGTCTGTGCGAGCGCAGTTGCTCTGTGAGAACACCCTGTCTCACACCTGCCGACCCGCCCCGGCATGTCCCTCCCACCAGACGTGGCGTCTGGGCCCCTACCCACTCTATTCAGGACGGCACCGTCTCGCCCGCCCCCGTCCTCCTCGCCGGTTAGTGAGCACTCGGTGCGTGCCGACCGAGCGTCCGCGCACTGGGGCTGGAGGGTCGGCAGGTACGTTTGCCCCAGAGGGGGCCGGCCGAGAAATCTGGAATCCCGAGCTGGCTGGCAGAGGTTAGCAGCGCGTTGTGGGAAAGGGAACAAAACAATCCCGTTATAAAGATGCCCCGTAACCCTTATTTGCCTTGATGAAAGGATAAATGCTGCTTACCTTCGAAAGGTTGTTTTTTTTGATATATATTTTTTATTTCTGCATATTATGGGGGTACAAATGTTTAGGTTACGTATATTGCCCTTGCCCCTCGCCCCCCCAGTCCGAGCTTCAAGCGTGTGCATCCCCCAGGTGGTGCACATCGCACTCATTATGTTTCTATATACCCATTCCCTCCTCCCCCCTCCCATCTGCTCGATAAATGTTACTACTGTATGTGCACTTATGTGTTGATCAGTTAATACCAATTTGATGGTGAGTACATGTGCTTATTTTTCCATTCTTGGGATACTTCGATTAGTAGAGTGGGTTCCAGCTCTAGCCAGGAAAATACAAGAGGTGCTATATCGCCATTGTTTCTTAAAGCTGAATAGTACTCCATGGTATACACATACCACATTTTATTAATCCACTTATGTAT
>NW_012152330.1:548632-564788 GCF_000956105.1 Propithecus coquereli
GTTTGATTTTTTTCTTGCTGATTTTCCTGAGTTCTAAATAGATTCTAGTTATTAGCCCTTTTGATAGGTTTTTGATGGTATTTTCTCTCTCATTTTAAAATTAAGTACTGAGTGTGTGTAAAAGATTACTTATGAGATATGTATAGGGTAGAGTGAAAAACTGCACAAATCCCCGTGTGCCCACCCCCTAGATTAAGCAGCGGAACGGGACCCGCAGTTCTCGGATGCTCCCTCACTGCCCTGCGCCGGCTCCTCCCCCTCCCCCAGCCTCCCAGGGAACCACCAGCCCAATTCAGTGTTTGTCCAGCACCGAGAAAGGGTTCAAAGAGTTGAGGGACGAAGCTTTACTAAAACTCCTGTCACCTTGCGCTTTGTATGAGAACGAGTTTCTTCAACATTAAAAAACAAGAATAGGATTGGTAGTGACACCTGTTTTGTTTATATAACCTTGTAATCATTCGTCTGTGAACATGTAGCCTCACTGGGAGGACAGAAACCTTGCCCCACTGGCTAACACTTAGAGCTTTACAGTGAGAGCGAATGAAACAAGTTATTAAAGATTTTTTGTCATAGAGAAATACAACAGGGCACTGAATATAAGAATTTCAAACAGGACAGAGTTCTATAAGAGATGAGCTGGAAGTATGGATTTAAGAAGGACAAGGAAAGATGGATAATTTCTGAGCATGTGTTCGTGGATGACGATGGGTATCGGATCATTTTGGTAATTAGTATCCATTGGATATACTTAAGAATAATGCCGTAACCTTGAAAAAAATTAACATTTAATATGTGCCAGAAATCACCTCCTTTGTGACTACTTAAATTCAAATGAAAAATATTAGATGTCAGCTTAAAAATGTCAGAATTTTAGACGTCAGCTGTAAATGGCTTTATCATTTGTCAAGATCTCTTAGAAAATAGTCAAGAAAAATAAGTAGAAGACGCTCCTTGGCTCTGCGTCCGGGTTCCCTGGGGAGACGGCCTGGACCTCTGGGTGCCCTGGTGGAGAAGGGTGTTCAGTGCTGGCATTTGAGCAGAAAGAGGACTAGGTGGGGTCTGAGCCTTCTGGATTTGAATCTGGGTCCACTGTGTGCTAATTGTGTCATTGTGGGCAAGGCCCCGAACTCCGAACCTTCATTTCTTCATCTGTAAGGTGGACAGTAGGGAGTATTTTTACTGGGCGGGGACTTGGGGCCTATGTGTCGTTAGTGAGCAGAATTAGGGTTCACTCTGTCCCAAGTAAAACCCATTTGAATTTGAGGCCTAGATGCTACAACAGGTGGAGTTTGGAGGCACATCCACTACCTGGCCTGGGACATTGAGAGTCCCCCAGGAAAAAGAGAGGGGCTCTGGCTCTTACTGAGGTTCTGGGTTGTTAAGAGAGATTGCGGAGTATGGTGTGCTCCGTACCATAGATTTCAGGAAAGACAGTGGAGCTTCTGGGCCAAAATCCCCCCTAGAGTAATTGTGAATCTGGGCATGCAAGCCGGCCTTGGCTCTAGAGACCCAGAGTTGGTCTGTGGTGCTGACTGTGGGTGCCTCGGGGCGCCCCATCTGGGAGTAAGATGCCTGTGCACATATGAAAGAGCTTTAGTACTCGGTCCAGGCAACTTTGCTGCAGGACACCCTCTACTGGATAACCATGAGGAGGAGAGGACATTCTCTTTGTTAAAAGAGAATTTTCAAAAAAAGGGTGCAATCCTAAGTCTCATACAGATGTAAAATGAACACGTGCTAAAGATTTTCTTTCACTCATTATCCAGGCAAATGTCGTAGAGGTTCAAAGGAGAATTCAAAGAGCAGACGCATTTATGCAGAGTTGTAATATAGCTCAAAGACATCCAGCCAGGCTAGAGTCAGTAACCCAGGAGGAAGTGCCGTGTGCAGAAAACAGTTGTAAAAATAGCTCAGAGACAAAGCTTAGACTCTAATGGCCTCGAGGGGTATCCAGAAATGCATCATTTTTTATTACAACAATTTTTTTTACAACTTCAAAAGGGGCTGCTGAGCTGTCACACCACCGGGGAGTGGCATTGATTTTCAATTTAAGTAACAGTAAGACCAGCTGTTCTGTGTTCTCCCAGCTTCCACAGAGGATCATCCCTTGGCCTCTTTAGGCCTGGAGTGGGAACATCTTTCAGCAATTGCCAGTCTCGGGGCTTCACTTCAGTCTTTTGCTGCTGCTTCTCTTAACCCTGCACTTCCTTTGTAAACAGTCACTCCATTGAACTCTCCTCAACTTAAAATAGAAAGGAGGGAGGGAAGAAGGAAGAATCAGTTGTTGAAAATTCAAGATGCTATACAGTGACTATTTGCCTTCTCTCCCTCCCAATTCATTTGTTGAAATCCTACCCTCAAAGGTTATGGGATTAGGGGGTGGGACCTTTGGGAGGCGATAAGGTCATGAAGGCAGAGCCCTCCTGAATGGGTTTAGGGCCCTTACAGAAGAGGCCTAAGAGAGGTCCCTTGCTCCTTCTGATACGTGAGGAAGCAACGAGAAGACACCCATCTATGAACCAGAAAGTGGGATCTCACTAAACACTGAACCTGTTGGTGCCTTAATCTTGGATATCCCAGACTCCAGAACTATGCGAGACAAATTTCTGTTGTGTGTAAGTCACCCAGACTGTGGCATTTTTTTTTTCTTTTTAGAGATGGCATCTCACTATGTCACCCAGGCTGGTCTCGCCCTCCTGGGCTCAAACTATCCTCCTGTCTCAGCCTCCCGGGTAGCTAGGATTATAGGTGCAAGCCACTGCACCTGGCCCAGCCTGTGGTATTCTGTGATAGCAGCCCAAATGAACTAAGACACTAGGAAACAAAATTAGAAACAAACTGCAAGCACTCATATAATTACCCCTGAGATGGACAACTCTGGGAAAAGGCTAGATGTTCTTCTAACTGTACGAGTGGACCCTTAGAGCATACAGGTGTGTGCACTCAGCATCTTTCTTCTAGCCCTGCTGTTTGATCATGTATGTGAATGTGCTTAGCACCATACTGGCTTAAAACAAATGCTAATTTCCTGCTCTTTACTCATACTCACCAAACAAAACACTAAAACATGAACCCATGTAATGGTACCATCTAAATCCATCTGGGAGAATTTATAGTCAGACATTAATGCTATTCCTTGTTGGAACTGGCAATTCAGCAGTTTTTATTTTCTTCTTACTGGAGTTTGTGTTATGTGCTATACTTGTTTGAGAGATGGTTCATTTTACCTGATCACAAGCCTTTCAAAAAGAATGAGGAAAGCCTACAGGATTTATGGGACACCATTAAGTAAACAAAGATTCATGTTATGGGCGTTCCAGAAGAGCAGAGAAGGGAAAAGGTGTAGAAAACGTATTTAATGAAATAATAGCTGAAAACTTCTTAAGTCTTGGTAAAGAGATAGACATACAGATGCAGGAAGCTCAAAGAATCCCAAATAGATTCAACCCAAGCAGGTCCTCTCCTGGGCACGTTATAATCAAATTGTCAAAAGACAAAGACAGAGAAAGAATTTTAAAAGTAGCAGGAGAAAAGTGCCAAGTCACATATAAGAGAATCCCCATTAGACTAACAGTTGCTTTCTCAGCAGAAACCTGTAGGCCAGAAGAGAATGGGGTAATATATTTAAAGTACTGAAAGAAAAAAAAAACAAACCCAAAAAACCTTTTAGCCAAGAATATTATACTCAGCAAAGCTATTCTTCAGAAATGAAGGACAAATAAAATCTTACACAGACTAGCAAATCTAAGGGAATTCATCACCACTAGACCAGCCTTACAAGAAAAGCACAAGGGAGACTTATTTACATCTGGAAGTGAAAAGATGACAACCACCATCATGAAAACATAGGGAACTATAAAACTCACTGGTAGAGCTGGTGGTACACAAAGGAGAAAGAGAAAGGAATCAAACCTCATCACTGCAGGAAACCACCCAACCACAAAAATAAGCAACAAGAGAGGAAGTAAGGAACAAAGGATATACAAAACAATCAGAAAGCAATCAATAAATGACTAGTAAGTCCTTACCTATCAATAATAACCCTGAAAGTAAATAGATTAAATTTCCCATTTAAAAGTCTATACTGCTTGAATGGGGGGAAAAACTCAAGACCCAACTATATGCTGCCTACAAGAAACTCACCTCACCTGTAAAGACACATGTGAGACCAAAAGTGAAGAGATGGAAAAAGATATTCCACACAAACAAAAACCAAAAATGAGCAGGGGTATGTATACTTATTAATATAGAAACTTCAAGTCAGAAGCTGTAGAAAGAGACAGAGAAGGACACTATATAATAATAAAGGGATCAATCCAGCAAGAGACTATAACAATTGTAATATATATGCACCAACAAGAGATTATAACACTTGTAAATTTATATGCACCCAACACCAAAGCATCCAGATATATAAAACAAATATCTTTAGCTCTAAAGGGAGAGATAAACCCCAATACAATAATAGTCAGGGACTTCAACACCCACTTTCAGCACTGGATAGATTATCTAGACAGAAAATGAACAAAGAAACATTGGATTTAAACCACACCGTAGATCAAATGAATCTAACAGACATTTACAGAACATTCAGCCAACAGCTGCAGGATACACACTGCAACTCTACTCAGGCACTCAGGGCCACGGAGGAGGTGCAGAAGGAGGGAGTGGAGAAGAGAAATAAATCTAGGAGGCCACTTTAGACATATGAGAACTAGCAGTTACCAAATATCTTAATAATGTTTATTGTTGTCTAAAAAATCCAGGATCAGAGAAAAGGAAGAAAGAAAACACATGACAACCAAGAGCTACCATCTGAACAAGGTCAACAAAGGTCACTAACGGCCTGGATGTCCAGAGGGTATGAAGATTCGCTAAAGCCCTTGCCTCATTTCGGAAAAGATAACTGATCTTGATGAGTTTAAGAAATCAATAGTTAAGAGCAATCACCATAAGAACAAAATCAGAAGAAATAATTTTGAAATTAGTAAAAAAAAGATCTATCCAATGAAATACTAAAAAGAAGGGGAAAAAGACAGCATAGTGAATGAAAAGAGGAAATCGAATGGTAGAAATATATATGTATAATTCTAATAAAAGAGCAATTGCAATAAACATAACCAATTAAAAGGCAGAGACTCTCAAATGAGATAAAAATATAAAATCCAATAATATGTTTCCTTTAAGGGATAAGGAGGGAACAGTCATAGCACCTGACAAAATAGAATTCAGGGCAAATGAGCACACGAGACGGGAGCGTTGCTTGCTAACGTTAAAGGACCTAGTGAGGTGAGCAGCAGACCAGGTCGTTACTCCGTCATCGATGACACGGTTTAGTCACGGTGTAAAGGACACAGAGCAGCAGACGGAACTGCTCCCCGGGCCCAGGAGGACAGAGTCCCGGGCACTTGCTGTCGGAGCCCTCGGCATGGCGGAGTCACTCACTCGAGCAGACCGGCCGCTGCCAAAGCTCTTCAGCTCAGTGAGACGAGTGAGTGGGAAGCGGGAGTGGAGGGGAGGTGGGGCCGTTCAAGCTGTTAATTCACCAGAATCTTCCTTCCTCCAAGACATTGCAAAGTGTTGGTTTTTCTCCTAAGGACGACCTTCGGTTATCACGCCCAGATACGGACAGCAGTCGTCAGGGGTTCACTGTGACCAGGAACACGTCACCTTCCGAGAGGCCCGGCGGGCACGGTGGGGCAGGGCCGGTGACTTTCTGGACAAGTCAAGACCCGCAGGCCTGTAGGAGCAGAGAAACAAGAGAGAGGTGAGGAAGTCAGAGACGGAGGGGAGAGAGCAGACACAGAGAAACACTGAGGAGGAAATGGCTGCAGGAGCGTGAACCGAGGGAACGGTTATCTCGGTCGTACAGGACGGGGTGACCAGGCCGCGGAACACGGAGCACCGGTCAGAGCGTGGAAAACACTAGAAACAGTCACGGGAACATGGCCTTTCAGTCATGGCCACACCTGGAAAGAGTTCGGTCCCCAAGCAGTGACGTACAGCTACGAATAATTACGACTAACCTTTGCCTAACATCAAGCGTATATATAAAAAGAAAAGCACAGGAGTAGACAGGAGACTGAGCCAGTTCCCCTCCGGGAATGTCCTAACACTTCGCACCCTGAACCTTTACTCACGGCGAATTCTTCACGCACACTTGCGGAGTGTCTGTCATCTGTCCCCCTCGCAGGCCAGGGCTCGCGACTCCTCCCAGCCCAGAGCCCGAGCACTGGGGCAACACCCCCAAGTCCAGCCTGGACTGAGCCCCAAGTACTGGGGCGACACCCCCAAGTCCATCCTGGACTGAGCCCCGAGCACTGGGGCGACACCCCCGAGTCCAGCCTGGACTGAGCCCCGAGCACTGGGGCGACACCCCCGAGTCCAGCCTGGACTGAGCCGGGACAGGCCCGTTCGCACTTGGCGCTGAGCGTCAGAGGCTGGGGGGCTCCTTCCGGGCCTGGGGCCGGGTCGTGATTTCCGTGGATTTATCTCTCTCTCCTGGAACACATTTGGGTGAGGTTCTGAACAAAAGCAGTCTGATCTAGTGTTTATCATACTGCATTCTGGGCTTTACTATTGCGTGACGTGGGACACGAAGTCTAGCAATTTAATTTTCTCACTTTGAAAGTTTCAGGTTTATCTTCCTTCTGGCCGGAGGAGAAACGTGGCTGAGGTGGGTGGAGCCCGTGGCCTCCTCACTGCCCAGTGCTGGGTCTTGCCCGGCTCTCTTCCCCTGTGCGTGACGTCTGCACACTCTTGCTCCCGCACTCTCCGTGGGTCACAACGGGGCGGTCTCTGAACTCTACGTTCTGGGACAGTCATCTCTGGAGAGCCAAGGCCAGAGTCACAGGTGCCAGGACTTTCCGGGAGCAGATCGGCAGGGAGACCATCCCCTGGCATTGACGTAGGCGGAGTCGTGAGGGTGCCCACGGAACATTCTTGGCCAGACTCACGGGCAGGCGAAACCTAACAGCGAATGACAGGTTCTGGCGCGAGTCTGGGGACAGCCTGTGTTTCCAGCTCTGCGGGCGCGAGACCAGGTGGGCGTTAACTCCTGCTCTCCGCTGAGCTGGAGACTGGAACGTCTGGGTTACGTGGGAAGCAACATCTTTGTCTCAACATAACTGGAGACGTGCGCCATTTTGTACCTGGAAACTGCTGCGCTGTTGTGTCTCTGGAGATGCCAGCCCGGTTCTGGGCTGTTTTCCCTCTGCGGGTTTGTGTTTCTCACTCCAGTGTCTGATCGTAGGAGAAAACAGTCTTCAGGATGGCTTCTGCACCAGGGACTGCCTTTACACATTCTCTCTGTCCCGGAGAAATCGCTCAAGAACTTGATCAGACCATTTACATCTTTTGCTGGTGTCTTTTCAGCTTCCGACAGTGCCCAGGACAGCTACGGCTCAGCTGCCTTTGTCCAGCAGGGACTCCGGCTACTGAGCTCGCCTGCCCTTCGCTTAAACTAGAATTAGCAGGAAAGATCCCCTGGATGACAACACAACATTTTCAGGTTAAGTAAGACAGGGCTGCACTCGGGTAGCTGCTCCTTCAAACACGGTTTGGGTGGAAACCAATGCGTTTGGGGTACACGCGATGGCCTCAGCCCTAACCGACTGGAGAAACTGTGTCCCTAAGCATGTGGGTTTGGTTGACTATTCCACGGGAATGGCCTCACAGACAGCAGTGAACGCGTCACGGCGTGAGTAGCTTAGCAGTAACTGTCCTAAAATAATTGTCCGGGACGTCTGACGTAAGAAGGGAGAGCCCCTTCTCCGTCCCCGCCTCCCCTGGCTCCTTAAAACCTGCACGAGCAAATAAAGCAGAATTGAAATCACCGAAACCGGGAAAAAGCCACAAGCACAAATCGCCAGCCCTGCGCAGTGGCTGTCAAGGTGGTGATAGCCGAGCCAGAGAGAGGGAGGGGCCTCGGACAGTTCTAGAGGCTTAAGGTCTTTCTAGAAGGAGATTTGGTCCCGAGTGGCCCGGCGGTGGAGCTTGGAGTGGCTGCAGGGGTGACCCCGCCCTCCTCCTGTCTCAGACCCCACTCCTCTCAGGGTGCAGGGCCAGCGAGGTTGGAGGAGGAGCCCTGAAGGCAGGGTGCGGGGGGCTGTGTGGCCCGCAGGGGAGCTGGCGAGAGAGTGGGGGAGGGGACGCACCTGACCGAAGCTCCCTGCTGCCCCCGCTTCTCCCGCAGGGCCACCACCCCACACGTCAGCGGCCTGGGTGACAAGGAGGTCTGGCGATCTGGGACCAGGATGAGCACAGAGCGGCAAGCAGAAGGCGCGCAGAGAGTGCGTGTCAGGAGGATCACTCCAGGAGGCTGGACGGTGCAAACACATTTTTCTCCGTGGTCTTGAAAAAAGGAAAAAGAAAGGCAACAAGACTTCAGAAACGGGTTACAAGAAACTGTAGAAGAGGCTATAACACAACAAAAGAGATGAAATGGAGCCGTCAAATCTCAGGAGACACGCGGAAGAGAAAAGACCGTTACGGAAAGGACAGTCAACTGGAAGATGCTAACAGGAGAGCGAGTGCCGCTGGGGTCTCAGGTCGGGACTCTGAAGACAGCCCGGAGCAAGCTGCGGGAACGCAGAGCTGGGCCACCAGGGAGAGCAGAGAGCTCTGCACGCCAGAGGAGATCCACATGAGGCGCGGGTAAGTGGTGTTCGTGAGGAAGAGAGCAGAACCACGGCAGATTCAGAGACATAAAAAGGAAAGCTTTTGCAAAACTAAAGGATGACTAGACCCTCAGTTTAAAAAGGTGCCTTGTGTTTCAGGAAAAATTAGGGAATTACAGAATGATCAACACAGATACATGCTGGTGAAGTTACTGGGTTCAGGTAAAGGTGAGTAACAATCAACATTGACGTTACCTCCACAGAAACAAAGAGGCCGAGCACCGTGGCTCACTCCCGGAGTCCCAGCATTCTAGGGGGCCAAGGCGGGAGGATCACTTGAGGCCAGGAGTTCAAAACCAGCCTGGGCATCATAGTGAGCGCCCATCTCTACCAAAAATAATAAATAAAAAGTAAGTAAGTAAGCCAGCCAGGTATGGCGATGCACACCTGTAGTCCCCGCTACTCTAGGTAGCACTGAAACACTTTTGCTCCTGGCGGCTCAGGTCCCGTAGACTCCACCATCAGAGTTGGTCAATTGACTGACAAAATCGAGGGACACGGATGTTTCCAGTACCTGAAACACTTAGGGCTCTTACCACGTCACACTTCTAAGTGTCAAGGCAGAAATGATAATAGTTGACAGTTGCCAGGTGAGTCTGTCGTCAGCGTCAGGGGCCAGGAAGCGCTGTTAGACCCCTCCCACCCCGGGGCTGCCACGACCCTGGGGGACACACGTCACCGCCCCAGCCTTGCCTGTCCCCGACTTCCGGGATCAGGGATGTGTGGCGTTGGGTGCTCTCTGCCGCGGTGTCTCCGTCTGCTGGGGCTGCCACGAGAGAGCACCAGACAGACCTGGCGGTTCGACCACGGAAAGAATCTTCTCCCAGTCGTGGAGGCCAGAAGTCAGCGAGTGAAGCGTCAGCAGGTTGGTTTCTTTGGAGGCCTCTGTTCTTGGCTTGTCGGCGGCCGTCTTCTCCCTGAGTCTCACGTGGTCTTCTCTCTGCGTCTCTGTCCCCGTCTCCTCTTCGCATGAGAACAGCAGCCATGTTGGATCGGGGCCCACACTGGTGACAGCATTTAACTCAATCACCCGTTCCAGGGCCTGGTCTCCAAATACAGTCACATTCCGGGGTACAGCGCTTCCCGCAGTGGATGGTGCTGGATAAATGCCATCCAACTCTTTCCGCCTGTGCTTCTTTAAAAAACTAAATTGTATTCTATCTGGAACCATCGTTTTGCCAAGATCAGGCACATTTCATAGCTTGAATGAGCTGCTGCTTTCCCCCTGATTTCTGTTACGAGCTGTTGGTGACACTCTGGCATCATCGGGGACGCAGAGGATACCAGCAGCTTAGCAGCGATTGGTCCCTCTTCTGCCGAGGGACATCTATGGTGACATCCACCGCAGCACTGCGCGTGGTAGAAGAACCTTGGCTATGACTCAGATGCCCGTCAGCAGGGGGTTGGGTAAGCAAAATAGAGCACACTTAATGTGGGAATACTTCGTAACAGCTGGAAATACATGGAGTAGCTCCCTGCACGGCAACATGAGATGGCATCGAAAACACGCTGCAGAGCGAAAAAATGTCGCGGAACATTCCAGTGCGATACCACTCATATAGCACTGAAAACACGCAGAAACATTATTTTGGGTAGCTTACGGGAAAAGTGTATAGTGCGTGCATTATATATAGCAAAATTATAAAAACACAGATTGTATACAAGTTGTAAAAGGAGATTACCTCTGGGAAAGGAGGGTGCAAAGGGCCTTCCGTGTCACGCACAGAGTGTTCCTTTTTTCTTTCCTTAACCCATCTGATGAGACAAAATATCAGCATTTGTTAGTTCTGGGTGGCAGATATGCGAGTGTTCGTTATATCGCTTTTTGTTCTTTTCTGCATTCAAAATCTCAAAGTCAAAGCAAAGAAAAGGACGGCAATAGCCTTGCTTCACCTCTCAGGGCTATCGCAAGGTTTCAGTAATAAAATATTTGTGAAAGGTCTTTGTAAAATGAAAAGCTCTGTGCAAATATTAGGCTTTAAGCTAATCTATTTCATTTGCTGTTGATTCTATCAACTTCCATTTCAACAGCCCACACTGTCTGAAAGCCGCAAATCTGGAGCAGTGCTGGCGGAGATGGTGGTGTTTGCTGGTCACATGGGGGAGGTGCTACTGCTGGTGGCGGTGAGGACCGGGGGCTGGGGGTCATGGCGGTGGCGGGGACGGTGACACGTGTAAGGAGCAGCGTTGGATCTCTGAACTGGCTCTGTGCACACCACACACGCACATGCACACACGGCCACATAACATGAAGCACTCCTGAGGCTGAGTGTCCCGTGCTAGTAAGACTGAACCCCCCAAGGGCAAACCGCATGCACGTGTCTCTCCCACTGCTCCTGGCAAACACCATTCAAAGCACTCTATTTAGTGCTGCAGTTAGCTTTTTCCGTAAATACTTGAATTCCATCTTTTCCCTAGAACTGCAGCAATATGAGAAGTAGCCACGAGAGGGCAGTCCAGAAACACCGAGGAAGCTCAACTGTCCCTCCCGACTCGCTGGCAGGACCTCCGCGTTGTGCAGGGAGCTGCAGGGAGAGGTCTCTGCGGGAAACTCGGGTTGTGGGAATTTCGGGGCAGAGTGTCATGGAATTTGCGTCACCGAGAACCCTCTAGTCCGACCTCCTCGGCCCCAGCCAACATCTTGGCTGCGATTTCACGAGCGACCCTGAGCCGGAGGCACCCGGTGAGCCTCTCTCGAATTCCTGACTCACCGGAACTGCAGGGTCCACGTTCCTGTTGTGAACTGCTAAAAATGTGGAGACGACTTGTTACGCAGCAAAGGATCCCGAGCACACCCGGCAGGTAGCAGTCGGTGAGTGTCAGCTGCAGTTGTTACTCAGGTGACTTAAATGCAAAGAATTTATCTTCCGGCTTTTTCTCGTTACGTGCAATGGTCATTCCCCATTCGTCGCAATTGTGATGTAACTTGGAAGTGGTTCCACCCACTCGTTCATTCATACGTCCATTTTCTAGAAAGCCGAACTCCCGGCCAGAACGACATCCACAGAAACCACTCATTCATCCCGTGTCCACCTGTCCCCAAGCGCACAGTCAGCAGAGCGCGGCTAACTGGGCAGGGCAGAGGGGCCTGGGAGAGGAGGCGATTCCCGGGATGAGGCTTGAAAGCCGGCGGGAAGGCAGCCGGCAGGTGACGGAAAGCCCTGCGTGCTCGGGGGCGGCGAGGACTTTGCCGGGCTGGACCGCGGGAGGAGAGGTTGGGAGGGGAAGGGGCGGTGCCGACGGGAGGTGACAGGCTGGCTGGAGGGCACGACCGTGCTGTACAGGTCCCCGTGCTGTGGAGAAGTCCCCGTACCATAAAGCGAGTCCCACGACAGGGAGCTGAGCTTCGTCTTCGAAGGGGTCTATGTCGGCGGGTGGGCGCGTGCCCGGTGCAGGTGTTCGGGAGACCAGTGGCTGCCGTCAGCGAAGCAGGTGGGGAGAGACTGCGCTGTGAGTCGCTCCGCCGCCGCCAAGCCCGGCGGCTGGGGCTGCCACGTTTACGGGAATCCATTTATCCCCACCCTGAGCCACCAGGAAAACTCCTGCTGGGCCCGGGCCCGTCCCCAAGCAAGGGGAGCTTTCCTCTCGCAGAGACGAGTAACCGCAAGGAAGGCGCGCAAGATCGCTGCCAGCTGTTCTCAGCCAGGAGTGATTCTGCCCCTCAGGGGACGTCGGCAATCTCTGGAGATACTTTTGGTCGTCACCACTAGGGAGGACGTGGCGTGTACCTGCCAGAGTCCAGGGAGCTGCCGCACGTCCCACAGCTCATGGGACGGCCTCCGGCAGCGAGGACGTGGGCCAGCCGGAATGTCTCAGCAGTGCCCAGGTCGAGAGAGCTTGGTCTGTACGAAGATGTAACAAAACAAAAAGGAGGAAAGACCAGAAAAAAACACATTAAAGATGAAAAACACTTGCCGAAAAACGTCGGCATGGGGCAGATGAAAATTGTGACCAAATATGTTATTATCAATTTAAAAAATAACTCAGTAATTGCCTTTGCAAAACAAGAGTTTGAAGCAGAGATATAAGCTATAAAAATAGGATAAAAGAACTAACACCAAACATATCCGACATAGAGATAAAGGAAATGGGCCAATCTCATTGACTAGGAGACAAAAGCAAACCCCAATTTTGTGTTGTGTACAACACACACAAGATGTTGTTATGTTGTGTACGAGAAACACAACCAAAGCGAAGTTACCCGGCAAGTTTGCGAATAGAAGGGCTGGCCAGAGTATGCCATGCGAACAGAAAGAAAAAGAAAGCAGTCGTCACAGTTTAATATCAGAACATCTCTGCTTCACACTTTATGCCAAAATAATCTCCAGATAGATGAAAAATTTAAACATGAAAAACATTTAAATATTGGAGGACAATATTTAAAAATAATCTTGGCCTGGCAGCAGTCCTTTAGAGTACGATATTATATAAAAAACTGATTACATAAAATACAAAATTGTTGCATGGTGAGACACGCACACACATGCAAACATACACATGTACACACTGTAAACAAAACCAAAGACAAAAGATAAACTGGGAAAAACTCACATTGCACAAGAGGTTAGTCATCTAATTCATTGGATAATTAATTCAGTGACCATTTATTGAGTGTCTACTTTGCACTGGGCCCTGCACTGGGAGAAAGTAACATGGAAACAAAGTTCTGCTGTTGTGAAACGTACATTCTGTGGAAGTGTCGGGCGATAGGCAGATGCACCAGCAATTTACGGCACGTTAGGCAGAGACGGGTGCCGTGAAGACAAGGCTGGGTGGAGTGAGGAGAGTCAGGCAGGGGAGGACAGGCGTCATTGAGACTGGGTCGTGAGGAAGCTCTCAGCGCTGAGATGCGTTTGAGCAGGGAGAATTAATTCCAGCTGGAAGGAAGAACAGGTGCCAGGGCCCTGAGGCGGGGACATGGGCATGTGTGAGCAACGGCGTGGAGACGGGAGCGGGTGTGGCAGTGAGCAGAGGGGACGGTGGCAGAAAAAGAGGTGGCCAGGCAGCTCACAGAGAGTCTCGGGTCACGGTGGGACACGCAGCCAGAACCACAACCAGATGTAGATGGTCCATCCCTGCGGAGACCCGTCCCGCGATAGCCCTTTACAAGCCCCCTTCCTCCCCATGCCTGTGGACGCCCCTCTGTCCCCCACCTCTGGTCACTGTGAGGACATCGGGGACTCATGGAGTGCGTGACCTACGAGAAGCTCTTCTCCTTCACACAACGACCTGCAGGTCCGTCTAGACTGCGGGTGCACCAGCGGTGTGTCCCTTGTATTGCTGAGTGGCGTTTCACGCTAGGGGTGTGTCACGTTCACTGAGACGTCCCCGCTGCAGGGCGTTCGGGCCGTTTCCGGTTCTGGCTGTTACAGACGGAGCTGCTGCGAAGGTTCGCGTTCGCGTCGGCTTCTGTTTCCGCTGCTGTGTGCGTCGTGGCTGCAGGGGCGAGAGCGGACGCAGGGTGTGTGTAGCTGCCGCGGTCGTCCAGGCGGAGATGACAACGGCTCCCGTCCGCTGGAGCGGTGGGGACGGTGGAACGGGCTCTCGGGTTGACCGTGGGGTGCAGAAACGCAGAGCCAAGATGACTTCGTGATTTCTAACGACCGGGTGAAGGTGGTCCCGTGTACTGACGTGGGTCTGACTGCGGGAAGGGGAGCTTTGGATGGGCTGGGCGCAGGTCTGGACTCGGTTCTGGCCGTGCTACGTTGAGTTCCCTGTGAGACACCCAGTAGTGACAGCAACTTGGTGGCCACGTGAGCCTGGGGTTCAAGGCACAGGCCGGACTGGAGAGAAAACTTTGGGATCCCACAAATACGCATAGAGACTGAAAAGTAAAAACTGTGGGTTTCCGTAGATCATCAAGAAGATAAATTCAGACAGAGAAGCAGGTGGGAATCCCATGGCTCAAGGTTATAGAGGTGAGAAGAGAAACTCAACACAGAGGAAAACGAGAGGGGCAGCTGGAGAGAGCAGGAAGCCCCGTGAGTGTGGCTGCTTTGGGAGGGAAATTGGTGAAACCTTCGCAACAGAAACAGTGGCTGACCTTTACTCAGCACCGACTCTGGTGACAGCAGTATTTTCAGTGAGTTGCTGACATCAAACCACTGACCCTCCCTGGAACCCACGGAGAGGGCGCCGTGACCACGACCTGCTCTGGAGACACTTCAAGGTTAAGTCATTTGCCCAGCAGAGATGACGAGTCACTTGTCACACTGCTGGTGACCCGCAGCACCCTTCAACGAGGAAGACGGGGACAGTTTCAGCGTGAAAATGTGCATTTTGGTCCAGCAATTCCACATCTGGGGACTCTCCCTGCAGCGGCACATCCAGGCTGGTCAGGTTCATGCGCGTAAAGATGGTCGTTACCGCGCTGTTTGCAATAGTCAAGGCTGGACGTGAACTCAGTCTGGGGACGCTGACGGGAATGCTCACGTGGGGAGAGAAGTCACAGAGACCGTGTCGGTAAATGGTGACGTGTGTCTGCAATGAATATTAAGCAGCTATTGCAGAGAATTAGATAGTGCTCTACGGAGTGAGATAAATCCATCTCCAGGATGCGTAGTTAAAGGGAAAAGCAAAAGATGCGACCGTGATGTGTGGTATGTTCCCGTCTGTGTAACGAGCGTGTGTGTGCCGGTGGGCGGGGACAGCTGGATCATATGGCAGCTCTATTTTTAATTTTTTGAGGAACCTCCGTAATGAAACCTGTTTTCCGTAAGGGCTTTTGTCATTCACATTCCCACCAAGAGTGCGTAAGCATTTCCTTTTCTCCTGTGCTTGACAGCACTACCTTTTGTCTTTTTGGTCATAGCCATTCTCGCTGGGGTGAGGCGAGATCCCACTGTGGGCTGAATTTATGTGATCTCACCGTAAAAATGGTAACTGTGAGATGCTGCATTTATAAATTATTATAGCTAGATTTAATCGTTCTACAATCTCTATACACATCAAAACATCATGTTATACATGATAAAAACATAGAATGTTATCTGCTTAAAACATTTTTAAAAATTGTACATGTACATGCTCACAGGATATTTTCTTCAGCATCTCTGGTGATGGGGGTTGCATCTGGGAAGAGAAACGGGGAAGCTGGAAGACAGTCTGGGAGGGAGAAATACTTCTCACTTGTGCCCCTTTTCATCTTGTGAATTTTGAACCGATTGCATATTACATTATTAAGAGAAAATAAATAAAATTTAGTTTAACTATACTACTCCTCTCCTCCTAAAACCTGCCACTGCCGTAACTACAATCCCTCCCCAGGCCCCCGTCGTATTTAGAAAGCCCCTGCTGGGCACACGAAAGGATGCGCGTGTAGCACATGTTACGATCCTGTAAAGTGTTTTTTATGTCAGTAGATTCAGGGGGTACAAGTGGAATTTTGTTACATGGGTATGTCGTATGGGGCTCCTACTGCGCCCACCACCCCATAGTGCGCACTGAACCCAACAGGTAATTTTTCATCCCCCACCCCC
>NW_012152330.1:564838-581919 GCF_000956105.1 Propithecus coquereli
TAGGAAAAGAGAACATAAAATGTATCATATTTGCTTTTTAATATTTAGAATATGATCAAATAGAGCATTTCATAGACTGCCTTAAGTGTGTGTATAATTTATTTTACCTCATAAAACCTCTGTATGTTATTATTTTCATTTTATCTACTGTGTTTTAAGAATATAGAAATATCAAAGCCTTCCATGTGCTTTGCAACTATTTAGTGAGGATAGATGACAGAATACCCATTTCCTAGGTCTCTATGCTATTCTCCAAATAAACTGTATAAGATTTTATATATACTCTTCTGTATATAACCTGTGGATTTTTTGTTTGTATACAATGACTATTTTATAACAAATGTTCTTCAGTTATAGAAAGTATCGAAGTTGTTTATTAGTCATTGGTCATTGTCACCTGAGCCAGGGATGCAGCAACTTTTGTCCTTGTGGAAAGGATTGGAGTAGGTTTCACTGCATAATTGCTAAAACTGTGGTTTCTACAGTACTTTGTTTGCCTGTAGATGTTTTAACTGCTATTTAGTATTTACTAAGTTCAAAATGAGTATAATACAAATCAGAGTTACCATTTTTATTCATTCAAGGAATGTTTATTGATACCAGGCATTGTCTAGGTGGTAGGGAAATGACATTGAATAAAAGAGAAAAACCCCATCCTCAGAGCTTCCCTATCTCTGACCCTTCTCTGTTTCACACTCTACATATAATTCATCAGCAAATTCTGTTGATTCTGCTCTCGAAAACATGCTGAAAGCTTCCACTTCTTCCCACCCCCCTCCCCACTGCTAATTCCCTGGTCCAAGCCAATAAAAGTCTCCTACCTGATCTTTCTACTTCCCACTGTCCATCTTCCTTCCCGCCTCCACCCCACACACTCAGCAGTCTGAATGGTCCTTTGAAACAAAGGTTAGATTATGGCTCTCCTTTCCTCAAAAATTCCAGTGGCTTCCCATCCTAGAGCAATAGCCAAAGTTCTTATAATTGCTACATTCCCTGCATGATCTGCCTGCCACCCCCAACCAGGACTCTTCTAACCTCACATTGTACAATTTTACCCCATCCTCATCTCCTTCCAGCCACACCGACTCTGCTATTATAGAATACACCAAGCATTCTTCAGCCTCAAGACTTCTGTACTTCATTCCTATCTCTAAAATATTCTTCCCTCCCACCCTTCCTCCAAAACTTTCTCTCCCCTTCCTCTGCTTTATTTTTCTCCATGATCATCATATAACGTAATACATTTTTTACATGTTTATCTTAGTCTCCCCCTTCTTCTACTTCCTTCTTCCGGCCCCCTCCCCCCTCCCCCTTGCTGAGTCTCCAGCGCCCACTCGGCACGGCCACGCGTGTCCCTGCTCAGCTCCGCCTACGGGGGAACACGTGGTGTTTGGTTTCTGTTCCTGAGTCACTTTGCTTAGGACAATGGCCTCCAGCTCATCCACGTTGCTACTCCCTCTGTTTCCCTTTGCACATTTTATTTATTTATTTATTTATTTTTATCTCAGCATATTACGGGGGTACAAATGTTTAGGTCACCTATATTGCCTTTGTCCCACTCGAGTCAGAGCTTCAAGTGTGCCCATCCCCCAGACAGTGTGCACCGCACCCATTAGGGGTGAATGTACCCATCTCCTCCCCCGTCCCACCTGCCTGACACCCGATGAATGTTACTACCATATGTGCACTTAAGTGTTGATCAGTTAATACCAATTTGATGGTGAGCACATGTGGTGCTTGTTTTTCCATTCTTGGGATACTTCACTTAGTAGAATGGGCTCCAGCTCCATCCGGGATAATAGAAGAGGTGCTAGATCACCATTGTTATTTATGGCTGAGTAGAACTCCATGATATACATGTTCCACATTTTATTAATCCACTCATGTATTGATGGGCACTTGGGTTGTTTCCACATCTTTGCAATTGCGAATTGTGCTGCTATAAACATTCGAGCGCAGATGTCTTTTTTATAGAGTGTCTTTTTGGGCTTCTCCCGTGTCTGTGGCTGCATCGGTCGTTCTCGCGAACATCTGCCTGTCCGGCCCTTCTCCTGCGGCGCTGCGGCTGATCCACGCTGCCCGGCGCTGGCCCAGCTCAGCCGCAGGCTGCGTGACCGGCATCTGTAGCGTTTCCCCCGCCGACTTCTCCAGGCGGGCTGCTGAGCTGTTCACGGTTTGATGATGATCAAACCGAAAGTGTGTTCACCTGCCCGTCTTGACTCTGCCGTAAGTGTCGGACCCTAAAATATTCAAGGACATGCCTTTTCATTTACCAGAGACCTCGCCATGTGGGCCCCATTCAGCAGAACCAAACACACAACAAACGCGTGTTCTTAAAGGGATTAATTAGGCTGCATATGGTAAAATCGAGCTTCCCAGGTAGGTTTGGAAGATGACGTGATGTATACAAATGCATTTTACATCCGAATCTGTACGGACGCGACCATGTTCATGAAACCCACACAAAATGCCTCCGATGCGGAGGGCCAGGGGTCGGCCGCTTTGGGGTGACGGTGAGAAGCGGCAGAGAGGCAGCGTCCCGGGCCCAGTGCGGGTGGGGAAGCCGTGACGTAAGCAGAAGGCGCATCGGCCCGGAGGGAACATGAACCCACGCAGGGCTGGGGGTCTCGGCCAGGTGGGGAGTCTGTGATGTGCGTGATCCAGGCGGGGAGGCTGAAGCGCAGGTGTGTTGAGTTGGATGAAACGGACTCACTGTTCTGAAGAACCGCACGGCCTCTGCAAGCTCCCTGCAGCCGTCCACAGCTTGGGGACTCCTGTCCCTTCCCTCCCAACCCGACGCTGCCGTTCGGTTTCCCGGCTGGGGATTAAACGTGAACAGCATCCTTCAGAATTCCCGTGTCTCGCCCCTCTGCTATACCATGACGTGTTCCAGTCTCTTCAAGTCCAAGTTCAGGTTATATCTGAAAAGTGAGCTTTTCTCTCCGTTTGAGCAGCTTTAAAGAATGGACCCACCGTTTCTGGATGTTTCTATGTGGGTTTCTTCCCGGCCCAGCTCACTGTCAGCCTCGGACTGATGGAACGGTGGGGACGGGTGGGAACGGAGCTCTCGTGTTTCTGATTTTAGCGGACCTGCTTTCGTTTCTGCACCTGCAAGCTCGTCGGCACTGGGTGTTCTCTGGCTGCGCAATGAATCCGTGTTTTGTCAACACCACTAATCACCCAGATGCAAAACCAGTCACGGACTGTTTTCTCTTTTAGTCACGGAAACTTCTTGGTAGGGGACGGAAAGGGCTGCATTTTCAACGAGATTACACCAGTCTGGGAGCTCGGTCAAGAACCTTCCATCGAGGCATCTTAAATCTTTTTGGTTTCCCTCTTGGGCTGTTTTCTTTGGCTGTTCAATTGTCTTCAGCTGCAAAAGGTTATAAATATGGTTTAAAGTGAACAAGCCCATCTTCCAGTGAATTTTTCCCACACCTCCAAACAGCAGCTAATCTCCGTCCCCTTCACTCCTGCAAACGCACAGAAGATTAAGCACTGCTGAGACGACGAACTCGGCACACCAAGCAAGAGGAGACAGCGTCCGTGAGCTGCTGTCGCTTTGGGTCTCGGGGGCCATACAGTTGGTGTGAGACCCATTTTGCCTGAAGCAAGATGAACTTTTAGGATCTGTTGGGCAGCTGGAAATCTCTTGAAGGTTAGGGTGTATTCAATTCCCAGATGGAAAACGGAACAAAACCAAGATGGAAACTGAGGAAATGCAAATCCGTTCTCTCCCATTCCCGCCTCTGTTTGCCGTATACCTGCCCAATTATCTACCTGACTGATATTTTTAATAAGAATCTGGGAGTTGAGGGATATTTCAGGATGGGACATGGCTCATTCTGAGGGCCTTCTTGTTTAGGCTGATTTGCAAATGGACCGGGGAAGACAGGTGGATATTAACCCTTGTTTGGGCCGTACCTCCCTTCTCAAGTTGCCCCCTGGACTCTGGGCCCCAAGAGACACAATCTAGGAGATGCTGCACACAGACCAAGGCGCTTCGCTCCCGGAGGCAGCGTTTCCTCCAGTGCCCTGCTCCGCCCCCTGCCTGAGCGGGACGACCAGGCAGCTCCGAGAAAGTCTCCTTTCTCCGCCCTTCAGCCTCCACGCCAGAGCCGTCCCGGAACTGCCAGCCCTGCGTCTCCGTAATGCTGGACCTACCCATAGCTTGTCAGGACCTTCAGAACTCCACAGATTCTCGCAAAAATGTCCCATCTCCAAAGCGTCAAAAGGCCCTGAACCTTCGCAAAGTCTCCTCTGGCATCCGCGATCGGAGAGGGGTCGATACCTGCGTGTGCAGCGCGCGATCGTCGCGATGCCTCCTGCTGCAGAGACGGACCTGCCGTTACTAACTCGTGCTTCCCAGCCATTTTCACACCTGTTACGGTACGTGAGTTTTCAAAGTCTTACACATTTTTTAAAAAGTAGCAGAGGAGACTCTGGTAGCAATTTGTGGCAAACCATCATCTTTACAAATTGTGCACGAACAAACTCTTCTTTAACATTAAGAAATTTTATATCATCCTTTTATTTCCTTGAGTTCATTTTGTCATGTCCCTTCTCTCACACAATTTGAGGCCACTCTAATACTTTTTATATTTATTGATCACTCCGTTAAAAGCCTCGATATCAAAACTGCGAATAGAATTGGAAATTAAACTTTTAGCCACTTTCCTAGGACCGCAAGGCTCTTAAGTGTTAAAGTTTCTTCCGGATTGAGTTGTCAGTACCGTTTATTATTAGTACACATTTGGTAAAAGCAACATAGATGTATTGTAAATATTGGTGCATAATTATTAATCATCATGTGATGTAAGGTGTTGACAGCTGCTTAACCAAATCCCCGAATCTCATGGCCACAGTGGGGGTTTGTCCTTTGCTCACCTGGCAGTCGCAGGCGGGTCCTGGTTGGTGGTTCTCTGCCCAGGGACTCAGAGACTTGGGCTTCTCTGCATCCTCAAGGGCCTCATCGTCTTCATAGAATCCAGCTGGGGAGGGGACGGGAGCGGACAGCGTAGAAAACCCACCCCCTTGCTAGAAGCCCCGGCCTGGAAGCCACACGGCACCGCGGCTGCTCTCCCTCCGCTGGCGAGTAGTAGACACAGGACCATGGGACACGCAGGAGCTCGCTGGGTGAGCAGCTGCTTCCCAGGGACAACTCCGTGTCGTAGGATACGGCGGGGGGAGCTCAGACGTGGGCGGCAGACAACAACATAAACAACAAAGTTTGTTGAAAATACGTCTTTTAATGAATGGTTTTAAAACCATCACATCATATTTCATCGATGAATTTTACATGTTGCTAAAATGTGACCCGATTTAGCATCTATCCGTGTCTATTTTTCCTTGTTAAAGATACAAATACTGAGAAACTTTGTTCCCAGAAATACGTAGGTGGGAATAGAAATTATGTCATAGAATTAGCTCAGTTCTCGGAACTTCTGAGCAAGTCAAAAGTGATGTCTTTATAATCATCAACATTTTTTTTAAATCAATGATCAGCTGATGACTTAATTAGGTCCTTCTGCAATGTTGTTGAAATCAAATAATTGAAAACCACCTTATCTGCAAATTGTGTTACTCGTTCATAAGCGTTATTCCTTATTTAAACTTGCGGTGAGTATAACCAAAGAACTTCTAGCAATTTGCATTCAGTGTACGAAGTGACCGTTACTCATACCTGTTGCCCCTTTACTAACAGGCACCCTATTTAATCAATACGGGTTGGGAAAATTGAAATTTTATTTTCAATATACCTTTGTCAACACCATATTATTTTACAAGATGCCTTCATTGTTTTACCTGCTTGATAAATATTTTTATTTTGGTTGAAATCTTGGAACTGCAGATCTAGCTCACTCAGTTGATGGAAACTGTGCCCCGCATCAGCCAATCAGCAAAGCCAGTTCTTACAGGCAAATCAGCTTCGTCAGGTTTACTCTCTTTCTTCAATAAAGTTAGAAACGTCTAACTTTATTTTTCGATATATGTTTCAAAAAATACTGTTTTAAAAAGAACATCTAAGAAATAAATAACACATAAGGTATATAACTAAAAGCAATCATTAGTGAAGTGATGTATATCTAATTATTGCTCTTTGGTAATAGTGAGTGTGATGTGTAGCCAGAATGTTGTTATTTAAGAAACTAGGCACATGAAGCATGGAATTTGGAAAATGCGTGTGCATTTGTGTATTGAACCTGGTGACTAGTTTTTTGAAATAAATAAGAATTATTTATTTAAAAATCAGAAATGATTAATTACATTAGATATCATAATCAAATTTTCCTATGTATTTAATGAAAATATAAAAATGAATCAGTCTGAGAACTATCATATCATTTTGTTAAAACGAGATAGAAAAAATTAATCATTTTAAGAAACGAAATAAGGTAACGGCAGAACTGTAATTGGAGTAAATATTTCATTACATGATGTGTTAAAATAGGCTTTAACTGCCTTACTGAAAGAAGCACACCAAATCTCAGAGACTGCAAAAGGCTCGTATCTGCAGATGAGCCAGTGTACACTGGAGAATCCGGCAGCGTGGAAAACATTCGGATCATGCTTAAAAGAACCGGCATCACTCAGCTGTGTGGGTCCTGGGGCTAAACGTGTCAAAAAGAGTCACTTGCATCCAAATATCGAGGGAGGGCACAGTTTCTGGCGCTCGTTTTCTGTTTTCAGGGGCCTCTCCCTAAGGGTGATGCTTGCGTGGCAATGTTTGGGTGTGCAGGAGGTGAGACCCCTCAGCTGCCTGGCTCTGCGAGATGCTCCACTTCAGAACGTCCTGACGTGGCCAACGCCCAGGTCCCGTGCCTCACTTTACCCTCACGGAGACATCGCCAAGCCTTGCAGACGGGGGCAGACCCTGGGCAGCCTGTGGTGCTCTGGTCAATCAATACAAGAGTTGTCCCTGAAGACGGTGTTTCACGCTGTCCCTCCGTGTGGCACCCTGCAGTTTTGAGCAGCTCAGGGCAATCACAGCAGTAAGAGTCAGGGTAAATGAGGGCGGCCTCTGTTTTTGCAGAAAAGGCCATCGGGAGAGCAGGTGGGAAGGGAGAGCCTCTGTGACCATCCTGACCTGTTCTCAGGCGGATTTTAGGAATGGCAGGTGAAGCATCTAGAATTGGTTCTCTTTCAACTCTGTGCAAGGGGTTGTCCTTGCAAAGTTGTCTTTTAGGTAGCGCCGTTTGGGGCCCCTGGTTTAGATGCCCATGCGAGGCAGTCCCCGCCAGGTGGCAGCATCCCCTAGCTGGTGGTGGGCTTCCAGCGAGGAAGAAACACGGAGGAATCAGGAATCCTCACAGCCTTGAACGAATGGGGCCGAGCCTGGGCAATGTGCACCCCATGAAAGGGTGAAAACTCCACTAAGGGCAGAAGCTACGGCGAACGTCTCTTTTCTGCTCACTTCAGCACGGAGATGCGCCCTTAGCAGACCAGGATGGAGGTTAAAGTTCTTCTTGGGCAATAGGAGGTAGCGGGTGATCTGTAGGGACACTCCTAATTTTTCGCCTCTGGGGACTCCTGTGCACCATTAGTGCTTTTGGGGCAGTTTTGTCTGGAACAGGTCCTGAATGTCATGGAGGTTCGTTCCCTGCCCAAGGGTGCCCAGGCGGGGCGGCTGGGTCTGGTCCCCCCAGAACAAGGACAGAGAAGACATGTGAAGCTGCAGCCGCTCTCGCCTGGCTCTGCCAGCCCCGGGGTGATGAGCAGCTTCATTTGCAGATCCCCTTGCCGGTTCGAAGGACTCCGGGTGCTGTGGGATTGCAGAGTCAGCCCCGAGCACACGCCTCCCTCCCAGAGCCCACTGGGCTCTCGGTGCTGTGAGAGGCAGCGTGTGGGGTTAAGAACATCACACCACAGCCAAGAGGTGGCCAGTTCTGCCACCAACCAGGAAACGATTCAGTTTTCTGGGCCTCAGTTTCCCCATCTGTAAAGTCATTGGCATTGTATCCATAGTTGCTGCTTGGGAGGAACTTTATCCTTCAACACCTCCCCCAGGACCAGGGCTCAGATTTTTCTGGATTTTGCAGGAAGGAGCCTCCTCCCTTCTGCAGCTGGGGACGTGAAGATCGCTCAGAGCTCCGGCAGTCCTCAGCGCCACGAACGGCAGGTCTGCCCATGGACAGGTGCACACCATGGCCACAGTGCAAGCTCCCGTGTGGCCACAGGCTCACTGGACTGTCGGGTTCTGATTCTTGACTCAAGAGCCGAAATGAAACGAGCAGCTGAGCGGGCGTTGCTCCCGGAAAGAACTTCTTTCTAGGGAGGCTGACAGCTGGCTGGACCCCAGCCTCTGCTCCAAGGTTCATCTCCTCGGAAAACAAACAAAATAGCCCTGACTGGCCCCACCTCCTCTGGCTGACAGCAGTACCCGCTTGGAGCTGCCACCTGCGATGCCCACGTCAGCGCCGTGCCGGCACGCACGGCTCACCTGCTGTCCCAGGGGACGCCTGGCCTGCGTGCAGCACCTGGCCACGGTGGCCCGCGGGCACTGCCCAAGCTGCCGGAGGCGTGTCTGCTCTGCACAGCACAGTTCCTGTGCACACTCAACTCTCCTGGCTTGGACGTTGACAATCTCTATCCCCCACAGCTCCTGGCAGGAAACCCTCATCCCTGCTTTCTCCGTGTCCTGACTCCACTTCACTCTGAACTTCCGCCAGCATTGCTAGTGGTGTTTCCAGCCGCCTGTCCTGCCTGCTACCCTTCATCCTGAATTCTGGCCAAACCATCTGCTTATGGAGTTGTGTTTTCAGACACGGGGACAGGGGAGCTTCCTTTTCATGGGTACCTGATACCCTTGTTCCTACTAACAGAACATATTCTTTCTTCCCATCGGCTGGAGTCAACTACAAGGGCATCAGTAGGATTCGCGTCCTCTCCAAGAATCCCAGAGCTTCACCAATACCAACACCACCAGGAAGGGTTCCGTGACCAACGTCTGGGATTCACCTGTTCCAACTGCCGTTCCTCCTGCATGTGCTGCCTGGGGCACGGCTTTCTAAAAACAGAAAACCAGGTCCCAGCAGGTTCACTGCCGCGGCACACCTTGCTCCTAGCCTCGCCCAGGCTCACCTGGACCCGTCCTTGCTTGCCTGGTGATCGGTGCATTCATCTGTCTCCAGGGACTGTCCCGCCATCTTGTGTCCACTGTGGTTGCCTGTTTGATATTTTGAAGGCTGTTGAAGGTTGTCCCAATTTGACCCATGGTGCCCTTAGATGGAGAAAAGAAATGCACGGAGCAGGAGCTCTGCAAGTCTGGGAGGTCTCCAAGACCACCCTCCGGTTCAATGATTCACTAGAAAAACTCGCGGAACTCAGTAAAGCCATTTCACTCGTGGTTGCAGTTTTTTACAGCAAAATAATAGCCATTAAAATCAACAATCGGTTAAGACACAAAGGGTAAAGTGCAGGAGAGACCAGCAGGGGCTTCCACCCGTCTGCTCCCAGTGGAGTCACGCGGACAGTGCTCGTCCCTCCCAGCAACGACGTGTGACAATGTGCACGGAGTATCGCCAGCTAGGGAAGCCCACCTGCATCCTGGTGTCCCGAGGTTTTGTTGGGGCATCAGTCACATAGATGTGGCGGGCCACCTCTAGCCTTTCCAGAGGTCGAGCCAATGCTGTGTGGTCCGTGCCCCCCCACCACCATTGTCTAAACTCACTCTGATAGTCCGCGTAGACTGTCTGGCATGTCCAAGTTCCCAGATACACAAAGACACTCTTAAAAGGCAAGACCTTCCAAGGGTCTAAAGGTTGCCTTTCAAGAACTGGCGTCAAAGGGCGGCCAAAGTTTTCTGAGTAAGGTTCATCCTTTACTGTACAAGCTCAAAGACCCCAGTAATTCATGGTCCCATTTCCTGGGAATGATTCAGTCTGGAGAAGAGGTTGGAGAAACCCACCTTCCATCGTCAAAGAGCCCCTGGGTGTGCCATCGTGCAAAGCCGTGGGACAGAACCCAGTGTCCCTGTGGACACAGCACTGTGATCCGCACTGGTCTCGGGGCTCTCGTCGATCGCTGGTGAAGCCAGAGCTGCCCATAAAATAGGTCTCCCCCCTGCTCTACAGCCCAGGACCTCAAGGCCTCTCCCCAGACTCAATGTTATTTCCTCTGTCCAGAACTTAATGCCCTGCGGTCTACTCCATTGTATACGCACTTGTTTTCCAGAGAAAACTTCCCCCTGAAACCTCCCGGAAGGCACCAGGGGAGTAATTCCCAGGAAGACAAATCCCCTTCCCTCGAGGGACGTCTGGTGGGAAACACCGTGGTACAAACGCGTAATCGCAGCAGAGTGTGATCAACGCTAAACAAAGGCCGTGGGTGGGGGCCGCTGAGCAGAGGAGAACGTTGGTCTGGGCTGTCGAAGCCCAGAGGAGCTGATATTTGAGCAGGGTCTTAAAATGCAATGCCAGGAAGTGAGAACCTTATCTTGTAATTCCCTGACGGTGTGCCCGGTGGCGCAAAGAGAAATCAAACTCAACGGAGTGTTCTCCTGTTCACCAGGTACACGCCACGCTGGGTGATGAGGTGGTGGGGAGAACGTAGATAAAGCAGCAGGTAATTGGGTAGCTGTGTGGAGAAATCAAATAAAATCGGACCCGTACGTTATGAAACATACTAAAATCCATGCAGGGGATTATGGACTTAACTGTAAGTGGCAAAATGATAAAGCTTTCAGTGGAAATATAAGAACATCTCTTCCTAACTTTGGGGCACGGAATGGGGTGTTTTAAAACAAGCCATAAAAGGATTAGTCGTAAAGGAAAAAATTTGATAAATTACCTCCGATGTAACGTGTAATAACACAAAATGATCAAACTTTTTGCTGCAAAGCCCTAGTAAGGTAGAGACGTAGAAAGCGGCCCCTCACCTGAAGAAAACGAGTAGAAATTATTTTGTTTGTTTTCTTTATTGTAAAAAAATGCGTAATATTAAATTTACCATCTTAACCATTTCCAAGTGTGCAGTTCAGTGGTGTTGAGTAGACTCACGTCGTCGTGCAATGACCTCCAGAACTTCTTCCTCCTGTGAAGCTGAAACCCTACACCCATCAACATCCGGATTGCAGAAAGAACTGTCCATTCCCCGCAGGAACGCGCACTGGGCGGCCCCATGGAGAAGAGTTGCGCGTTATGCGGTAAAATCGGCGATCAGCGTTCCCTAGATTACACAGGTGCCGACCAAACGCTCATAGCAGAGCTTTTCACGACAGCCCAGACTGAAAATACACGTCTATCGACAGCGACGTGGATGCATACGTTGAGGCGTCTTTAGACGTGGAACGCTATGCGGCCGTTACACCGATGGGTCCCCGAAACGCAGCCTTGAGCGAAAGAAGGCAGAAAACGTTGCTCACACAGACGTCAGCTTTTGTAGACAGACCTGCCGAGCGGTGTGCGCAGCCGGGCGCCCTCGGGGCGAGCAGACGTCAGAGCCGGCAGCGAGGACGAGTCGGGTGTCCTGGTACCGACAGGACACGCAGAGGCTCCAGAGTGGGGCAGGGGCTGGCAACGCTGTTTCCTACCCCGAGTGTGACAGAACAGGTTCACTTTGCAACCGTCGGCTGCGTATTTGTTTTGTGGGAGAAAGCGATGGAAATGCGGGTGTCTCCTGAGGGCGGGTGCTGGCGGGCCCGGAAGGGTCCTGAGCTGTTTTTTAAACCCTTTTTAACTGATAGCATGTAATTGTTGACTTTTTGCCACATCTGCGTAATGGTTCTGTCTCTCCTAGATGCACATGTATGTAGATACCCCCCAACACGCGTAATTTCTGAACCATTTAGAAGTAGATCGTCGGTGCAGTGACCGGGTTCAGGGAGTTCACGCGGCCGCGGCGACGCCGTCCAGCCACAGGGCCCGCGCCGCCACATTTGTCCTGAGAATGTCCTTTCCGCGCCTCCCGGCTCTGTCGAGGTCTCGGTACAAATAGGCACGAGGCGTGCTTACGGCGTACAGCCCGAGGTTCTGCTACGTGTAGGTTGTGAAATGATCAAGTCAAGGTATTTTAATGAAGCACACGCGTGACACCGGCCCTGGGCGGGCAGGAAACACTCGATGACCAGCGCTGCTTTGCGAGCGTGGGCGGGAGGCACGGGGCGGGGGCGGGTCTGCACAGCGTGTCCGCGTCGCTTGTTGATGACAGCGAGCTGCGTGCTTGGCACCTGGTCCCAGGGGCACCTTGGCCGCCCCGTCTCTGGGACCGAGAACGCAGTCAGGACGTGCCCACGGGACCAGGAGAGTGTAAGAAACCCTGGCCGAGACTCGGTTTGGGGCTCTTTGGTTCTGGAATGTTCCCGTACTGGCTGAGGGGGAGGTGTGTGGGGTTTGGCACCCACAGAGGGCAGATGATGGGGCTCGTGCCTTATTTTCCCGCTCCTAGATGCGAGGCCACCGTGGGCCGTGACCCACACGCTTTCTTCAGCGCAGTTGCGTCATTGCAGGGACTGGCGAGCTTTTTCTGTGTGACCCAGATAGCAGACGTGTTAGGTGTGCAGGACAAAAGGCGATGTCCCCAACCCTTTAACCAGCTGTTCCTGTTGAAAGGCTAATAGTCATTTTTGCATTTTACATTAAGAAATGTAAAGCCCACTCTTAGCTCTTGGGCTAGATCAAAACAGGCGGTCTGGTTCTCCCTGGCGTGTCCTTTCCTACGACGAACTGTGAATTCGTAAGTAATCCCTCTTTGGCAATCGAGCCCCGTGTTAGCTGCCAGGTGCTTATTCCTGCCTGTGGCCTTATATGAATTTAAGACGCACGTTTAATTCTCACAGCCATCTTTGTGATAGGGCACTGTGTATCACACTACCCCCATGTTACAGGTGGGCAAACAGAGGCTGAGAGGGTACAGCTGGCGGGGACTGCCACGCAGGTCCACCCGGGCCCACAGTCCTCGTTCTCAACCACCACGTTCTACGGCACCAGACCAGGGGAGAAATTTGCACGAAAAATATAGACACTAGGGGCTGGGCTCGGGGACAGCAGGATAGAGAAAATAGGCGTAAAAAACTGAATGAACTAAAAACGATTTGTGTTTGTCACGGGCTGGGGGCTGGAGGGAGGAGAAATTAGCGTTGAATGGGTGTAGAGTTTCAGTTTTGCAAGAGGAAAAAAGGTCCAGAGCTCTGTTGCACGACAGAGTGAATGCACCCACCGCCCCTTAAACTGCACATTTAAAACCGGTTAAGATGTGTGAAAATGGAGACCACAGACAGAACAGACTCTGTGGAACAAGATACCAAATCACGAACAAGACCTGAGCCCTGCCAGACGAGGCTAAGTCACAGGCTCCTAAAGAATAAGCTGTTTTAAGTGCCACAGAGTTTCTGCGACCCCTCGAAGTGGTCCCCACTTTCCTGGCCCCAGGACTGGATTCATGGAAGACAGTTTTTCCACGGATGGGGGATGGGGAGGGGGAGGTCGGGGGAGGTCAAGGGAGGCAGAGCTCGGTGTTGATGCGCACGATGGAGCGGCTGCAGACACAGGTGCCGGCTGCTCACCTCCTGCTGTTCAGCCCGGTTCCAACAGGCCACGGCAGGTGTGGTCCTCAGCCTGGGGGTGGGGACTGCGGCTTTGTGAGAAATAAAGCCGTCCTCTCCAAATTTATGAACTCTTTTCAGTCAGCAGATGGCACACTTAAATGGTTAAAAATGGTACACTTAAAAATGGTTAAAATGATAAATTTAATGTTATTTTTTTCTAAGCCACGGGAAACAAAACAAAATGACTCGCATTCACTCCGCAGGTAAAGGGGCCACCTCTTGGGGGCGCTTTCCCGTCTCGACCTCGCTGGGGCCTTGCAGCAAGAAGTTTCGTTCTTGTGTCCTTGTGGGCTACGTGTTCCTTGTGGGGCCTGCGCTTCTCTAACAAGTACGTGTCCTCCTGCATGGCCTTGACTGCCCACCCTCTGAAAGGGGTCTTTTGACAACCAGCAGTTCTTAATTGTAATGTCTAAATTTATCAGGTTTCTTCTTTTGTGACTAATGATTTTTATGGTTTGTTTAAAAAACCCTCAAACATTCTCTGCCCCAAAGTTAGGAAGACATTCTCTTGTATTTCCACCAAAAGCTTTACAATTTTGCTGCTTATATTTAAGTCTATAATCCACCTGGGTTATTTTTTGTATGTTTTATAAGGGTCTGATATAATTTTATAATTTTATCTGATTTTGCCATACAGCTACCCGATTATTCCAGTTCCTTATAGAGAAGGTCACCCTTTTCCCTCTGCTCTGAAACGTTATCTGTGCCGTGAACCAAACACCCACGTATATGTGGGTCTGTCTCTAGGCTCTTTGTTCTCACTGGTCTCTCTGTCCCGTGCAGATACCGCAGCCACTCGACAAGTGGAGCTTGTAAGTCTTGACGCTTGGTAGCACAAGTCCTCCTACCCTGTGGTCTTCAAGGGTGTCTTGGCGATTCTTGGCCCATCGCGTTTCCACGTAAATGTTAGAAACAGCTACTCAAATCAAAATAAGCAAACCAAGGATTAAAAAATAATAGTGTGACCTCTTTTGGATTTTCACTGGCATTGCACTGAATCTGTGGGTGGTGGGGCAGCAATGACGTCTTTGCAACGCGGAGTTCTCCAGCCCCTGCCTTTAATTAGTTCGAGTCGTCTCGAATTTCTCTCGATACAACGTCACACTTCTTTCCATACAGATTTTATACATCTCTTACTGTCGTATTCCTAGACACTTGCTATTTCTTGATGCCATTATAAGTAGTATTTTTCACATTTTCATTTTCTGTTTGTTCCTAGCGTACTGAAATAAAATTTATTTTGCTTTCTGATAACTTGCTGACCATGCTTGTTGATCGTAACAACTCACGTGTAGTACTTCCGGACAGTGCGAGCATAGTCATAGCACCCGCGGATACGGGAACTTTGTTTTCCATTCCAGTCTCCACATATCTTATTTCTGTACCTTGCCATCGTGAGCTGGCACCGCCCCGGTACCATGTGGAGAAGTGGCGGCCGCGAATGCTCTTGTCTTTCTCCCGGTCTCAGAGGGAAGGACCTCCTGGCTTTGTCATTAATCACGGTGTTTTCTGTAGCCTTTTCTCTCTTTTTGCGGTCTATTTCCTTATCAAAAAAGGCCCCCTTTTATCCCAAGTTTACTATGAGTTTATTTATTTTTTTATTTATTTGAGCATATTACGGGAGTACAAATGTTTAGGTTACATGTGTTGCCTTTGCCCCGCCTGAGTCAGAGCTTCAAGCGTGTTCATCCCACAGACAGTGTGCACCGCACCCATTAGGTGTGAATATACCCATCCCCTCCGCCTCTCCCACCTGCCTGACAGCCGATGAATGTTACTACTATATGTGCACTTAAGTGTTGATCAGTTAATACCAATTTGATGGTGAGCACATGTGGTGCTTGTGTTTCCATTCTTGGGATACTTCACTTAGTAGAATGGGTTCCAGCTCCATCCAGGATAATACAAGGGGTGCTAGATCACCATTGTTTCTTACAGCTGAATAGTACTCCATGGTACACATATACCACATTTTATTTATCCACTCATGTGTTTTTAACCACTACAGAACGTGGAATTTTATAATGTATTTCTATCTTTTGAGATGATCATCTTATTTTTCTCCATTAATCCGTCAGTGAGGGAAACTACGTTGATTTTGTGATGCTAACCCACTTGCAGCCCTGGGGTGCATCCGAGTCAGTCCTGAAGTTTATCCTTTTGTACATGTGTGTTCTGTGTGTGATGTTCTGTGTGTGATGTTGCCTCTATGTTTATGAGTTTAATAGTTTGCCCTCACATGCAGATCTTATTACTATTTATGTGCCTTTAGTCACGTGGCTCTTTCCAAAGAATTGTCTTTTACACGATGTTGGTAGATACAGCAGGGCCATGTCCCCGTTCATCCCTGACCTTGGCTGTTTGTCCTCTTTCTTGTCTTTGCTACATCGGTCCTGCCTCGAGTTTGCCAATTTATGAAACACAGTTCAGACATCGGACGTCGTTATCCCTTTCTTTTGTATTATTTATTTCTTTTATTTTGGGGGTTTAATCAGCCCAGTATTTTCTCAGCCTTTCTTCTGATGAGCTCATGCGTGTGTGTGTGTGTGCAGAGCTATCATTTTTTCCTAAGAGCTGCTTTAGTACATCACCAAGGTTTTTATATATAATAATTTCTTTATACTTTGAATATTTTCTAATTTACACTGTGATTTAGTCTTTGATTCATGGTTTATTTGGAAATATATTTTGTAATTTTCAAAATATGATAATTTTCTAATTATTTTAAAAGCTTGTTTTTTATCCTGCCCAATTGCATCGGGGTAAAAGACATTGTTCTGCATATTTGAAATATTAAATTTGGATGTAATTTCAAATATTTGAAATTACTGTTGATATTTTCCTAATGGCCCATTAGATGGTTAACTTTTGTAAAAATGCTGCATGTGCATGTGTCTTCTGTAATTATTGGGTGCAGTGTTGTTCATTATCTCAAGTTTGCTAATCGTATTATTCAAATATCTATGTCCTTACCAAGTTTCTGTTTGTTTACCCTGTTAATTACTGTTTTAATGTTTCCAACTAAGATTGTGGTTACATGTATTTTTCTTTGAAGATCTATCATTTTTGCTGTAAATATCTTTGAGACCACTGTTTTAGATGCATCCAAATGTGAGATTATTGTATTTCCCTGTTGAATTGAACTTTTCATCATTAAGGCATGATATTTTGTATTTAAAGTAAAGTAGACTTTTTGACTTAAAGTCTATTTTTCTTAAATTAGGATAGCAGAACAAAGTTCCTTTTGGTCAGTAGCCGCACGATCCATCATTTTATAGTCTTTTACTTTCAACTTTCTATATTTCTGTTCCTGTGTGTCTCTGTTAGGCAGCGTTTAGTTGTGCTTTGTTTTAATCCAGACTGATGATCTCTGTGTTTTCATTAAAAAGTTTATTTCATTTATATTTAGTATAAATATTGATATATATGTGGAGTTTAAGCTGTCATTTTATTTCATGATTGACATGTGTCCTATTTATGATTACTTTCTCTTCTTTATTGTCCTCTTTTCCGTGATCAGTTTTTATTATTCCATTTT
>NW_012152330.1:582754-604242 GCF_000956105.1 Propithecus coquereli
GCCCGGCCTTCTTTTTATTTATATTGCTTGGAATTCACTGGGCTCCTTGGGTCTATAGTTGGTGTCTTATATTAGTTCTAAAAACCCTTCATCATTATCTCTTCAAATATTTTTTTTGCCTCATTCCTTCTTTTCTCCTCCTGGATTTCTAATCAATATAACATGAGCTAGACCTCCTTGTCCCGCCGCCTTTGACTTTAGCAACTGTCTGCATTTTCCGTCATTTTGTTTTCTGTTCTTTGTTGTGCATAATCTCTTCTGTCTCCAGTTATCACTTCCTCCTGCGTCCTGTGTATGTTACTTTGCTGCCAAAACCCATCAAGTTCTTCCTTTTTGAAAAAAACTCTCAGTTCTAGAGTTTGTATTTGCTTCATTAAAAAATTTACCATGTCACATTTTATTGTTTTATTTTTTATTTTTACTGTTTTTGTTCCTTGTGAAAATGTTCAAGCTTGGCTTTTATTTTTTGAATATTATATCTGGTGTTAGTTACAATATTCCAGTTAATTGTGCAGTTCTTTCTACTGTTCATTGTTTCAGCGGGTCTCTTGTTCACGGGGTCCCGTCTGGTACTGTGCTTGGTTAATTTGTGTTCTGGATTTTGTGTTTGAAAAATTATTTGGAGAAGTAATTTGAGGCCTTCAGATTAGAGTTTGTTTGCTTCCGAAAGGCAGGTGGCACCACACATCCAAGTTCAAGATTCAGAGTTTGAGGTTCCCTCGAGCCGTCCAGTGACATAAAGCTGGAGGCTGTACGAGAGTTGGTTTGCTTCTGGTTTGACATTTCCGCGATGCTGTAGACCTTCCGAATCCCAACTCAAATGAGGGTCCCTCTGGCTTCAGGGGTCTCCGAAGTGCAGCTCAGTCGTGAGGCTGTCTCCTTCCCCCCAACCCTAGCACAGCCTCCCTGAGTGCCGGGCTAACCTCTCCGGCTTTTCGCTTTCTGCAGCGTTTTAGCCCAGTAGTTTTCCATTTCTACTTTATTTTTTGATCCCTTTAAAGAGGAATTATTTAGATTTTGAGCAGCTTTTTTGGAAGTTTTATCCCAAATTTTGGAAGGTGTGTCCGAATTATCCAGTCTGCCGTAATCGGAACTGGAATCTATTCGCATTTCCAAGCCCAGACGCCAGGAGGTGAAACTGCGCACAGCTGGCACCGTGCTTACCGGGACCGAGCCGAGCCCTGTCAGTGAGACGACAGAACTGAGCGGCTGCCCGCGCAGGGACCTCTGCCAAAGCCCGGGGTGCCGGCATGGGTCCGCTGGAGCACGTTCCTCCGGGCGGCCGGAGCCGGGGTGGAAGACACTGCGGACACGAGCGACGCCGCACATGAAGCCGGATGTTGGAAAAGATCTATGTAGACAAAGTTGGGCGGAAGGTCCCTTCCGCATGGTGACCTCAGGGAAAGGTCCCAGCAGAAGTGGTTCTTGACGAGTTTTGGAGGATGGATGTGGCGGGCACGGTCTAGACTGGAGAAACAGAGCGAGCCACGGTGAACAGAGGGAGAAGCCCAGAGGGACGCGGAGGGTCCCACCGGCTCATCGGGGCGTTTCGCCCTCTCCCGCCTCCTCTCTGCCCTGGTGTCTGACAGGCAGGGCTGGGTCTGGCTCTGAGGGAGAGCTCGCCCCTCGCTGTACCCGACCGTGCTGTTGGGAGGCCGAGCGCTGGCCAGGAGAGGAAGGACAGAGATGGGGCCTGTGCGTGGATGGCGCGGACCCGCACACGCTCAGGACCAAATGATGCGTGTGTAGTAGATTAGCAAGGCTGCTTGAAGTCTCTAAGAAGCTCATTCAAAAGGCATCCATTAAAGCATTTATTTTCCCCACAGACTGTCGGAAAATCAGCTTTGTGGTCTTCACAGAGCGTTGACTCCTGCAGGACGCCCACCGTTGCCCTCGGTTTACGGGGACCCGCCTCTCCTGGCTCTGCTGTCTCCGGCGGGGAAGGCTGAGGGGCTGACTCATCCTGCTGGTGGCAACCCAGGATTTCCTAAAAACTGCACAGAGGAGAGCAGTTTGCAAACAGATTTTGCATTTGGAAGTCTCATTGCTGGTGGAGCGGTGGTTCCCAGACGCGTGGGCGGCTTTCCAGTCTGACTTCTCGCTGTTCCGGTGAAACATCAGTGGAACGTTTTTCTGCCACCGTTCACAGGCCCAGCTTAGACTCGGCCTCCAGAGGGCACAGAGAAGGGGCTACAGGTGGAGAGGGGATCCGGAATGTCTTTGCTTTCGCTACATTTATTTTATTGAGCATGTTCAAGCGCACAGCTAAGACCAGAGAGTAACGTGATAATACTGCTGCGCCTACTACCCTCGTTTTACCAACTTTTGTTTGATTGAGTTTTTCATTTTTGGTTTTGTCTTTTTTAGAGACAGGCCTCACTCTGCTGCCCAGGCTGGAGGGCACTGGCATGTCACAGCTCACGGCAGCCTCGAACCCTGGGCTCAGGTGACCCTCCTGCCTCCCGAATGGGAGTGGTTGGGACTGCAGGTGTGTGCCGCCACACCTGGCTAATTTATGGAAAAACGGGCAACACATGTGCTCACCATTAAATTGGAACTAATTGATCACGTATGTGCACGTATGGAAATAACATGCATCTGAAATCAAACAGGTGGGGAGGGAGGAGGGGATGGGTAAATTCACACCTCACAGGTACAATGCACACTACCTGGGTGATGGGCACACTTATAACTTCGACTCAAATGGTACAAAAGCAATTTACGTAACCAAATGTTTGTACCTCCATAATATTCTGAAATAAAATTAAAAAAAAAGAAAAGAAAAGAAAAAGAAAACCAATTACAAAATCAAAAAAATATTTTTTTTGTAGAGATGGGGTCTCACTATTACCCAGGCTGGTGGTCTCGAGCTCCTGGCCTCAAGTGATCCTCCTGCCTCAGCCTCCCGAGTAGCTGGGACTACAGGCACGCGCCACCATGCCTGGCTAATTTTTTTTTAATATTTTTTTTGTAGAGATGGGGGTCTCACCATGTTGCCTAGGCTGGTCTCAAACTCCTGGCCTCAAGCAATCCTCTTGCCTTGGCCTCCCAAAGTGCTGGGATTACATGATTGAGCTTTGTGTAAAGAAATTAAACCTTCCAGAGAAGTTTAAGTTTTGAGACCCCTCCACCCCCATGGACCAGCACCCAACACCAGCACCCAACACCGGCACCCAACACTGGCACCCAACACCAGCACCCTCTCTTCTTCTCCAGAGGTTGGGACTGTCATGAATTTGAGTGTCATTTCCAAGCACACTGTTCTATACTTTTACTACGTATTTATGTATTCACAAATATTGTAAAGCACCCTTAGACTCTCAGGCTACGTAAATGGAATAACGTTGCTGACACAGTTGCACTTTTTTCTCTTTTTCCTTCTTCCCTTTTTTCCTTCTCTTTTCTTCTCTGCTTCTATCGGCTTGATAATGGTTTCTGTTTTCTTTTTTCTTTTTTTATTCACTCTCTTGATCTGGAAGCTATGGGTAAGGTTTCTGGTCTTTACATGCCCACTCTTAATTAAAAACACACTTAATTGTACTTAAAAAAAGCGAAGACATTTCGATTCTTCCCCCAACCATGGATAACAGGTTTTGTGGCTGGAGATACTCACGGAACACCTGCCACCTTTTGCTGTTACTATTCTGAGTTTTAGTTTACCTTTTAACACAAAAATATCAGATTTTAAAAGTATTTACTCAAATTTATTAACATATTTTACTAATTTCTGTGTGTTTCACTATTGTTTCTTCTATTTCATGTTTTCCATTTGTGTTTAAATACATCCTTTAATGGGCCTTTTAGTGAAAGTCTGTATATAGGAGACTCAGTCTTTAATGCTTAAAAATGTCTTTATTTTGCCCTTTCTCCTGAAAGATACTATGGTGAAGAACAAAATTTTAGGAGGATACTTTAAACATAACAATCAGTTTTCTTCTGGCTGAGCTGTTGCTGATGAGAAGTCGTGGTCGATCTGTCAGTTTACCTGCTCGGGAAATAGTAGAAATATTTCTTCTAACGTTCCTTTCATGTCGCTACAATTCAGGCGACTCCACAAGGAGAGAAAAGAAAACTCTCTCTGCACCTCTGTCTTCCATGTCGAACATCATTTTATTGCTTCATCTCAGTTTTCTTTTCCTCCGAATTCCAGAACAGATTCTAGGGTTTGCCCTCCGTAGCGATTCCTCCACGTCCGACCCCTGAGCCCTGAGCTCCCAGTCGTGCTCCTCTCGGGCCCTCGACTAATCAGACAAGATACGTGTGGTCTCACTTCATCCCCCTCCTCCCTCCTCTCAACGGTGACCATGCAGTGTGGCAGGCTCTGCCCCCTGGGGGGATCCCCTCACAGGTGTCCCTGAGTGGGGACGTGGGCGGCAGCGTCCTTGCACCAACATCCGTGAGCCAATCCTTCTAGGAGCTGGGCCCGAGTTCTTCCTCCACCAGTGAATCTCAGGGGCCCCTCCGCCCTTGGCCTCGGCGGTGGGTATCCGTTGAGGAAGAGGCGCCGTGTGTCAAAGGTGGGAGACTTAGGGGTCTGGGCTTCCCATCAAGGCCACCCCTGAACCTGCTTGGACCCAATCCTGAATACACGATCTCCAGCATGACTCAGTGCATCCGAAAAATACCTGCTCCGATCTCGTGATCACCCACAGCCCCATGGTCAGGAGCTCAGGTATGCCCAGCAGTGGGACGGAAGATGCTCTCACATGGCGAGTGGCCCCTGCTGCGGGTGCCAGGGGCTTGCTCTGCAGCTCGGGGGGTCTGAGCTGCACCCCTCCCGCAGGGCTCTCCAGGGAATCCACAGGGCAGCCTCTCTCTCCACAGGTTCTTCCAGCCCTATCGGATCTTCCGGGTACCTGGCCCGAGTGGCGTGATTGGTACGAATCGGCGTAAACGCAAGCTTGGACCTGTTGGAGAATCCCCTCTCACGCTTGCCCCTCTCAAAACCGGAAGCCTGCCAGAGAACCCGAAAAGTGGTTTGGGGTAACCTTCCCAAGGACAGTGCATGCTGTTTTCAAATCCCAAAAAAGCCTATCACGTCTTTCGCAGTGGTAGCCGTGTGGGTGCGGCAGCCTCGCGCAGAGGGGACACCCTGGCAAGCTTGGGCCACTGGATGCCACTTCGCCAGTGTGACCAGAGCCTGGATTTTCACAGCTCTTCTCTCCAATGTCGTGGCAGCACAGGTCTCACTGGGGCATCTAGGACACTGGCCACTTCCTGTGCATTGGGTCCAGTCAGCACGATGTCATCTATAGGGTGGGCCATCGTGACGTCGTGTGGATTTCAAGACAGTCAAGATGCCTGGGGACTCAGAGAGAGAGCGTGAACATAGCCCTAGGGCGAGGCAGTGAACGTCCTCCCCACTTCCCAGTGGCGGTGAGCTGCTTTTCATCCTCCTTCCTGCTGGGCTCTGAAAAGAACTTACTTGCCAGGTCAACAGCCGCACCCCTGCGCCCCAGGCTGCGTGTCTCGCTCCAATAAAGACGCCATGTCACCTCGCAAGGCTCCATGTCAGGGGTTGGCAAGCTGCAGCCTGAGGGCCAAATCTGGCCGGCCACCTGCTTTTGTAAATAAAGTTTTATTGGAGCACGTCCGTGCCATTCGTGTATTACCTATAGCTGCTTTCAGACTGAAACAGCAGGGTTGAAAATTCGTGACAGAGACTGTGTGGCCGGCCAAACCTAAAGTATTTGTTGTCTGACTCTAGACAGAAAAAGTTTTCTGACCTTTGCTTTGTCCTGGAGCCAACCGTCAGGAGTCCATTAAGGATTTATGTTATCTGTCCAACAAAACTTACCGAAAGAGAGGGACTCGGTGGGCAGGGAAGTGGGCTGGGCTCTGGGAGAGGCGGCGCGGCCGTTTACTCGTGGGGCGTCCGCTGGCCTGCGCAAGTCGCTCCGCGCGCTACTTCCTGCGTCTACTTCATGAAGCGTAAAGACCAAGTAAGAGGTGGACACAAAACTCCCCGGCAAACTGTCGAGTGCTGTAAGAATGGGAGGTGCCTTATTCGCACCTCAATGTCATGACCTTCCAACCCACAACGGGGGACGAACATTCTTCCTCCGTCTGAGAATCCCGCTCTGCCCACGTCACCCCCCAGGGACCCTCTTCACGCAGGTCTGGTCTCCAGGCCCTACGCGGGGCGGGGGGCGGCTGGAACACCAGGTCCCCCTGCCAGGCTGGGTCTCACCTGCCGCTCCCGCCAGCCCAGCCGCTCCCATCTGTGCGTGAGTCACCCGCGGGCTCTCGGAGCCCCGCGGCATCTGTGGCCCAGGGCAGAGGAGCAGTTTGGAGCTTAAGGCACTGACTCCCCGGCTGGTAAGAGCAGGAGGACATTTGCAAAGAGGTGACATTTGAAACTGTAAGAGGGACTTTAATGATGTCATTTGAAGGAGAAAAAAGAAGTGAGCCTCACAGAGACACTGTAGGGATGTCGGAGGGGGGCAGGGCTGAGCCAAGGAGCCAGAGGAGGAGCGGGGAGGGGGCCGGAGAACTCAGAACGGCCTCCGGAACCCAGAAGCCCTGGGTCTAGTTCTGGGACCGTCACTTCTTTGCCGTGTGGCTTTGCATAAGTCACTTGAACTCTCTGGACTTTGGCCTGTCCCTCCTTTAAAACGGAAGTGGTGAGAATCCTTGCCTCCCAAGTCTGTTGAGAGATTCGAGAGAGAAAACGAGCGGAAGTACCACGGAAGCACTTTAAATGCTCAGCATCTCTCCCGGGGCGGGAAGGAGGGTCCACAGCTTGACGTTGTCGTTTCCTGTCAGCCTCGCCATTGCTTTCTGTGATGACATTGTCCCAATACAGCCTGAATTTGAGAGATGCGAGAAAACCTGACACAGATTTCTTGATTAAGTCAAGTACGGAGCTGCTCTCGAAAGCCTGATTCTGTGATTTTTTTTTTTCCTGAAGCCTGTAACTTGCGTTACTAAGACAGCAACGGGAAGTCCTCAGTGCCTAGCAACACGTTTCCAGCGCCAGGATGCGCCCGTAACGGGGACGGGCCGAGGAGTTTCCGTCTGCAGGTGCAGAGAGAGACTTTTCTCGAGGAGCAGAGTGTCGTTTGTTCACCATCGGGAGGCAGCACCAGAACAGCCCTTCTGGGTTCAAGGTTTTCAGATGTTCGGTGCCAAACCCTCCAGCCAAGGGTGTCCTCGCCGTCTCTCTAGACGAAGCCATTATGGGAAATCTACGTGCGCCTGCATTTCCGTCGCCACTCGGCTGTGGCGCCCCCGACGGCCGGGGAGCCAGGTGACAGCCGGGAGTGGCGCGAGGCGGGTCCACACGGCTTTGCAAAGGTCAGCGCTGCGCAGAGTTCACGCACGGGAGCCGCGGGAGCCCAGGCGACGCCGGATTCCCAGTCTGAGCTTTGGTTTGTTCCGTGTCAGCTGAGGTTGCTGAAGTAGAGACCTCACCCTCCTCTTTCACAACCAACACTCTGTCCTTTACGAGCATCCAGCCAGATAAAAGCTCTTAGTCTGGACGTTCACTCGGCCTTCTGCTCCATTGGAAATGTTTGGTTGCGTTGTAAGAGAGACCATCTTCTGTCTGCCGACAGCCAGGCACTGTGGGTGCAGCCGTGCCGCGGGGGGCGGCCAAGGTTCCACTGGAGCAAACCACCGGCCGGGCGACTGCAGATTAATCACTTTGCTCTTCTGAGCTCCACTTGCCTTAACTGGAAAATAAGCCGGAAGACACACAAGAAATCGGTAACCTTAGTTGCCCCTAGAGACATAAATTAATTACCTGGGGACCAGTTTTAGGGAATCACGTGCTGAATCTAGATAAGAACAGTGCTGGACGGGGTTGGCACTTTCCACACTACCCTGGGTTCCTTCGTACCCGTGAGTTTTACACCACACACAAACACCACCTGCTTCCAGAACAAATAGGCGTCTGGAATGAAGCAAGTTCATAGACCTATGGCGTTTGTATGTTTCCTCTGGAAACAAAACATGCTGTTATATTTCTGGCCCAGAATTCTCTACACTTAGAATGGCTTATAACGTTCCCTCACTAGGCAGCATCGCGGTTTAATAAACCAGACTCTAAATGTCACAGCTCCACAGCAAACTGAGCAAAACGACACGTAAAGCACCCACTCCAGGTCAGGCCGTTAATAAGCATGAAAAGGCCCGATTCTACCCGTCCGAATGAAGCATTCATTCCTCACCATTGACACGGTGAGGGACGGTGACGCTGTCCTCTAATTGCGCCGTCTTAATTGACATGAGCAATTAGGGGCAGCCGTGACCTGCCCAGCAAAGGCGCAGAGACAGCGGGATGCCAGACAGCATTTCCACTGCAGTCGGATGGAAATTGGCTCAGTTAATATAATAAATTCCATCTCCAACTTAATTTGTCAGGAAATGCCTGCTACTTGGGGCCTACAAAATAGAGCTCGAAGATTTCCCATCGGTGTTTCAGCCTCAGATTACGGGGAAAATATAGGATATATGTGTGACATGCAGACCTATTCTCACAGAAGTGCATTTATGAACGACCACACCTAGGAAAGAGAAGAAATAAAACTATGAAAGTTGGCAGCAACATCTCAGAAGCAACGATTTGCAAGAGATACGATCTAAATTAGAATTTCCCGTCTATCGCAATAACTGTCCAGAAACGCACCCTTCCTGCTCAACGACGGCGTTAGCAAGAGTGTCGTGCCCGTATGGTGGAGTTTCATATCTTTCTGACCCCTGACCTCGAGCATCCTCCTTGTGTTCATGATTTGGCACCTGAAGGCGAGGAATGTGGTGGCCGCCCACAGCCAGCAGTCGCAAAGGGCCAGGCAGAGCTCCAGGGCTGACGTTCTGTTGAATCACTTCTCGGGTGGGGGGAGAAACAGTTTCAGAGAGGTTGGGTGACTCACCTGGGCTCACACAGCCAGCTGGGGGAAACCGGGAGCTAGAGCCTGTGCAACACGCCTTATGGTTCCCAAGAACCCCCACTTCCGGCAGGTGAACGTGTAGCTTCCTGGCTGGGGGAGGATGATTCCGGCCACCACCGAAGGGAAATTCTTCCCCCCAGAGGCCGGGCAACCAACAGAAGCAGAGCACCCAGACGAGGGCTTCATCCTGGGCGGTTCGTGGTTCTGAGCTTCATCATCCAAACCATTTTATCCTTTTGAGCAACGATGAGATTCAGAGAGGGACTATTTGTGCATCCGAGCCCCCCTGAGAACTGGCAGGTCACGCATCGCACGACACTGGCGGCTCCACGCAGAGCGCTGGATCCACCCCGTCACTGACACGTCGCAGAGGGTGCCGTGTGACGCTCTTCCGTGGGCACAGCCAGAAGTTTTGACCGAAGAGTCTGCATCGACTCCGTTAACTTCTCGGCTGGAGTCACCACCTTGGGTGACATTTGCAGACAGGAACTGCCGTCCAGGTGAGAACTTCGCCCAAATCCAGCTGCACCGATGAAGGCTCCACCAGGTGTGGGTCAGAGGGAGGGTCAGAGTGGGTCAGAGTGTGCGGGGCAGAGGGAGGACCCGGGAGTGGACGTTAGGTCGTTCCTGATCTGGCAGGAGCTTTATATGCTGTCACAGGTGGGATAAAGAGACATCCTTGAGTCTCGGGCAGTGCCTGTCCCTGCACGATCCGGGGTGACGATGGCTTCGCACCAACCCCGTCGTGACTTTTCCAGGTGGCAAGTGTCTGGCTCAGTGATGGAACCGGACACACCAGGCTGTTTTAACGTCCCCTTGAGTTTCTGCGCACACCGCCGCGACGGACGCCGGTGGTTTGTGGCTGTCGGCAGCCAGTCCGTGCTCTATGGAGAACTGCGCCGGCTCTCACCTCTCCTCCGCCGGCTGCCGTCCTGGGGGCTGTTTAATCAGATCTTGCCCTTTGCTGGCGGCGAGATAGGGCACACAGGCTGTTCATGCAGCCCTTCCCCGAATGTGAGTTACAAGGGGAGAAGCAAAAGGTACGCAAAGGCTGGAGTCCCGCACCTGTTCCTGCCCGGCATTCGGATTCTCCACGCCCGGTTTCCTGTCTTCCTTCCTTTCCTGTAAGCAACTCCACTGCCTTCCAGTAATTTCTCTTTGCATTCACGGGAGCCAGAGTCGGCTTCTGAGACTGTATGCAGAGAGTCCTAATATATATGCTAAGAACTTTGTACTGGGTCCCTGGGACCAAGCATCCGGCTACTCATCCACCCGCCTTTGAGCTTTCTCTTCCCACTAGTATGGCGCCTAATGAATGTTCAGTGATTTTCATGGAGCAAATGAGTAAACAATGAAACAGAAAATTGACGCTGTGCCGAGATATGCAGTGGAGAAGGGGTTGAAACTGTGAGAGCGGCGGGGAGGGCGGGTAAGGAGCAAACCAAGGCAGGAGCCAAAGAGGAACTGTCATTTGAACCCGGTGTTGGGGGACGGGTGTGGCTCAGAACGGGGCGGGGAGTCTGCGGTGCGGGTGTGAGGATGAGGAGGGCAGTTACAGGGAGGAGGTTCTAGTGTGCGTCAGGCAAACCGTGGCCTCCTGGGACCTGTCATTTTAGTGTCGTAAATATTCGTTGAGGACCTACTGTGCGCCTGTGTGGGCCTGTGGGTGCACTCTGGGTCCGGAGGTGAGCCAGACCCAGTCAAGCCGCGGTGGGACGCGGAAAGTCCGGGGAGGACGTGTTGTTATGGTCCGAGACAAATGTACTGAGTGCTCCAAGCAGCACCCTGGGGCCCGAAAGGGGCCTAGAGCTCGAGCATCCGGTCCGTGACAACACGCAGAGCTTTCCGGCAAATTTCAACAGTGGGCCTGTGTTCAGAGAACACAGGTTGAATCTTTGAGGTTGCCCTTGTCGGGATGGGGAATTGTTGTATTGTGTGTGTGTTTGTGTATGTGTGTGTGTGTATCTGTGTGTGTGTGTGTATCTGTGTGTGTGTGTATGTGTGTGTGCGCGTGTGTGTCACAGTTCATGCTTAAAGCTCCCATAGCCATCACTACAGTCGGGTGTGCTGGGCCTCAGGAAACAGAATCTCTCTGGCATTCCCCCGCCCTCCTATCACCCGCCCCGGGGCAGGACTCCCCTCTTCCTCGCCTTTCTGACTGTGGGTCCTGAGACTCCCGTTCCAGAGAGGGTCCTGCCCCGTGCCCTGGAGGCCAGAAGCTAATCACACGGTGACGTGTCGTCCGTACTCGCCCAAGAGGACGGGCCGAGAGCCTCCCACAGCTGAGCACCAGCGGGTTCCCGGAGGGCGGTGCCCAGGCAGGGCCCGGGAGCTCCATGCCCCTCCCCATACCTCGACCTGTGCGTCTCTTCATCTGTATCCTTCGTAAAATCCTTTCTAACAGACCAGTGCGTGAGTTTCCCCAAGTTCCGTGAGCCACCCGCAAATTAATGGAACCCAAAGAGGTGGCCAAGGGGACCCCAACATGGGGCCAGTTGGTCCGAAGTTCCAGAGGCCGGGACGTGGGACTGGTGTCTGAGGGAGGGGCAGTTTGGGGGACCGAGCCCTCCCGTGCGGGATCCGACACCATCTCCAGGTAGGTAGGGTCAGAGTTGAATTAGAGCACGCCCCGCTCTCGTCTGCTGCTTGGCGTGTGGGGAGAACCCACCTGTGGTCACAGACGGCTCCTTCTGCATTGATTACTGTGCTGTGAGAGCAGGGAGGAAAAACACAGTTTGATCCTAACGAAACCACCGCCAGCGGAATCAGTGGTACCATGAAAGGGCGACACGTGAGCAAGTCGGGCTTACGCCAGATTATCCCAGCGTTGGTTTAACACTGGCATTCGATCAAGGCAATTTTCTCTATTGACACACCACAGGGGAAAACCATACGGTCATTTCATTAAATATAGAAAAGGCACTTGACAAAATTCAACACTATTCGTGATAAAAAATTCCCCAGCAAATTAGGAACAGCAGTGACATTCCTCAATTTGGTGAAGGGAGGCACGAAAACCCCAGGGCTGATCAGGGCCACGATGTGGGACTGGAACTATTCTGATTTCAGGGTGGATTTAGTTACTTACTGTTTTTCCTTCCAGGGTGGCTGAATTCTTTTGAGATCACGAACCAAAATCAACAGTAGCGGCAAACCTTCGCTCAGCGGACGTGGTTTCAGGGAAGTGTGCGACGAGTTTGGAATCGGGGCTGCTCCTTGGGGAGAGCAGGGGAGAGTGCACGGAGGCAGCTCTACGCGGTGCGGCAGACCAGGGCCCCCAGGCCGCCTGGACCTTGGCCTGCGCGTTGCTCCCGGGCTCGTGTCCAAGTCTGTCCAAGCCGTGACACAGGCAGCGTTGCCAGAAAGGGCCAAGAAACAGGAAGCACACATGCTAATCGCAGGCCTGTGCGCTCAGAGCATGGAGGCCTGGAGACAGCGCCGGGGATTTGGCAAATGAAGATGCCGGGAAAACGTCTTCTTCTTCTTCTTCTTTTTTGTGGTAAGGTAATACGTTTAAAAAAAATTTTATGGAAAAGACTAGCAAATAGTGTTTTCCCTTCTGCTCCGTATCTTCCAATCCTTGTCCCTATTCAGAGGTATTTTATTTGTGGTAATGATAATGTGAAGAATGTGATTCCTTTTGTAGTTTTTTAAACTTAACATGTCATAAACTTGTTTCCCGTTCAGATAGTAATTTTATTTTAGTACCTGACGAACACGCCCCATCTAAGTGAATGTAGCATACTTTTCAGAATCCTTCTCTTAACCCTGGTAACTTTTCATGCTGTAGCTACAGCGACCGCAGACGTCACTGTGAGGAGCTTTGTCTCTGTTGCTTCCTACTCTGTCTGTCTGTAAATGAGTCTTAAAATTCTCAGGTAAGCCCCACACTGGAAGCTGGTCTTGAAATTCCAAGCATCTGGCAAGGTTCTTGCCTCGCACCTCTGGACGGGAGGGGCTGATGTGGGATAGAACAAACTTCTGGGCCCGAGTCTGGCGGGTCAGGACCAGCTGCCCGTTGTGAGAGCTTCCAGCCCCGTGACCTCTTTCCAGGGGTCAGAATCTCGTCTTAGCAGGACAGAATCGTTTCATTAATAACGGCGATATATGTGGTCTGACGGGACTTCCTGTTACCGCAGAGATCTCCAAACATCTGGTGGACTTTGATCTCGTCAGGCGAACAGAGGGGTGAGAGGGAAACCCCTCACGGAAACAACACGAGACACTGCAGGAAGTCGGAACAGCAAATGGGAGAGAGAATAAATTGAACAACAGACCCCCGACTGCCACAGATTCGCAACAGCCAGCAAGGCAGGCTGGGAGCACGGTGGCTGGGCGCCGGACGTCGTGGGTCTGCATTCCTAGCTCACCAGAACGCCCAGCCTCTCAGAATGTCGACCTCTAATCTTCATGAGGTAAGAGAGGCCCTTAACGTCCAATGTGACCCTCCCCTGTGGACACAGCGGTGGCCTGTGACACCAGCTGACAATGAGCCCTTCCCCAGGAAGTTTGGAAACTCTCCACGTCCCCATGGATTTGCAAAGTTTTCCTTTAGGCAAACAGCTGCCAGGCAGCACAGGTAACTCTGAATGAGCTCACCTGGCCCTGTCCTCCCGCAGAGAGGGCTGACACCGCCAGTACAGGCTTCGCACTAGTTCACTTCTTGGCAAGGGGCTGCTTTTTTTTTGAGACAGAGTCTCACTCTCTTGCCCAGGCTAGAGTGCTGTGGCATCAGCCTAGCTCACAGCAACCTCAGACTCCTGGGCTCAAGTGATCCTCCTGCCTCAGCCTCTCGAGTAGCTGGGACTATAGGCATGTGCCAACCATGCCCAGCTAATTTTTTCTATTTTTTTTTAGTTGTTTGGCTAATTTCTTTCTATTTACAGTAGAGACGGGGTCTTGCTCTTGCTCAGGCTGGCCTCGAACTCCTGACCTCACAGGACCCTCCTGCCTCGGCCTCCAGAGTGCTAGGATTACAGGTGTGAGCCACCGCGCCCGGCCCAGGGGGCTGCTTTTTATCTTTTCCGCTCACTTCAGACGTAAGGATCTGAGTTGCAAATGCTGCTAGTTCAAGCAAGTCTCCGTGACAATCACCGGCATGTAGGGTACACGGTTTAGGAGACCGTTAGTGCAAACATCTATTAAACTGCGGATGGTTCCAGGTGTAACTGCAGGGGGAGTCTTACTAGCCCCAGTCAGTAATCCCTTCTTAGCAACGCGGTATTTCTCAACGAGGGGAGGGCTTAGAGGTCGCCCATGGCACTTGTGAAACACGCGGATCCTGAATGCAGGTCTCTCCCCAGGTGCAAGGCCTCCCGCTGCAACGGCTCGTCAGTGTCCGACCCAGGATGGTAAATGCCGCCGGGAAGGCGTCCTCCTCCCTCGTAATCAGAGATCTCCTCCCTGGCCGGTTCCTGCCGTGGTTAGAACCCTCTGTTTGCCGCCGCAGGACCGGGGTTCCCGTCGTGCTGCTTCACCCCCTGCAGGGTGGTCACTGGCTCTCCCGTCTCCGCCAGTGCGGAGCAGACCCCCCGGCAGGGCTGTAGGGACAGAGCAGGGCGTGGAGAACATCCCAGCGCCGGCCTGCTCGGTTTGATGCTCTGGGCTAACAGCTGGCTCCTGGCAGGCACAAAAGCGTGTGCTGAAAACGTTTGCAAGGACTCGAAAAGCAGCCGGTGCGTCAGGGATTTCGAGCGCGTGCTTGGCAGTGCGGCCGGCGCAGTTTACTTGCACCGTCCCCGAAGCCGCGTTTTCACCGAGCGCAGAGACGCTCTGCTGCAGTCGCGGAACTGTCATCCGTTCTAGGTCAGTGCCGTCCGGTTAACGAGATTTTCCTGTCGTGTCAGGCGCTGGTGCAGGGACCGGGAAGGGGCAGAATTGATCATGTGACGCTGCTTGGAGGGGGGATGGGAAGGCTGTGAGTCCTTGGTGGGAACCTGGGAGGAGGAGGCCTCGCTGGGGTTAGGGTCAGGGTTAGGGTTAGGGTCACACACAGCCGCAGTTAGAGTAGAAATGGGAAGAAATGGAAAGGTTATCTTGCCCAGATTCTTCATTTTACAGGTGAAAAAAATGGAATCAGGTGAAATGTTTGCCCAAAGCCACAAGAAAGTACAACGTTAAGAGCTAAAAACAGATGTTACCTAAATAAGATGTTTAGGCATAAACTATCCTTTAAAAACACCGCGGTGAGGATGGTTTCAGCGGTGTGGACATGGCGTGGCAGTCCCCCTGCCCTATCCCCAAACTCCACATAAATAATAGAACATATTTTTTAAAAAAGTAATCACCCTTGCAGACCACACTGGGTACTCTCAGTCTTGAATCTGTGCAGGGTCCCTGAGAGATGACAGCCACCATGAACGCCTGTGACGCAGAGGGAAGGCCGCTGGGACGTGGGTGAACGCTGGCACAGAGACGGGGCAGCCCCGAGGGTGCCCTCTGCCAGGGGGCAGCGCTGGCTGGAGGAAGGAGCCGGAGGGCAGCAGGAGTCCTGTTTTCCTGCAGAGGGGTCGGCACTCGGACTGGGCCAGGCCGAGTCCTGGGGTGGCCGGCAGCCCTGGGAGGACGGAGGACACACGGACCCAGGTGGCCAGCGGCCCTGGGAGCCCCCCAGCGGGCTTTGTCACACAGGCAGTGTGTCCCGCAGGGCGGCTCCTTCACCTGCTCCCAGGCCAGCCGCAGGTCGGCTCACCGAGAGTCCCTGCCGAGAAGAGGAGCCCGCGGAGAGCGACCTGCGGACACCTGCCGAGAGCCAGGCCTGTGACGGGGAGACAGTGCGTTCACCCAAAGGAGGGTCCATCCCTGAGGGGACACCCCCACGCTGACTCCCAGCACATGCGGCTGGTGTGGTTCTCAGCCTCGGCCGAGGAGCAGCGGCGTGGAGAGGAGGCAAGGCCGGCGGGACATGGGCTGCGGGGAACCGGGAGGCACAGAATTCCCTGCCCCGGTGTTGTTCTCAGACTGGCTGATAAAGGGGCCCTCACCACGACCCCTTCCTTCCAGAGGAGTCCTGGGACTCTCAGAAGCCACATGACTCAAAGGGTCTCCACTGACATTTAAACCAGAGGGGACGGCCACCATCACCGGGGGTGCCAGGCTTCCGGTGGGACCTGGAGAGACTTGGTTTCAGCAGTGGCCCCGCGACTCTCGCTGCACAGGGCCCCTCGGCGCAGCCTTCGGCGGCGAGAAGGCCGGGCCAGGCCGTGCGTCTCTGCACAGCAGCGTCGCTTCCTCACCCCTCCCCCAACAGCAGAGAGTTGGGGTGTACAAAAGGCATTTTAGCAAAGGAGGTCTTGGAAATGAAAACACGAATGCTAAAGTAAAATTTCCAGCAAATGAGCTGAATTTAAGAATGACCGGAATTGAAGAGTGCATTAATAAACTATGAAAGATTGAACTTTTACTGAGATGGAGGTGGTCTCTCAAACCACAGATAAGAGAAAAAAGACACAGCACAAAGGGAATGTTCAGAGACGTGAAGAATAAACCCAAAGCTTCCGAAATCCATCTAGCAACGGTTTTAGCAGGTAAAACTAGGAAGAGTGGGGCCGCGGGGAACCCACGATCTGGGGGAGAAAGCTAAGAATTGTCTGCAACTATGGAAAGACCTTAATCTTCAGGTCGAAAAGGCTGCTGTTTGCCAAGCAGGATGGATTAGAGACAAACCAACGGACAGCACCTGGACAAATTGTACTGGAATTTTAAAACATCAAAGATAAAGAGAGAAAATTCTAAAAACTTTCAGAGAATAAAGATAGAACATTTACGTATGAATGAGAATCCAATTTGCCTCAGGAACACTGGATGAAAGAAGACAGTGGAGGAAAATCTTTTTTTATTATTATTTATTTTTGTAGAGACAGGGTCTCACTGTGTTGCCCAGGCTGGAGTGCAGGGCATCATCATAGCTCATGGCAGCCTCAACCCTGGGTTCACGTTAGCCTCCCGTCTCAGCCTCCCAAGTAGCTGGACTACAGGCGCGCATCACGACACCCAGCTAATTTTTCTATTTTTAGCAGAGACGGGGTCTCACTCTTGCTCAGGCTGGTCTTGAACTCCTGGCCCCAAGCGATCCTCCCACCTCAGCCTCCCAGAGTGCTGGGATCACAGGCGTGAGCCACCTCGCTCGCCCGGCCGATGGAGGAAAATCTTTAAGCTGCCAGGGGTGGGGGGAACCTTTGATGCTAGAATGTTATTTTCAGTAGATTATCAGTCTACGGGGAGAAGTAAATATAGGGATGTTTATAAGGACTCAGATAATTTGCCTACGTCCTCAGGTAGCGTTGAACATTTTCTAGAGCATTTTCTAGAACATTTTCTAGTTGATTCTCAAACTACTTGATGAGAAAGGCCAGTATTTGTTTCTAATTTCCAATTTGCTCAAACCAGTGCTCTTATACAGTAAAATGAAAATAAATTACTGAAAAAGTCATCACAGTAATGACAAATTGTTACAAAAGTAATACAGTAAAAATTATAGTAATAAGGTAAATAAGCCACGCAAAATATCTGCCGGATCGTTTATTGTTAAATTCAACATACATAAAATTACTCTGCCACAGTGCTATAGAAGGTTCTAGATAATCACTCCAATTTCTGTATTTCTCCTGTTGTGGGCAGGTGGCGGTTCGTGGATCAGCAGCGCAGCCGGGGTCACATCCGCAGCGACGGTGTTCGGGGGACACAGCGACCAAGCGAGAGCCGCAGAGGACACCAGGTCTTCGCCCTCCAGGTCCGGAAGGCGTTGGCTCCTCCCGCGCTCTCCACCGCGACCACCCGAAACCCCTCTCCCCCTTGCGAGGTGGTCCCTGAGGCGGGGGGTCCCAGGGGTAGCAGCTCTCTCCGGACATAGCCGCCATCGCCACCGGCGCAGCTCCCGAACTTGCAGTTCTAGGGTCAAGGGGTGGAGAGGTCGTCCTCCCTCCCCTCCCACCACTCCTAGAAACGGGCTCTGAACGGACAGAAGCAACACAGAATCCGCCTTCGACGAAAGCAGGAGAGAGTGAATGGGGTGGGGGCTTACGAAGGTGGTGGGAGGCAGGTGAGCTCGTGGGATGAAGGAGAACCCGAGAGGGGCCACCCGCCCGCCTGGCACATCTGAGGCCGAGCCCGTCCTTCTCCAAGGAAGGCAGCACACCCTCAGACCAAACGTCAAAATTCCGTGTTTGGAATAAAGAGAAGAGGGAGGGTAGCCTGGCGGCCGGAGCTTGCCTGCAGCTAGCGGGACGTGGAGAGCGGAGGTGGGGCTGAGTGGCTGGGACGCCACATTGGCAGTGAGCCCCCGTCGTGGGGGCGGCGTGCAGGGGAGACTGCGCTGCGGGCAGCGGGTCTCTGCAGGGGGAGGCGACAGGAGAACGTGGACGTCTCCGCGCTCAGGCGCAGCCAAGAGCGGGCCGGGCACAGCTACGGTACGCGGCGTTTTCACCGTTTTCACGGACACACGCCACGCTGCGTCGATGCCGACAAAGCTGTCTTTCCTCTGCTTAGCGGGGGCATAATTCTAGATGATTCTAGTCATCCAGCGGCCTACGTCCCGACGCGGTAAGGAGACGGCTATTTCAGTAGACGCCGGAGGATGCCCCTAAAATGTCTTTGTTTATCTCAGGGACCCAGATGACTCCAGGGAAATCGGGAGTCTCAGAAGAGGCTCGGGCACCAGACTTCCGGAGAGAGGGGCTTTATCCGACCACAAAGCAGCACCTGAGCTCCGGCATCCAACACGGCGCTCGTGGGTTTCCCTAAAGGGCTCTTCTCGACTGGGCTTCCCTTCACTCGATCCCCTTTGGGCGGCGTTTCGCTGCCGGGCTGGGAGCCAGTTTCTCTGCGACGCTCAGTCTGTGGATAAAGTGCAGGTCGGCACCGCGGACTCCCGCTCCCCAGCGCGGCGCGGTCACTGCACTCGCAGCCCCGGGGCTGCGTTCTCCCGCCTGCCGCGTCACGGTGACAAGCAGACAAGCCACTTCCTCATCTGTGTTGAGGATATCGAAAGGTCAATGTCGAGTTTGGGCCGGGACTGCCCAGATACAATGCCCTGAAGGGCAGAGAGGACCCTACGAACATGTGCTGAGCACCTGCTGTATGCCGGCCTTGCGCTTAGCTTTGGGGACTTGGCGATGGATGAGATTTGTGTTAAGTGATTTTCGCAAGAACGTCTAATCTTCTGACAGATGTTCACTGAGCTCCTGCTATGTCTCAGGCACTGTTTTAGTGCTTGGGAAACATCAGTGATCAAAATCTAGAAAAATTCACCGTTTGCTGCCCACCTCGCTTGGATGTGCTTGGGAAGGGAGGGAAGGAAGGTCTACACACCCCTGCAGGACTCCAGCTTCCGCTTCATCTTTCCACAAAAGCCGTGTGTAATTACGGTCTCAGAAAGGAGGAGTCTTGATTGTTCTTTAACAAAATGTGTAACTGTCATCCTGCTTTGGCCCTGCAAATTAACAGGTAAGTAGGACGAACCGCGTGCCCCAAACCGCAACGCCGGAAACCCACCGATTTCCCCGCTCGCCCTGTGCTGGGGCAGCACGGCCCCCCCCCTCACGTGATGAAATCAAAGGACTCGAGCCCTGGTCACGGCTCCTCCCCTCCCACTGTCCCCCGGCCCCTCTCCTTCCCGGCGGCTCACCCACGAAGCCGCACCCACTGGGGGCAAAGCCGGCAGCCGGGGGGTTGGGGGACCCTGCCCCACACCTCCCGAATCCTCCAACACTGGGCGGCAGAGGTCTCCAGCGGACACGCGTGCGGCCTCTCGTGGCCTGTCTGCTCGGAGGGGAGCAAACCGCAGGAGGTTCTCGCGGCCGGTGAGTTCCGCTCCAGTGTGGCCGGACACCCTGAGCTGCGTCTCAGCCCCGGTCTCCCGTCTGGGATTTCAGGGCATGAGCGTTTCCAAGAGTGGGACGCCACCCGTCACGTGCCCGTCCGGACTCTGGGTGGCCAACATAAAGACCCTGACTCTGGTCTACTTGGGTGGGAACGGAATTTGCTGGAAGGATATCGGGGACCCACTGAGTCGGCGGTAAGGCCAGAGGGTCGGTGTCGGGAAACGCGGGAACTGAGGGGAGAGGGGGCCGGGAGGGCTGGGATCCCAGCCGAGGCCGCACCACGGCAAGGCCCACTCAGGCTCAGTTGCTCCCGTACCTGGACCCAGGCCGTGGCAGCCTGCACGCCGCTGCTCCCGGGTGGAGCAATTTCCAGACTGTCCCTGCACCCCATCACAGCAGGGCTGGCTCCGGTCCACAGCCCCAGGCCAGAGCACTGGGTCGGCCAAGCTTGGGCCACTGGCTCCGCTGTGCTGTCAGGGATCGTGACTTCACCATGGCGGCTCTCACTGAAATTAGGAGAAAAATTAGAATCTAGGCAGCCCAAAAAAATAGCAAATACCCTCCATGCCGCTGCTGCAGCCCCTGCTTGGAAAGGCCATTTGCAAAGCGGAAGAGTAGAACCCAGTGAGCCTCGTCCCCAGGCTGGAGCACGTCCAGCCCGGCCCCTGGGCCCAGCCCTCGGAAGAGGACCACGGTGCCACTGCTCCCACCTTGGTCTGGAGAGGCCCCGAGTCTCCCGCCTGACTCAGAAACGCTCCCCGACAGCGTGGAGGGGCTCTGCGCACCCCGGCGGTCTTTCAGGAAGTTTGGGAAGCAGCCGCAGTGAGCACCGCGCCGGACCGGGAAGAGCTCAGTTACAGTTTCGGTGCGTTCCCAATGCTCAGCGTGGCTCGGAGGTTAACAGTTGCTCCCGGATCTTGTTTTCATGATCGGCAACCTGCCAAGACCAGTCTCTGCCCAGTTAACTCACACCCAGGAGTGAGATCTGGGAGCGGCTTTACACCCACCTCACTCCAGCTGTGTCTCACAAGCCTCCTGCTGTCCCTAAATTCCTGCCAGCAATGAAATTCCTCTGAGAACACATGATATATCGGAAAGATTTTCCTTGGAAGTGACGTAGCAGGTAGAGGCTACTCTTCTCCGATTGCTTGAAAATCAACGTCTTAAATGAGCTCTGAGATTTATTTCTGCTGAGATGCATCCTTTTAAGTCCTCGTGTACGATACAGGACAAGCGAAGTTTGGAGGATCAGGGTGAAACCTACCCAGTGCTCTACTGGCCGGTGGCAGCCCTGCGTGCACAGGACACAGGACGCTTGGGTTGCTCAGAGGGGATCGGAAAGTGAGCTGCTTTCTGATTTTTCGGGGAAAAAAAAAAAGCATAATTTTTTTTTTTTTATTGTCCTGCCTGTCATTTTTGTCAGCCAGCAAAACACTGTCTCTTCTCAGGATCCAAAGGAGATCACAGTTCAGGCTTTCAGCTCAGAGGAGGGAACAATTTCCCTGCGCCCACTCCCTGCTCACGAACACTTAGGCTTTTGCCTAGATGCCCAAGACACAGCTCCTTCCTTCCTTCCCTCCTGCTTCCGTCCGTCCTTCCTCCCCTCCCTCCTCCCTTCCTTCCCTCCCTCCTTCCCTCCTCCCTTCCTTCCCTCCCTCCTTCTTTCCCTCCCTTTGTCCTTCCCTTCTTCCTTCCCTCCCCTTCCCTCCCTCCTTCCCTCCCTTCTTCCTTCCTTCCCTCCCTCCCTCCTTCCTTCCCTCCCTCCTTCCTTCCTTCC
>NW_012152330.1:605481-613216 GCF_000956105.1 Propithecus coquereli
CCTCCCTCCCTCCTTCCTTCCCTCCCTCCTTCCTTCCCTCCCTCCTTCCCTCCCTCCTTCCTTCCTTCCTTCTCTCCCTCTTTCCTTCCCTCCCTCCCTCCTTCCTTCCTTCCCTCCCTCCCTCCTTCCTTTCCGTTTTTCTTTCTGCCATCGTGAGAGCCACCAACATCGCCGAGTGGCTACTATGAGACTTACACTTTGCGTTTATTCAGTCTTCCCAACAACTCCATGAAACTTTTTATTCCACTTCTCCAAGTCTATAAATGACAACACCACCTCAGAAGAGGTTAAGAAACTGCCTAAGTCTATCTAGTCAGTAGGTAAGCTAGAGACAAAAACCTCTGTGTCATATGACACCCAGTGCCGTTTTCTAACACTTCAATGTATCTACAATGTACCCAAAGAAGATCTAATTATGACGGACCAAAGGGTATTGATGTGAGAACGGCCACGGCCTTCTTCCGACACCAGAGAGAATTCTGATTTGCCCACAGTTCCTCCTCCCCTTTCCCTCGCCTAACGAGGGGACAGAGAGTGATGAATCCACATAATAAAGAAAAGTGGAGAGGAGTCAGGAGAGGAGAGGAAAAAAGACAGGGGTTATGCATTCAGAGAGAATTCGGGCTGTATGGGAGGCAAAGAGGCTTTGAAACAGCTGAGGGTAGAAGGAACTAGAGAGAGAGGATGTCAGCGTCCGAGAGATTCCAATAAAGGGTTGATCGATGACACCTTTCTTTGGGCTGCTGGACTGTGTTTCACTGAACAGGACGATTCCAGAGACCGGATCACACGGACCTCGAGGTTTATCAGGGTTCCATACCGGACCTCAGGTTCTGTAAGATGGAACCTGTTCATGTTTCTGAGTTCAAACCCTAAATTTAAGCAGAACCCTACATTTCAAGTGCCAGAGGACCAAAGCAGGTCGAGTAATGGGTCCAAGGTCACATGGGTAGTTTTTGTCATTTTCCAAGTGTCTGAAGCCGAATCTTCAGATTCCAAATTCAACGCTGTTTCCCTCACGGTACCACTGGGTTTTCACACCTTTTCCAATGATATTATGAAATCAGTGAAATTCGGGGACCCGCGTGGAACTTCCTCCAGAAATAGAGGAAAAACTGGAGGCCGGGAGGTTTCTGGATACTGAGTCCACTGCTGCCTTTACGGCCTGGTGCCCAACCCCCATCGCATCTTCTGTCTCTGTCTGTCCCCCAGACCAAAAACAGTCACTTATCCTGGGAGGACAGTGCCATAAATTTGCACCATCCCCGCCATGGCCAGACTTAGTGCCTTGGTCTGTGGATAAATGGGGAACATAATGTGTTATCATTCTAGCGCAGTGAGTAGCGCGGTGAAATAGCCTTCGCCTTTCCCCAGGAGGGCAGGGCGGGCTGGAGCAAGGACGCCCACTCGAGTGCAGAGAGGTGGGGTCGTCAGACAGTTCCACCCTCTTCCCCCAGAATGGCTCGGGCGGAGAGCGCCTGGCTGGGGTGCCTCTGAGTCTCTCTTGGGGTGGGGTGACCTGCCGAACCGAAAGTGAGAGGCTACTTCCTAGGGCTTTCGGGGGTGTCTGGGAGGATTAGGGCGATCAGGAGCCGGGAGGCAGGAGGGCAGCCCGGTCAACCCTTTCCAGTTGCAAACACCACCAGCCAACTTCCGGCTAGAGGTGAGGGACTGTAGGGTCGGAGAGCGATGCTCTGCATCTTCCTTTCATACTGTTTGAAATGTAAAAAGTTGTCTTCCAAAAGGGTTATTTCAGAAAAAAAGTTAAATAAACCTCTAGCCTATCTCAGCTGAACTAAGGGAGAAAAAGCAGATTTTACCCATTCCAAGGATTAGAAAACTATGTTTTTTTCCTTCTAGAACTTGGTCTCTGTGGTAGCATTTCATAAGAAACAGGGGAAAAACAAGGACGGTAGAACTCAGAGGAGGGCAAAGGCAGACACCACCCGGCTTCCCGTCCTGAACTGTTCCACGTGGGCACCACCAGCCCAGCATTAGACGGCACAGGTGTTTGCTTAGGTCTCAAATAACCTGTTCTCTGAGCCTGAGGGTCTTTGGTTACCACGACAGGCTGCACCTTGCTGGGCCCAGCCTCCCTGCCCACAAACCGTGGGGCCACTAAGTTAAGTCCTGGGCCAGGTGCAGTGAATCACCTTCCCCGCCATGTTGCCTTTCCAAATCCATTTGCCCTCCCTGCTGAGTTCGAACCTGCTTCACAACGAGGTAATAAAGGAAATGGATTTCAAGGCTTGGGCAGAGAGGAACTCCGGGAAAACCTAGTGTCAACGCTTATCACGCTGATGAGGCGGGATTTAAAGCATCCGTTTATTAGCAGGTTCCCGTTTAGACCCCGTGGCCAGCCACATCAGACAGCGCGGGGAGGGGGGCCGGGCGGCCCAGGGGAGCAGTCGCGGAACCGCGGGAGAGGCCGCCCCGCGGCGCGGACGGTGCGCTCCCTCCCGGCAAGCCCGTTCCGGGACGCGGTGCGGGGTTTTGCTTTCCTTTGCAACGGATTCCCGGGGTGTGAAACTCTCTGTGTCTGTGCTGTCCTCGCCACGGGGCCCCCAAGTGCTGCCCGTGCGAGCGTCCCCAGCCGCAGGGACGGGGTCTGTAGAGACGGTGCCCCAAGAGGCGGCCGCCGGGCTTCAGCCCCACTGCAGCACCGGTGACTCGCAAAGGCAGTTCTGAGCCGCGTATCCAGCGGACTTTGGAAACGCAGCCGGGTTCGCCGGGCGTGGGCGCACGTGTGTATTTGCGGAGGGGCGGTCAGGCGACCCCCGGTCTTTGCAACGCGGGTAGCACTGAACCGACACCGGCCAAGAGGGGAAATCGGCGAGCGAAGTGACCGCCTCGTCCCGGCCTGGCGAAGAAGCGCTGCAGAGCGCAGGCCCCAGGGCGCACCGGCGGCGGAGAGCCCAGGACACCGCTCGGGCCTGCCTGGCCGCCGGGGCCGCAGTTACCTTCGGCCGAGGGGCGTGGGGAGACGCGAGCCCCCCTCCAGCGCGCAGCCTCCGCTCTTCCCCCCAGCGCTGTGGCAGCGACCAGGAACGAGCGGACGTCGCCTCCCGGGGCTGGCGGCGCTCGACTCCAGCTTTCGGCTGCTGCAGCCTCTGGCAGGGCAGCCCCTTGGCGCGCCGGCCGCGCCCCTGCCCGGGCCCGCCCCTCGGTCCCCAGGGTGCGCGCCGACAGCCTGCGCGCCCCGGGCGGGCGACGATGGAGCAGCCGCGCCTGGCTCTCCGCCGCCGGGGTGCCCGGCCCGCGCCGCTCGCAGCCTCCGAGCCGGTGACCGGGGGCGCCCGCCGAGACACAAAGGCCGAGGCTGGGACCGCCGGGGGTGCGGTGTGAGGCCGCGTCCCGGAGCCCCCCGAGTCGGAGCGTCATGCCAGCCTGCGCCGGCTGCCCGCCGCCCCGGAGGAGTCTGAGCGCGCGCCCCCGCCGCGCCGCGCCGGCCCCCGCCCGGGCTGCAGCCAGGTGGGCGCGGCGCAGGTGAGCGCAGACCGGACCCGGGGCGGCGGAGGCCGGAGCCGCCCCAGTCCCCGGGGTGCAGCCACGGGAGCGGAACCCGGGCTGCGGGCGACTGGGACCCGCCGGCTCCGGAGCCTCCCGCGGGCGCGGCGCAGCAGGCCGTGCGGACCGGCGGGGGCAGGCGAGACCGCGGGCGGCGTGGGCCCTGCGCCGGGAGCGCCTCGCAGGTAACTTCGGGGAGATCGGGCCGGGCGAGGGCGGGAGCGCACGTGTGCGGGTGCGCGGGGTGCCCGCGGCTCGGGGCACACGCGCGCGGGCTGTGAGGTCGGGGGCCGCGGGCACGCCTCCCAGCCTCGGCTCCGAGCACTGCGGGCCGCGGAGGCGCCAGCCCCTTCCTTGCGCTCGGGCGGTGGCGGAAAAGGTGTGCGCGGCGCTGGCCTTGCCCGCGCCTGGTCCGGGGAGCAGGGAGTCGGGAAAGAAGCAGCGGGGAAGGCCGTGCAGGTGGAGGCAAGTCCCTGGCTGGGACTCCGCTCCAGAAAGCCGAGTGCGAGAGTTCCCTGCGAGCGGTCCGCGCAGACACGGCGGACGCACCAAGTAAACACGGAAAGCTGGACAGCTCGGACCGCCGGCGGGGCACCCAGCCCTCACGTCGCGGTTTCCACCGGGCTGACAGGGGCGGGGTCGCCGCGCTTCCCGAGGAGAGAAGGACGTTCGGCTGCACCTGCCGCAAAACACGGACGCGGGGCCCGGCCGGCGGGAGCGCGCGCCCACGCTCACCAGCTCGTGCGCGTGCACAGGCGGCGTCCCTGCTCCGCCGCCCCCCGCAAGGCGCGCGTTCCTCCCCCGGGCGCCGAGTCCGCTCCCGTGGTCCCGCGTCCGCGCTCCGGGGCGCTGAAGCAGCACAACTCGGGGTCCTGCTGGAAGACCGTCGCCGTGTCAGAGGCTGGGCACACGGCGGGGAGGTAGAGGCTGTGCACACGGCGGGAAGTAGAGGCTGTGCACACGGCGGGGAGGTAGAGGCTGTGCACGCGGCGGGAGGTAGAGGCTGTGCACGCGGCGGGAGGTAGAGGCTGTGCACGCGGCGGGAGGTAAGCGGGTTCCGCTGCTCTGTCAGTGGGATTGAGTCACCTTGGCCAGGACCTCAGGAGAGAGGAAAAGTCCGGCGTCCGCCGTAAACGGACAGGGCGGCCTTACAGCCTCACACCCGTCTCCCTGGTGCAGGCGGCCGTGTGGCTGGGACGTGCCTGTCGCCGGGGCTGCATCGCTGGCTCCGCGCGACTTTACGCCCTGACTTTACGCGCGGCGAGAAGAGTTGCCGGAGCAGTTCGGCCGCGGCCGCCCTGGCCCGTTGCGCGCCCCCCTGCAGCGCGGGCGGCGGGTGGAGAGGCTGCCGGGCCTCCTTCCCGTCCGCGAGCGCCCTGCAGGGGGGAGCCGGCGGCTGCCGAGGCCACAGGACGCCTTTGGGAACAGCTCCAGGCCGCGGCTGGCGAGAGCGTCCCCAGCGATGTTTCTGGGATTGCTGAAATGAGAGGCGGGTTGGAGTTAGCACGGCTGGAACGGTGCACCCTTCACATTAAACGGCTTTCTGCGCGCACATCGGAGGACGCTGGATGGGCAGAGGGTGGCCGGTCTGCAGGAAGAGCCAATGTAGAGATTTTCTTGGGTTACGGAAAACCTTAGACGTCTGGCAAATAAAGCTTGATTTTTGCTGTGTCTGAGAGATTCGTGTAGATCTGGGACTATAGGAGAATAAATGTCAGTTGCCGGGGAAAGAACAGATCAGTTTATTTGCATTTCTAGTGAGTTTGGGGAGGAAGCGTGTATAGCAAGCACTTCATACTTGGAAGAACAAAGGTGGCTATGTTGGTGTTATGTTCCTTTTGAATTTTGGATATATAACGTCTTCCTTTTTTCCTGGCCAGTGCTTGAGGCAAAATCGATGTCTTTCCACAGTCTCAAATCTTTGTGTTTATTAACTGTCTGATCCTCTGTCGAAACGTTTGTGCCCCTGTGAGGTCGAGATGCCTCTCCTGCCCTGTTCACAGCACAGGGAACGGTCTGGGGTTTCTCACCGAGGATTCCCCAGATGAGCCAGAGCCACAGTTTCCGCCCGCGCCTGCTGGGCAGGGAGTTGACAAGCGGGAGAAGGAGGGGGCCTGCTCTCTGCTCCAGGCAGGGGTGTTGTGCGCCCCGGCTAGCTAGGGGAGCGTTCGGAGTCCTCTGTGGACGTGTTGCTTACGCCCACCGAGGAGTTTCCCACCGACATTCCAGTCTTTGTTTGTGGAGCTTGTCCAGCAGCCTCCAAGTGTACGTTAAAAAAGAAAAAAGAAAGGAAAGCAAGAAAGCAAAGAGGGCTGTAGAGTTTAAGGCAGGCAGAGGCAATTGGCTTCCTGACTCAGGCGTACTCCTAACTCCCTGCATGACCTTGGTAAGCTACTTCCCTGTCCTGCATGTTTGTTTTCACATGTACAAAATGAGAGGACATCAGACCAGATCACTGATTTTTTTTTCCCTTTAAGAGCAGAGCCGTTTAAATGAAATCTTTTGTAAAATTAAGTGTATGAAGTAGATTAAAGAGCAGGGGAGGGACATGGCGGCCTCTTCACTCCCAGAGGGGTTTCTTGGGAACCCCTCAGGGTCCTTCAGAATTCAGTTTGAGAACCAGTGGAAAGCCTCTCTCCGCAATATGGCATATTCCCTCTTTGAGTGTTTGCAGTGAACTGTCACGGTCGTCTAACTCTGTGTCACAAATTTCCACACACCTTTCACCTGCGTCTGATCTTCTTGATGGCTGATCAAACCACTACAACGTGAGTTCCGGAAGGACCATAACTTTTCGGTCCTGGATCTTCTGAGTTTAATGGTTCTTGGCACGTAAGTAGGTGCTTAGTAAACGCTTGCTGAACGGATTAGGAAAAGAAGGGGGAGTAAATCGATTTTGGATGAACAAGGACGGATGGATCCGCTGCGGCGCAAACCTTAGACTTTCATTTGTTCGTTGCTGTGTCTCCAGTGCCTAGAACATTGCCAGTGCAGGCAGATTTCGGCTCGTTGTAAGAAAACCTTTAAAATAATTAAAGTTAACGCTGGGAAAGGATTGCTTCAAGACGGAATAGCGATATAGATGTGGTAGTTTTTGATCCTGTTCCTAAAGGTCTGGCTCTGTCTTCGTCTGGGTACGGGGTAGCAGCATTTCTCTGCTCACCTGAGGTTCGGGATAGCCATGCGACTTGTTTGCGCAGAGAAAAGTGCACGGCGGCGTTGAGAGTTAGCAGGTGCCTCACCATTTTCTCCCTTTTCCTCTGCTCCAGTGACAGTTAGAGCTTCAGAAAGCGGCTCCTTCCTTAGCCTGAGTCCAGACCGAGGAGAATGTGGGGCAGAGCTTCCCCCTGACCCACACTGGACACAGCACGGGTTAGAGAAACAAACTGCCGGTGCTTCGAGTCACTGAAATCTGGGGATTGTTTGTTGCTGCAGCATAACCTGGCCCGTCCTGACCGACGCAACATGGAAAGGACTTAGGATCATGCTGGCCTTTGATCAGGACGTGTCAGGATGGCAGCGGCATCCAGGAAGCCGTGGTTGCTGAGACCGGGCTTCACGGGAACCGGGACCGGGGTGTGAGCGCCACGCGGAGGCCCGTGGCAGCCGTTTTGACTGGCTGGGGAGCTCGTTTGTTCTCGTACTCAGGTCAGTCCGCTAGGGAAGGGCACGTGACAACCCAAAGCCTGATGTATGAGCTAAAAAATGCTGGTTTAATAGTTTAATGAGCAGAAAGTGAATCTGATAAATGTGTTCACTGCTCAGGGAGAAATGCCCGTTAAAATCCAGACAATAAACAGAAGGTGCTTTGTGAGCCTGCAGTTGAAGCCAGGGGAGCTGGTAGAATGAGCTGAATGGCCAGCGTCACGGGATCATGGCATGTTGATCTCTCATTATCCAAGTCAGAGAACTGCCTGCTCAATGGAACTCGTATGTGTGCATGTGTGTTATTTAATACCGTCCTTACAGCATGATTCGTTGCACACGATCACTGTGTGGTTTTCCTGGTGCTCAGAGCTCTGTCCCACGCCCTCAGCCAATGAGAGCTCACAGGACAGGCTGTGGCCGGCGGGGCTCACCGCACTCTGACTCGAGCGCCCGCCTCCATGTGCCTTCCGTCCCCAGCCCCTTCCTCCCGCCATTCCCTTTGTGTTCTGGTGAGCAATTCCGACCGCCAGTGGCTGGTGTGGTTATCACTTTGCAGCCTCTCTGATAATCCTGGGATTTC
>NW_012152330.1:614256-620461 GCF_000956105.1 Propithecus coquereli
GTGGGCAGTGCTGGGTGTAGGCGGGGTGGTCCGTGGGCAGTGCTGGGTGTAGGCGGGATGGTCAGTGGGCGTGGGGAGCTGGCACTGGCTCTTGCTGTTGGTCCCCAGGGCCATCAGAGAGCACGTCACATGGTGTCAGAGCAGACAGGTTGCTGGTCTGCCTCTCCCGCCAAACCGTGCCCCTGCAGGGGTGAGCCAGGGTCAGCGTTTGTTCCTGGTGAGGAGCACAGTGTCTGCCTGCGGTTGGGCAGGCCCACAAGGCCGTCAGGGGAAGGGGGAGGAGCAGGCCACCAGTGCCTGAGAAGGCCCTCTGCCGGAGGGGGGAGGCCCGATTCTGTAGCTGAGACGTGAAGGAGAAAAGTTCAGTAATTTAGTCTCCCGTAACCTTGGCCGCGTCCAGTGTGCTGTGGCCCCGAAACAACCTTCCGCTAAAGAAATGGCATCTGGAAAGAGACGGGGGCTCCTCGTCTGAGCGTGAGGGGCGCAGGTGAGAAGCTCATGGACCAAGGAGAAATTATGGGGAAGGGGGAGGACGCGCTCTCGTTCCTTCTCTGTGCGCACAGGCGGTCGGTGACCCTCTGCTCATGGTCCCGTGGTGGCCAGAATAAAGCTCCCCAGGAAGTCCCTGTCCTAATCCCAGAGCCTGCGCCTGTTACCTGGCGACAGAGGCCTTACAGGTGTGACTGGGCTGAGGATTTTGCGAGGGGAGGTGGTGCTAGGTGGCTCGGGTGGGCTTGCCTCCTGGCACGGGACTGTGACGGGAAGAGGAGGCAGAAAGGGCAGAGGAGGGGACGTGAGCACCGGGGCAGCAGTTGGAGTCACGGGACTGTTGGCTCCCGAGACGGGGGAAGCGGCCGCGAGCCGAGGGACGTCACAGCCTCCGGGAGCTGCGCCCGGGAGGGGACGGAGTCTTCCAGGCTGCAGAGGGAGTAAGGCCCCACTGACGTCTTCATATCTGAACCCACTTTGGGTCAGATATCAGCTCAGTTCTGGGCTCCAGAACTGTAGGGTGACAGACCCGTGCCGTTTGAACCGCTCCTTATTATTGGTGGTGATGTGTCACAGCCGCCGTGGGACGGTCATCTCGGCTCCGAGGTGACCGGTGTCTGCCCACGAGTGCGGAGGCCACGGAACTTTGCAGAATGAGACACCCGACTTTGCCTCACTTCCTGTGGGGGGGGGCAGCGGGCCCCCGGAGGGTCTGGCCACACGTCCACCCAAGTCGGTGTTGCGTGAATCCCAGACTCCACCCTCTCTAGAACGAACCCTTGCAGCCCAAAGGTTTCAGGGACCCCAGCTTGGGAAGCACAACAGTAAAAGTTTAATGCTGTCCCCAAAGCACGGATAGGCACGGAAACCGCGTGGCCGTACCCAGTTTCAAGGTGGCCGCACACACGATCTAGAATGTGCGTTTGGACTTACCACTCGAACAAATTAAAACGAAACATAGAAAACGGCATGCCTCTGACCCCGTGTGCACGGAGGTCAGGAAAACTTTCCTAAGTGAAAAGCAAACCAAGGGCGTCTTATGCTGTTCGGCAACACTTTGGCTCCCCGGACCCCAAACAGTGCCTCCCTGTCCCCCGCCCTTCTTGCTCCATCAGCTGACCCAAGGCCTCCCCTCTTCCTGGGAGGTCAGAGGTCAGGAGGGGGGCTGACCTGGGATGATTTTAGTCACAAACAGGGCAAGCTGAGGGAGCTTGTAGCTCTCATTAGAATTATTTCACTCTAAAATGGAACATGAGCAGGGCCTGAGCATTAGGAAGAAATTTTGAGAAAGAAAATAATCAAATAATCATTCTGGAGCTAAATATTATGTCAGAGATAATATACTGATAAATATTTCTTTTGCACACCAGATTTTATAAAGTGTTTTCATGGCCAACCAAACATACCAGTGATGCTTCCACCCCAGGGCCTTTGCACTCGCTGTTCCCCCTGCCTGTAATGTCCCTGCCCCCACACTCCTCCTCCCGCCTCCTGGGCAGTCACAAGCTTTGCTCCCTGACCTCTCCGGGACTCACTCAAAGGTCATCTTCCCCCGAGGGCTTCTCTGACCACCTTATCTGAAGTCGTGACCCTCCCTGCACTGTCTACCGTCTGACATACGTACTTGCTCCTTTCCTATGTGTCTCCCACTGGACGGCAAGCTCCTGCGGGTAGTTTGGTTTTGTTTTTTGTCCGCCTTACACCCTGCCATGCCACGAGCCAAAACAGGGCCAGACACGTGCCAGTCACAGAACAAATATTGCTGAATGAATGAGTGGGTGTTCCACTTGGCCTTGTGCGTGACCCCAGCAGGAGGAGTTGGTATCGTCCTTTCCTGGTAAGGACGCCCAAGGTGAGGGATAATTCACTCTCCTCAGTTCCCGCTGCCAGGATTTGCCTGCAAATCCTTCCCTCTTAAATTTTTTATTAGAAAATCACATATTTAGAACATTTAAGTAATACAGACCTGGAATGAAACAGAGAAAAAAGCCACCCGGAGAACTTTTATTAACATTTTAGTGTTTAGCGAGTGTGCACGTATGTATTTTATATCACACTACAATATACCATTTAGTAGTGAACGCTTTCCCTTAAGAATACATCATTAAAAGTTACGCCAACGAATATATGTCTACCCATGACTTATTAGTGGCTGCGTGGTATTCTATCACACTGACGTGCTACCATTTTTATAATCAACTGTTGGATAGAAAGATTACTGCTGATGTTTTCTTATTTTAAGCAACGTTGAAGAGAATGTATTTGTGACACTGTGTTTACACGCGTCTGATTTTTTCTTTAGATAAATACGTAGAAGTAGGGATTTGCTTCGTTTAAAGAATGTGCATATTTTCAAGCTCTATTGCTGATGACTCCCTGTAACGGCCGCACAAATCTCTGCTTCCCCAGCATTGCACGGGCCGGACCGGTTTGCCTCATTCCTCACCCTCCCGCAGGGCCGGCGCCTGCTACGCAGCCATGGCGGTAGCGCTGGTTACGGATGGGACGGCCGATACGCTACACGCTGGTTATAAAATAAGGCAAATCTCTGCAGTGCTTTTCCACTTTAGAAAGACAGTATTTTTATTTTCTTTAGATTTATAAATATAAAGTAAGCACACAGAGTTGCTGTTTTACTTTGCTGTATTATGATGTTGTAAATTTTTCTTTGCCTTTCTTTCTTTGTAAATTGACAGTTTTTCTCTTGGATTGCTCATTCTTATTAATTTTTAAGAGCTTTCAATCAGATGCAAGGATTTTCTGCTTTCTGTTTTTTTTCAATTGTTTGGTGTTTATTGACACAGCCAGTGAGTCACTCAACGGATCAATCTTAATGATTTCAACTTCTGGGATCTTACTTGGACAATCTCTGTACAACCTCAGGTTATCTAAATATCGACTTAAAGTTTCTATTTTAAATTTCATCTGTAACTTCCTGTTGTATATGGCAAGGAGTGAGGGCTCACAAGTTTTTACCAGTTGGTTAACCAATTAGTCCAATAGTCCTTAACCGATAAACGAATTGCCATATTTATGTTTATTTTCACGCTGAGTTGAGATGCCGCCTTCATCATTCATTGAATCCTTGTCCACATTGGGTCTGATTCTTGTCTTTCTGTTTTGCTCCATGACGAATCTATCAAATTATAATTATAGGACCTTTGTAGTAAATTTTGATATTTGGCTCTCCAGATAGATTGCCATTTTGATTGGAATTCTTAGCTCATTAACTTAAAGCAAATAATGACTTAGCGTTCCCTCTGACATACAGGGTCTCTCCCCCCAAAATGAAAATAAAAATAGCAAAATATAAGCAATAGCTAAAAACTGTCTTGTCAATTTTCTTAGCATTCACTGCCCTTTTAGAACCTCTTTCATCTATTTATTTGAGTCAGAGTCTCGCTCCGTCGCTCAGGCTGGAGTGCAGTGGTGCGGCCGTGGCTTGTGGCAGCTGTGGCTTGTGGCGGCCGTGGCTCGTGGCCTCCCAAAGTGCTGGGATTACAGGCGCGAGCCAACACGCCCAGCCTGGAACCTTATTTATGAAAATTTTCTTGTGGCTCCATTTTTGGAAGATCTCAGTAAAGGTAGATAAATGGGAACTTGTTTTTCTAGTTTTTAAATTTAAATTCTTAAAATTTATTTTTAAACGAGAACATATTTTCAAAAATTAAGAAAAGTGCAGAAAATAACCCAATAGATGTACACGTACTACTGAGCTTAAATGGGTGTTCATGTTTTATCATTTTTGCTGCAGTGTTTTTTTTTTTTTTAAAGACGGGTATGATAAATTCAAGTCCCACCTGCGACTGCTTTTGTTCCAGTCGCCTGCTGCTCACCCCCCTGGGGAGTGAGGATTTCCACCCCAAGGTTACGGGGATGGCTGGACACCTGACCCCCACCGCTGCACAGATGAGAGTGACAGAGATCTGTGAGTCACCTGTATTCACAGCCCAGTTGGGGTGGGGAGGACACCACACACCACACTGGGCCACCAGGGGCTTGCGTTCCGAACAGGGTGAACGACAGGGGTGCGGAAGGCAGGCTGTATAGTATCAAAGGCATGAAGTCACATCCTGCAGGAGGATGTGGTTGGGTGTTTGCATATTTCCAAGGGCTGGCAGGGACCCAAAGCCTGCTGCTCAGGGGTAAGGAGGAGCTGTGCCTGGTCCCTGCCTAAGAAGCGTGGTTTGGCCAGGGCCCTTCTCTGCAGGCACAGAGTGGGGAGGGAACTCGCAGTCACGCCATCCTGGTTTTACCAGATGTCAAAGCAGCACGTGACAATATTGGGCCTTAACTTCAGGCCTTGTACCACGTGTCTCCTTCCCCACCGGTAACCAATATGCCAAACCTGCTATATTTATTCCCATACACGTTTTTGTACATATACATATATATATGTCCCTAAACAATCTTTTTTAAAAAAATTACACCGATGATATGATAGATGCATTTGCAGTGTTCTTTTTCCACCCATTCTTATGTTTTTGAGGTTTATTCTAAAATTATTATAAATAATGTCATTCATATTAGCTGCTGCATAATATAACTTATTTGAATAAATGCAAGTTTCTCTATTCCCCGCTGCACTCTTCCTGATAACAGTGCTTAAGGACAGTTTTGGCTCCTGGGGAGCCCAGGTGAGTGTGCGTCTGGGGCCGATACCTGGCCGTGGGCTTGGAGGGCGACAGGGTTTGCTCGTCCTGAGCTTCGTCCTCATTTCTCCCAGTGGCCCCCCCACAGCAGCGTCTGAAAACTGCCTACGTTTCACCAATACTTGGTGTTGCCAGAGCTTCCAAACGCCGTCTGCTGAACCCGTGGCTCTGACCCCCGTTTCAGTGCTCATTTCGTGAAGGGTCCGTGACGTGGTCCTTAAACACCTGCTCTCCGGACTCCGGCTGTAGAGTTCGGTCCCGGGTCACCTGTGCACGGGCCGTGTGACCCTGGGCTAGTGACCCGCCTGCTTGGTGCGGAGTAAATTCAAACGTAAAACCAGGATCACGTTTGTTTTTATTTTATAAGGTTGTTTTGAGGATTAAATAAATTCATACTTATAAAGTGCTTAGAACCCCACCTGGCACATAGTAAGTTCTCCTTGAACGTTACCTGTTTTACGTTGTTGTTATTGTTCATTCTCGTCTCTTTTCCTCTGTTCTTCGCCATTCTTGCAGCGTTTCCCAATTTCATTTGTCATTTCAAAGAAACCAGCGTAGGTTTTGTGGATGGTCTCGTTGCTTTGTTTTCAGCTTCACCACTTCTTCTCACAACACTGTTTGTTCCTTTTGCTTTCCTTTGTACCTACTATGCTGATTTTTTCAACCTTTTGTTACAATATTTGCATTTATCACTGCAAACTTTCCCCGAAGGACAGCTTTTGCTATAGTTCACAAGTTTTGATGTGTAGTGTTTTCATTACATTTAATTACAACTATAGTCCAATTTCTACTATGATTTATTTTTTGACCTATGGATTATTTAGACCTATATGTTTAAATTTCTGTGTGTTTAGCAGATATTTTGGACTATACATTTGTTAATTTCATTGCCTTATTATAAACAAATTCTCCGTGGGATTTGAATTCATTGGGTTTTTTAAAAATGTTTTGGTGTCATAATACGTGGTCGACATTACTTTAAAAGGGTGTGTGTTCGTGTATTCTTGGGTTAGTGTTTTCGTAAGAGATCAAGTTTGTTAATTGTGTTGTTCTAAGTTTTTTAT
>NW_012152330.1:621621-626875 GCF_000956105.1 Propithecus coquereli
TTTTTTATGTCTTATTTAGTATTTATGTTGCTCCTTGGATGTGAAGATTCATATTTTTAATTGTGGAACATTTCTAGACATCATCGCCTCGATTATGTTTTTATTTTTATTCTTTTTTAGGTAATTCAATTTTTTAGGCACGATTTTCTTTTTGGTATTCTTCCATTTCAACATGATGTGTGTAGGTATCTAAGGGGGAATTCATTTTTTTATATCTTATTTAGTATTTATGTTGCTCCTTGAATGTGAAGATTCATATTTTTAATTGTGGAACATTTCTAGACATCATCGCCTCGATTACTGTCTTTCTGCTGTTCTCTTTTCTAGAATTCCAGATAGGTATTTGCTGAAACCTGCCCTTCTCCACTCGTGTTTCTAAAGCTCAATTTCATATTTTTTATCTTCATATCTCTTTGTGCCACATCGTGCTAAATTCCCTTAGATCTGTCTTCCAGTTCACTAATTTTCTCATCACTTACATCTGTTTTTTTCCTCTGGATTCACTTTTATTTAATCTGTCCTTTGTGTTTTTTACTTTGATTTTTTTCCCTAGAAGGACTCCTTAGTTCTTTTCCAGCTCTGCATGTTCTTTTCTCCCGGTGTCTTCTTTTATTTGGATTTCCTATAATTTTTATATCTTTGCTTATTTACAATATATTCATACCTTGTGTAGATTGTGGTTCCATTTTGTGAATTTCTTGAAGTTCTAATCCCGCTGGTTATTTTTCGTCTGCTGACCTTACTCATAGTAGAATATTTTCTCTTGTGTGTTGTAATTTTTAAAAATATAATTCAACTTCAGTGTGGCTCCTTTTCTCTGTGGGGCCCCTGTGCCCCTTTCATTTTTCAGAGCAGTTTTGCACTTAACTTCTGCTTCACCCAGGGATGTTATCAGCACGGAACCAGTTTTTACATCAATTTCTTAGCTCAAGAGTCTTCGCACCATGTGGAAATGTAAATTTGGGCCCTAAAATATTTAAGATGTTGGCCTTGTTTTGTATTTCTAAGGGGGTAATTTTTTACTTTCTTTAACCTAGAGCCCAAGTAGAGGCTGACAAGTGTCCTTGTTTGCTGCGCTGATGAGCAGATTTTTTTCTATTTCATCCTTTCACTTAGAGCTGGAGAATAGTCCTTCAAGGGTCCCAGCTTGACGGAGACGTCTGTGTTCGTGCTCTCCACCTCATGGAGGCCTCCCCCACTGCCCCGTGGCAGGACACGCCCCCCACGCTCAGGGCAGCTGCAGCGCCGGCTCCTGCTTGCTTCCATGACTTTCTGTCCCTTCTCCGTATCTGGCGCTGGGCATGCAGCTTGTCCTCTTGCAAGCTTAGCTATGCCTGTTAAGGAAAAACAATCCATTTATCCAGCATTTCTAGGTGTTCATAATGGGAGGTTTTTCATGTTTTCTTAAGCTTACCTTCTTGCCAGATGTGGAAATCGCTTCCTAATTTCTCGACTTCTTAATCAAGGGCTTTGCGCTGGGGCTGAGCTGCACAGGGATATATGTTGACAAACGGAAGCATAACCCCCTTTTCAGCTCCTGGATTCCCTCTTTAGCAGTTTTGTGGAGGAAGGCCGTCTCTGGGAGTGAAAGGTTCTCGCTTCAGTCCGAAATCTCATTAGAGGCAACAACAGGAAACTCTCGGTCGCAATTTTTTAGATTCCTAGATTGATGCTTCTCCTATTACAGTTTCACTAAATCATAGTAGCAGCCACCACCCTGGAACAGAGAAAAGGCAAAATTCAAAACCAGCAGGCCAACACCAAGCCAGGAATTGCACGGACACTGCAGACAAATTCTCCTGCAGTGTTTGTCATCGTGAAGTGAGAGCATCGTGGCCATGTTGTGTTTCTGCACTTCATTTCGGTTTTTGCGAGATCAACGTATTACGGTATTAGGGAAAGCTTGAGTTTTGCTAATACAGTTCAAGTTTTATATCGCTCATTCTTATCAGATTGGGGGGCTTGGTGGAGAAGGGAAGATTAAGGGGGTGGGTGGAAGTGAAATTCAGAGAGCTTATCTTCTGTGCAGAGACTCAAGCAGCAGCACTGCAAGTTATATCCCTAAATCACATCCCTCTTTCGTCCGATCTGCTTTGATGAACGTTAGATGTCAACTGTGTGAACGGTTAAAAATGCGTAAGACTGAAAGGGTGGACACTCGGCTTAGCCCGTAGCCTGGACAGCAACAACGTCTACCACGCTGGAGCGTGGCCCGAAAGGTGAGCAACGTGCCACAGGGTGATGCAAGGGCAGTCGAGCATCTGCTTCCCAACGCGACAGACCCTTGTCTAGCGGGGAGAACCACAGGGCAGGAGCGAGAAGAGCCCACACGTCTCCCCTTGACTGCGCTCGTAGGAGGTTTTGAGATCAGCCGGGCACCCTGTAGGCTGGGTGCTGCCTTCACCCTGCCGCCCGGCTCCGCTCCTGCTCTGTCCGTGCCCCCGCTCCCATGCCCTGCAGTCCAGTCTCGACTCCCATCCCGGAGTCGAGTGTACGGCCCTATCTCAGTCTGTGTGTGCTGCTATAGCCGAATACCCGAGCCTGGGTAACGTATAAAGAACAGACGTTTATTGTGCACAGTTCTGGAGGCTGGGAAGTCCCAGATCAGGCGCCAGTGTCTGGCGGGGGCCTTCGTGCCGCGGCCTCGCACGGCGGAAGAGCCAGTTTTGCTGGAAGCCTCTCTCAGGGGGGGCCTTGATCCCATTTGTGAGGGAGGCCTGGTCACCTCTTCAAGGGCCCGCCTCTTACTGCCGTCATGTTAGCCACACCTGAATTTTGGTGGGGGCATGTCCAGACCACGCATGCCCCATCTAAATCGTCGTACCTGATCCTCCAGCGCCACCTCCCTCTCTGCATCCTGGCCAGACACAGCCTCCGCCCAGCCTCCCTGCACCTCGCACCCCTGCCCTCCGCCTGGAACACCCTCAGACCACCCCTCTGTGGTTTTGAGGCCACCGAGACGGCAGCTCCTCTGTGGAGCCGGCTTGGCCTTTTCCCCGTGGCTGGAACTCACCTCCCCCGCCTGGGCTCCCGGGCACTCGTTTGTGCTCCCTCTGCCGCCACCTCCACCTGTGCCCCTGGAAACTCACATCACTCTCTGGACCCGTTTTCTTGCCCATAAAATGAGGGGCTGAGGCTGGGTGTTCACTGTGGTCCCATCCAGCCCTGATGCCAAAGACCGTTTTCTGCTCTGAGACCGTTTGCTCATCTGTGAAATGGGCCGTATGGAGGAAGCAGCCTCACCTCTGAGCTGTGCTTAGCACCCACTCTTGCACCCACTGGGTGCCCAGGAGAAGGCTCTGGAGCACGTCTTTGTGCATCAGGATGCGCTGAGAGCTTCAGAGCGTTCCAGCCTGAGGACAGAGCTGAGCGATGCTCAGGAGAGAAAGGGCGTGGCTGGGGGTGCATCTGGGGTGTGTGTATCCGTGTTTGTGAATGGGTGCTCTGCAGACGTGTCCGCGTGTTTGTGGGTGTGTGCGTGTGATGTGTGTGAATTGTGTGCACACATGGGTGTGTGTGTAGGTCTGGTGTGAATGTGTGTGTATTTGTGGGTGCGTGTCCATGTAGGAAAGTGTGTCTGTGAGCATTTGTGTGGCTGTGTGAGCCTGAGGCTGCGTGTGCATGTCTGTGTGAGTCTGTGTGTGAAACTGTGTTTGTCTGCGTGTGCACGCACATGTATGTACCACGGCAGTTTTGCTCAGTCCCCAGAGATTCAGGGCTGGTGTTTCTACCCTGCTCTTTCGTCGCCGAGGAGGAGCCTGGGCTTTGGATTCGCCAGGTGTGGCTTCGGAGCGCGCGCCTTGCTCCCTCGTTTTCCGGGCTTGTCTTGAATAGACTGAGGGGCATCAGTGCCGCCTCCTCTGAGCTGTGTGTCATTCGCGTACAGCCCGGCTGCGCAGGTGGCTGTCCACAGCCCCGCCCATGCCGCCGTCGGCTGGTGGGTGCTCCTCCTGCGCGAGCTTGAGCCTGGCACTGCCTCGACGGTGTCAGGACACCCAGGTTGGCGTCCGACTGGGCCCTCAGCCCCACGCTGGACCCGGGGCGACCCAGGTCACCTCTGGGTTGTGAGGTTATTTACCTGTTGGTCCCTCAGTTTCCTCATCTGTAGAATGAAGGTGCTTCCTCCCCTACGGCCTGCCAGCCGCTGCGTGCCGCAGGCTGGACCCACTGCCCTGGACAGAGCCTGGAGACGCGTTTTCTAATCAGCCCGCCCCCCGCCTCTGCCCCGTTCACGCTGGTCCTCACTGGCGTGCCGCAGAGTCTGCACGGCGCTGCCCTGCGGTGAGCAACCACCTCGCACGCCTGTGCACACGCGTGTCCACGCGCCCGCTTCCGCAGACCCTTCGGTTTCAGTTTTGACATAAAATGACTCAGGTCTACCATATTGTCTGTGTTTCCTGTATTCACTTCAGGGGACACTGGGCCTTGGTTTTCCAAATGATTCTGTTGACCCAGGATGGGGAGTTGAGAAAGCTCGCGGGGAGGCAAAGCTTGGGTTTCCCGGGGAGGTGCCGGGCGGGGCTCGGGGTGCGCGGGGCGTCCGGGCTCTGAATCTTGGGCCCCCAGTCGCCGCCAGACCCTTAAGCTCTCCAGGCTCGTGTCAGAGAGAAATAGCACAAGCGAAGGAGGCCTCGCGAGGCCGTCACCAAGGATTAAAGAAAAGGGAACCTATGAGAGTGATCTGTGCCGCCGAAACCCCAAACGTGACGTGCGTGAGCCCTTGCTGTTCCCTGACCACATCCATCCGTCCTGCTCGGACTTCTGTGCCCGTTTGTTTACTTGAAGCCCAAGCGTGCCAGGCTGTCCCTACCGCCAGCAAGCCGGAACATCCTGACCCAGAACACCCTGACCAGACGGTGCCACGGCTGGGCAGGGCGGGTGGCGCTGCATGCAGAGAAGTGGGTTTCCCAGGACTTATTCTGGGCATGAACAGAAGCTGTGAAGGCTTTTTTCCTTTTCCACACAAGGACAGGCAAACCACTGGTACCTGCCTATCCCTGCAGACATTCGTGGGGAGAAGCGAGGCTGGAGTTTGCAGCAGCCCATGGGAGCGGCTGCCCTCGGGGGAGACAGAGCCCATCACCTCGAGGCTAAAATTTAATCCAAAGATAATATCTGGGTCTCCTAGAACATGGGCTGCACCTGTGTGGACTGAGTTAACTCTTTTTTTGAGACAGAGTCTCGCTCTGTTGCCCTGAGTAGAGTGCCGTGACTTCAGCCTAGCTCACAGCAACCTCAAACTCCTGGGCTCAAG
>NW_012152330.1:627810-639921 GCF_000956105.1 Propithecus coquereli
GCGAGCCCGGCTTCCTGCTGGGGCTGGGCCAGGGCGCCAAGAGCCGCGCGGCCTCGCTGGACCGGCTGCAGCCCTGCGAGATGCAGAGGACCTACTTCCCCATGAGCGCGGGGGCCGAGGCCGGCTCGGACCAGGACTCCCTGCCCGCCCAGGGCCTCGGGGACGGCCTGGCTCCCCGCGAGGAGCCGTTCGCCGCCCCGTCCTGTGTCCAGAAGAGGGCCGTCTTCAAAGAGGACTTCCGCCGCCGGGGGGCCGTGTCCCCGGGCGCGGCGGGCCCCGCCAGCCAGGCCGAGGCCGAGCGCGGGGAGCCCGCGGGCCGCAGGGAGCAGCGCGAGCCGCCCCCCTGCAGCCGCAGCTTCGAGACGCCCTGCCACGGCCGGTACCTGAGCCCGGGCCGCGCGGGGAGGCGCGCGAAGCACGAGAGCCTCGACGACCTGCAGGCGTCCACGTACTTCGGCCCCACGCCCGCGCCGGGCGCCCGCGAGGCCCGGCGCTGCCCCGGGCGGCCCGGCAAGCAGAGCCCCTGGCCGGTCAAGAGCTGGAGCCTGAACGCGGAGGAGGCCCCCGACTTCGAGCGCTCCTTTTTCAGCAGGGACCCCTCGGGGGAGCAGCTGCGCTACGCGAGCCCCGGCTTCCCCGCCCCCGACAGGCGCCCCGCTTACCGCGCGCCCCAGGACCCGCCCGCGCTTCTGCCCGTCGGCTACGCGGAACCGAACGGGCTCCAAGCTGAAGACCGCTCGTCCCCGGTCGACCTGGAGAAGCACGAACCCGTCCGAAAGTTCAAGGACAAGAGCGTGGGCGGCGGCGTTGGGCGGCTCAGCGCGGACACCAGCAGCGTGGGGACCCAGACCGAGCCGCGCGCGCGCGAGCCCAGGACGGGCAGGGAGCTGTGCGCGCCCGCGCAGGGCAAGTACAGCGACAGGCGCGCCCTGAAGCACTCGGACGACGACTCGGAGATCGTCAGCGACGACATCAGCGACATCTTCCGATTTCTCGACGACATGAGCATCAGCGGCTCCACGGGCGTGATGCCGTCCTCCTGCTACAACAGCACGGGGTCCCTGTCCCAGCTTCACAAGTCGGACTGTGACAGTTCCCCGGAGCACAGCTTAAGCAAGATCGCCGGCGGGGGCCCCGGTGGCCAAGGCGAGAAGGGCAGCCGGCGCGCGGAGGAGGAGCTGAAGAGCAGCGTGTGCCGGCTGGTGCTCAGGGTGGGCGAGATCGAGAGGAAGCTCGAGTCGCTGTCGGGCGTGCGCGAGGAGATCTCGCAGGTGCTGGGCAAGCTGAGCCAGCTGGACCAGCGGATGCAGCAGCCGGAGAAGGGGCGCGCGCGGGCCGACCCGAACTCCTCGACCAGCGAGGCGGCGTCCGACGACAGCGCCTCGCCCCGGCCCTGCCGCGCGCACGGCCCCCGCGGGCCCCGGCTGGACGGCAGCGACTGGGGCTGCTCGGACGCCAGCGGCAGCAACAGCGCGAGCCTGCGCGTCCAGGCCCTGAAGAAGAGCCTCTTCGCCAGGCCGTCCTCCCGGTCCCTGACGGAGGAGAACAGCGCCACGGAGTCCAAAATCGCCAGCACCGCCAACTCGCCCCGGGACTGGCGCACGGTGCCCTACGCCGGCTGCGCGGGCCTCGGCGAGGAGGTCGAGGGCGCGGTTCCCGCGGACGACAAGGACTGGCCGCGGAAACCCAAAGAGGTAATTCGCGTCTCGGGTGGCATAGCCGGGCGCCGGCCTCGGCGCAGCCCTGGCGCGTTTCAGAGCCTTGAACGTTGCATGGAACGGGACGGAAGCCGGGCTGTGTGCCCGGTTCCCTTGTAGACGCGGCGGGCTCTCCACGCTGGGGGACGGGACACGGGCGCGCTGCGCTCCGCGGAGCTGCCATCCGCCGAGGGCGCGCGCTGGGCAGGAGCGCGGGACGTACCGCGGGCGGTGGGAGAGCGCGGGAGAGCGGACCGCCACAGAGCGGGGATGTGTCGGAGCAGGCAGCTCAGCAGGGACGTCTGCCTGTCCTCTCTGACAGACAGACAGACAGACAGGTGGGCGCGGGCCAGGCAGACAGGGAGGGGACTCCGTGCACCGCGTTGGATGCGTGGTGTTCCTCTGTAAGAGTGTGAGTTTTTTTCATGAGAAGATAAACCGATGATTAGTAAGAAAAGAAGATAAATGAGGAAATTACTTGTGGTTCTACTAACAAAGACAGCAGCTCTTGCTGTGGTGTCTTCCTTTCGTTTTTAGTTTTTTCCCTACACACGTTGTGTGTTGTGTGCCCTTTGCACACAGGCGCGAGGGACTTGCACGGTTATGGCAGATATCGCCTTGTCAGCTCTGGAACCAGTGCGCACACTCAGATTCTGTCTCGTGTCCCTTGTAGCAGGGATGACTGCTCTCCCTGGGCCGCTCCTGTCCGTCCCACACGGGTTGCCGTGAGCCCTTCCTGGCCAAGGCGGGCAGTGTCTGCCTGTTGCTCGTCTGCGTTCCCCTCCCTGTGTCCGCAGGTCACCGGACAGGCCACGGCGCCTCCTGAGGTCTCCGAGGTTGGGGCTGTCGGCGGGAGGGGTGGCGGTGGGACATGGGCTACAGAAACCGCAGAGCCAGAGAAAGAGGCCGAGTTCCTCACGTGGTGCTGGGAAGGAAATGCTTGGAAAACGGGGTTCTAGGAAAGTTTCAGGGTCCACAGTGGGAGGGAAAAGAGAAGAAGCCATGTTTTCTCTGACCCCAAAGAAAGCTCCGGCACCTGGGCTTGCACCACTGTGTCCTTCTGCGGCCACTTACAGCGTGTGGTGCTGGCGCAGACCGGCCCGGCGCCCGCTGCCACGCCGACAGAGTGCTCCGTACGGCCCTGGCCTCCGGCTCCGCGGCTGTCGTCGTTCAGCTGCCGGGGTCTGGCCGGGTGTCTGGAGCCCTGGGTCTCAGATACCGTTTAGGGGACTCAGATGGGGGGGTGCTTCTGCAGAAATACCAGGTCACACTGAACTGACCGTGCCCACAGCCTGCCAAGTGTCGAAGCCTCACAGAACCAGCCGGAACAGTCGCAAGCGCAGGTCACATCCACTTGAAATGCCTCGCGAAAGTGGCTTGTGTGTGCGACAAGCCCTCCTCATTTTGTCCCCTCCTGTGACCCCATTTCTCCCCCCTGGCCTGTGGCTCTCGCACCTCCGGGCTGAGATGCCCATGGTGGTGACCGAGCCAGGCCCCCCTTCTGAACTCCGGTCCTACAGCTCGACGGCTGAAGGCCGGTCCCCCGAAAGTCTTGCCTACCTGTCAAAGTCCACGGGTCCCAAACCAGACTTCCCTGCTCCTTCCACGGCGGCGCCTTCTCAGGACGTCCGCGCCTGGGCAGAGGGGCTGCCGTTCCAGCGAGCCCCGGCCGAAGAGGCCCTCTGACCTCGACGTCCCCCTTTGGCTCCCTCCTGCCCAGGGCAGCTCCTACCCCTGTGGGTTTATCCCCCACGGCCAGGCTCTCGGGACAGACCACCTGGGATGTCTGGGCCACTGGCCACCTTCCGTCTCCCCTCATGGGCCACGGCCACGTTCACCTTCTGAAACTCCGCTCTCCGCGGGTTTGCGGAGCCTCCTACGTTCAACTCTTCCTCGGTCCCCTTTACGCAGCGAAAGTTCCAACCTTCTCCGCCAGGCCTGCCAGCCCCGTGAATTTCACGTACCTCTCCCCACCAGGGAGGCTCTGTGCACCCCGACTGGGTCTGCTCTGCCTTGACGAGTCCACCTGTCTTCCCTCAAGACGCTAATAGCTATGGTGACGCGTTGAGTCATTCATTCGGTACCTAATAGGTGAGCGTCTGTCATGGCCAGGCTGTAGACCACTGTCGAACTTCTCTTCCCGAGTCTTCCACCAAGGCCGTCTGGGCCACCTCCCTGCACTGACCTAAGTCCTGCGTTCCCCCCGGGGCCTCTGAGTTCATACGTCTCTGGGGTCCTTCCCGGGGATCATCGCTGATCTGCCTGTAGTCTCTTTGTTCGGATGTAGTGGACACAAACTTTTATTAAAATGTGTATATATATAAACACACACACACATATATGTATAAACACTGCCTGCCCAGTTAGAACCCGACTCCTCAGCGCTGGAACAGGCGTGGGCAGCGATGAACTTTCTGTCTTACGAGTGAGAACAGATGCCAGTCCTGGCTCTGCCGCTCGCTGGTCGACAGCGGGTCAGTCTGTCAGGCTCTGGCCTGAGTTTTCCTACCCGCACGGGGATACTAACAGCTGCGACCTCAGAGTGCTGATGAGGTGGGACAAGGTACTGCCTGCCCGGCTCTGAGCAGCGGTGGACGCGCCATCAGCCCTCGGTTAGTTGTAATGACCCGGCAGTGGCTGCCACCCTGTCCCCACCCCGGCTGGGTGCGGGCCCTGCAGGGGACGAGCACAGCAAGTGGAATCAGCGAATCCTTAGAGGGTGCTTGGCTTTGACGAGGTAGAAATCGAGGGAATCGCATCTGCTCGTGGGGGTCTGGCGGAGTTCACCTGCATTCTCCGCGCCGGTGTGGGCCTGCGGGTGGTTTGGAACAGCCGAATGTTATGCCGACGGGTGGGGTTTGCTCACGGGCGGGTAGGTGCGTCCGGGCTCCACGCACACGCTCGATGCGCACACTGGCACACACGCACACGTATGTGCGTCCTGTTCTCACACATCGACTCTCCTCTCCTGAGCCCTGCTGAGGTCACCCTCCCTCCCTTACGTGCACGAGCCTCGACCCACGTCCTTCTGTTTCTCCTGGTGTCACTCACACATGCAGCTGCTCTGCTCTCTGTTTCACATGTACGACTTCCTGTCGCTGGTTTCTGTCCCTTCGGTGAGCACCGACGGAGCGTCCTCTACTGGGCGGGACCATTTCGCTGGAGCAGAGCGTTAAAAGGTGGGCGGGCAGCCCCTGCCCTCGGGGACTCCAGCTCCGTGGAGGAGGAGACGGGTGGCCGAGCAGCGTGACCCGCGCTGGCTGACGGGTCTGCACAGAGTCCCGAGGGGCCACGGAGACGGGCACTGAGCCGGTCCGCGTGGGTCGAGGCACTTCCTGGAGGAAGTAGCACCGGTGTGCAGATCTGGGTGCCTGGAGTTAGAAGGTCTCCAAAGACACCGGTTAGAACAGGCTCGCTGGGGACAGAGTCCCTTGGGACGCATCTCACTTGGGACTGAGGACGTGACGATTGCCACATGTGCTGGGCGATAACCGTTTACGTCCTGCACGGTCGTCCCCACTGCCCCCTTATCTCGAAGGCCACGCGGGTGCCTCTGAGAGGGGCCCACCTGCCGCCTGGGGAAGTCCCAGCACCTGCTCTGGCGTGGTGTCACCCTCTAGAGAGGCAGGTGCTGTCAGGGCTGCGGCAGGCTCCTGGAGGGAGGGACCTGTCTCCTATCCGCCGGTGCCAGGCGTGAACGGCCAAAGAACGAGGGCATCGGGACCAGCAGTCAAGCAAAGACTCCCTGTCCGGGTGGTGGGTTTAACTCCCAGGCCCAGCCCTCCCGGCTGTGCGCTCCGAGCAGCTCACTGCGTCTTTCGGGCTCCACTTTCCCGCCTGTGCAATGGGAGCTCATCGCGGCGGTGATGGCGTGAGGATTAGGTGAAAGAACCTCTTCCTGGGGCAGAAGCGTCAGCTCATGTCAGCACTGTCGTGATCGCAAGCTTTTCCTAGAGAATTTCCCCAACCGGTGTATTCCGTACCTTCTGTTTGTAAATAACTGCGTTTTGCTACCTACGTGTCCACAGGGCCCAGTGATAAAAAGCTGCTGGCCGCCCAGTCGCGCTGTGACGTCGGTGGCAGCCATGCCACTTGCCCGGACTTCTCTGTGCCCTTCTGCAGGCCGACAGGCAGTACGACATCCCCTCGCACCACCGCCTGCCCAAGCCCCCCAAAGACGGCTTCCTGGTGGAGCAGGTGTTCAGCCCGCACCCCTACCCCGCCTCCCTCAAGGCGCACGCGAAGAGCAACCCCCTGTACACGGACATGCGGCTGACCGAGCGGGCCGAGGTCAAGCGGGGCCAGCCCTCCTGGACCATCGAGGAGTACACGCGGAACACGGGCGACAAGGGCAAGCTGGCGGCCCTGGACCTGCAGGTGAGCCTCTCGCTGTCCCGGGGTGGGGGGAGCCCAGCCACGCCCAGGCAAACGCAGGGACGGGTCGCCGATGGCGTAGACCAGCCTCTCCCTCGGCCTTCAACTCCCTGGGTCCCCACCGCAGAATTCTGGACTTTGATCAGTCAGAGCAGGAGAGACTTTTAACCAGGGATTGTGGTTTTGCCTGTTTGTAGACATCTAGCAGGGGGGATCCTTTGCGTGTTTATTTACTTGTTTACTTACTGCCATCTGATTTGCTAACGATGCATCTAAGACTCCGTGCCAAGCGCAGATTCTATTATTTGCTCACAAGCCCTGAACTGAACTGTTCAATGAAATACGGGCTGATCCCTCCTTCCGTGTGTAGCGCGTGGGATGAGCATGTTTGTGGGAGCCGAGCTGAGGATTATGTTTCCATACGGAGCAGCCCCAGGTAAGAGCCGTCCCCGCAGCTCTGGGAGTGCAGTTGTGGCCGGAGGGCGTTTGCTGTCCACTCACAGGCAGGGCTGGGCTTTCCCACACTTGTTTTATGGGCAGCTCCGAGTGGCTCTGTCTCCACGTCACCGTCACCGCAGGAGCAAGGGAAGCACCCTGTCCCCACCTGTGGGCTGAGCTTCGCGGGCAGCCGGGCACAGCCAGGCCCCGGAACGACCACGCGCCGGAAGCACAGATGGCGGGAGCTGCCGAGGGGGTCGATGTGTCAGGGCTCCCCCGAAACGGCCTATGTCTAGAGCAGCGGGAGGCGCGGTGTGGGGAGAGGAAGGGCTTGGGATTCTGGCGGCTCCGGGTTCTGACCCAGGAACTGCTGTGTGACCTGCGGCATCCGCACTGCCTGTCTGAGGTCCCGTCCTGCACCCGTGAGGTGGGCGTGACATCGAGCGCACGGGGTCGTCGTGAGAACTGAAACTGCGACAACATGCCTGGCGCGGAGCCCGCGCGGAGAAGGAGGCCGCTCGCGGGCTGGTGGGTGGTGCTGGGACCGGCCGGCGTCGCGTGGCTCTCAGCGGCCTCTCGGCACGCGGCCTGCAAGGCAGGACGGTCACGACCGTCTTCAGCCTGCAGATCGGCGCCCCGGGGAGCGCGGTGACTCGCCCAGGTCGGCAAGCCCGGACTCGTGCTGGACCGTTGTCGAGTCCCGTGTTCTGCCGCCCCTGCACCGTCTCGTTTTCTTCCTGAGAGCGGGCTCCGGGTCACAGAAAGTGATTCCAGCGCCATTCGTTTGTCTTGGGCCTTAAATGGCAGCGACGATGGGAAGGGGCAGCTCCTGGCGGGGTGGTGGGCACGGCGGGGACAGCCAGCCCAAGCCCCCTCACCCCTCACTCACGTGCCTGGCGTCCCCAAGTGCGCTGCCGGCCCCATCCTTTCGGGCCACCCCCTTCCGTCACCTTCCTGCGGGCGGGCGGGCCTGGCCAGAGTTTGCGTTCACCTCTTTGCAGACACTCGGGGACCATCTTCAGGCACCTTCCGTGTCCGGACCATCCTCCCGGGGGTCCCTTGGTGCCTGGATGTAAGGTCACCTTCCGGGGTGCCCATTTGGGGGCGTAGGCAGAGGCGCAGGCCCTGGGTTTGTTTCCAGCGTCCGGCAGCCTGATAGATAACCGTACACGCTCGCCTGTGTCCCCTGAAACCTCTGCATTACCCCTCTGCTGCTTGGTGCCGTTAGGGGCTGCAGTTATTGAAAAAACTAATTAAAAATGTTTATTTCACTGGCTGAATCCCAGCCCACAGTAACGTGGCTACAGCTATGAAAGGAAGCCAATTTCCTTCCATCTGAGCCGGAGGGAAATCCGATGAGTCGTTCACACAGTTTGCCTCCTGGGCCGGCCCGGGGAGACTGGGAAGAAGAGGGGGAGATTCAGGGCGGGGGGCAGAGAGCGCGCCGGGGCAGCCCTCGGGCCACGTCGTCACCCCGCGCACCGGGCTCCCAGCCAAGCGCCCCAGCCCGAGTCCACCTCTCCCTTCCCCAGTGTCCGTGCCTGCCGAAGAGCTTCCGCGCCACGGAGAGCAGCCTGGCCCCAGGTGCCCGCGGTGGGCGGAGCTTTGTGGGGAGGGCTGTGGCGTGAGCAGAAGGACAGACGTTCGTTCTGACACCCGGAGCTGGGCAGCACGGGGAGGCTCCTGGGCCTCCCGCAGAGGATGCCGGAGCTGGGGTTTCTGCACAGGCTGGCGGGTTGGACCGAGCACCCCCACGTCAAGGACTTTTTCCACGCTGAGAATGTCTGTGTTTCCGTCATGGTGTTTTGAGTGGCCAATGCCTTCTACCCCTCCAGGTAACTTGAGAAATTCGACACTAGTCTTTGGATGTGATTCCTCAGTGTGGAAGAGGACTGGGAGAGTTTTAGGGACCCCTAGGTCCCCTTCTCTTTCCACTGTGCCGTGGGGAATGGCAGGTACTAGGACAGGGGCCGACAAACTTGCTCTGTAAAGGGCCAGATAGTGAGTGCTCCAGGCCAGGTGGTGAGTGCTCTAGGGCAGAGAGTGCTCCAGGGCAGAGAGTGCTCCAGGCCAGACAGGGAGTGCTCCAGGCCAGGTAGTGAGTGCTCCAGAACAGGGAGTGCTCCAGGCCAGTGAGTGCTCCAGGGCAATGAGTGCTCCAGGGCAGACAGTGAGTGCTCCAGACCGGACAGGGAGTGCTCCAGGCCAGTGAGTGCTCCAGGACAGTGAGTGCTCCAGGCCAGATGGTGAATGCTCCAGGCCAGACAGTGAGTGCTCCAGGGCAGTGAGTGCTCCAGGCCAGATGGTGAATGCTCCAGGCCAGACAGTGAGTGCTCCAGGGCAGTGAGTGCTCCAGGCCAGACAGGGAGTGCTCCAGGCCCCGGCGAGTCTCACACCTGCTCAGTCTGCCGTTGCAGCTGGAAAGCAGCTGTGACAATTTGTATGTGAAGGGCTGTGTTCTGATAAATCTGCTTTGCCGGACACTGAGATTTGCACTCCTTATAACTTTCATACATCACGAAATCTTCTTCTTTTGACCTTTTTTCAACTACTTAAAAATCGAAGAACCATTCTTCGTACCAGGGCTGTGCAAAGACAGGTGGCAGGTCGAGTCTGGAAGACTCTTGGCGCTGGGAGAGGAGCACGGCTGGGAGTGCGTGGCTGCCCTCGGGGTGCCGGCCTGGGCGGCAGGTGGCGCAGAAAAAGGATGACGCGGGGTGTCAGGAGGGGACTGTCTGTGGTGGCGTGAGCAGGGTGGAGGGGCCCACAGGAGCCAGAGACCAGCCCCAGTGGCCGTCCTTGGATGGGAAGAGCAGTGCCCACAACGGTGGCAGCCACACCGCAGCCCAGAGGGAGGGGGCGGCAGAAAGGAAACCTCGGCCTCTCTCCTCCTGACCCCACTGGCCGAACCCACGTGGGAGCCGGGAGGCAGGGGAGCCCCTGTGGTGTGCTCACGGGGGTCATCGTGCTGGGGGCACGGGGCCAAGCGGGAAAGACCAGAGAACGGATCTGGAAGGGTAGGCGGAGAATCATCGCTGTTCCACCAATAACACGCTAAACTAAGGTTTTTTTTTTTAAGTTTTGAAGGATTTGCTTTTTGAGTCTGCTTGTATTTGTGTGCGTGATTTTTAACGTGTCCGTGTTTGTGAACCTTAAACAACATAAGAAAATCTACAAAATGGGTATTTTGTTTGCGGTTAGAGATGTAGGTGGCCTCTCTTCGAATTGCAACGTGCGGTTGCATTTACGTGACGCGTTATCGAATGCTTTGCCATAAATGAGAACGCTGCCTTTCCTCGCGGAGATAGAGTCTAACCATCGACGTGGGGTGGGATTCACGGGCAGTGCGGGTTAAATGTGATATTTCTCCTGCAAACCGTTCCTGAGTCTCGGGGAGACCAGGAAACAGATGTCCGTGGGGACCTTTCCTGGGGAAACCCCCCGAGTCCAGACGCATCACCGCGGCAGGCCTCGGGGGAGCAGCGGCCTGACCTGCTCAGATGGACGTTCGAGGTCGAAATATTCGATGTTTTGTTTGAAGTGCTGATCTTGGGGTGACTCTGATTTCCAGTGGAGTTTCTCTGAGAAGGGAGAACTGGTTCAGAGTGACACGACGGCCTTGCTCCAGGCACATTGGTTCTCGGCGCCTGTCGGCGGAGGATGTTTCTAGTGACGTTCCTGTTTCCCCTGCAGCGGGGCGGCCTGTTCGGGCTGAACGTCCTTGGAGTCTAGAGTCTCGCGTGTCCCGGCCCCGTAGGTAGAAGGCCCTGGGTGTCCCTGTGTCAAAACCAACATGGCCTTTACGGTGGGGGCAGGGGGCAGCGCAGTCTGCACGTGGCGTGGGGACGCGGCGCCGTGTCCTGCAACACCGCCCTGCCCAGCCCCGGCGGCAGACACGTCTTAGGTGTCTCGGGAGTGGCGACTGTCAGTGTCTTTGACTTAGAATCGAGTATTCGCCGTGCCTCTAACATCTTCTCTTCGCTTTTAGACACAAGAATCTTTAAACCCGAACAACCTGGAATATTGGATGGAAGATATTTATACTCCAGGCTACGACTCGTTACTGAAACGCAAAGAAGCTGAGTTCAGGCGGGCCAAGGTCTGCAAGATGGCCGCTCTCATCGCGGCGGCCGCCTGCACCGTGGTCCTCGTCATCGTGGTCCCCATCTGCACGATGAAGGCCTGAGCGCGGACGCAGCGCCGCTCGCGGCTGCGGCCACCGACGTCTTCCTCTGCATCTAAATATCGCAGCAGTGCGGCAACAGGCTGCGAAATAGAGGTGAAATCGCGGCGGCTTCCTCAGAAAACACACACCCTAGTGAGAGACGCCCCTGCCTGTGGTAGCTGCGGGTTAATTACGCGCGGGTGCATTTTTAGAAGTGCGGTATCTTTTCCTGCCAAAGGAATGTAATGGGCTCTCAGTAAATGCAAATCGAATATTCTAAGCAAAAAAAAGGAAGAATTAATTGGATTCTTTCCATTTCGATGAAGTTTCATGGCGGGGAGTAAGTTATACAGAAGGTGTTTAATACACGCCTCTTTGGGAGGAGCTGAGGGAGGTGGCAAGACGAGAATAACAGGGGTGGGTTCTCTTTTCCTTGGCGTGCGCAGACCGTTGCTGGTGAAGTGACGGGTGTGTCCGTGGAGGTGTCACCTCCCTGCCAACTTTTATCGAGGGCTGCTGACCTTTCGCTCTTGACCTTTCGCTGCCAGCACGGCGGAACATCTGCGTCGCTGCGGATCTCCGTGGAAACGTCCTGGGCCTCGTTCTCTGTGCGCTCGGGGCGGGGGAGCTGACCGCCAGATCAGGCGTGGAGCGTGCTCTCGCCGTGCAGCGTGCCAAGGTGTTCCGGCCAGGACACCTGCCTGTCCCCAGCCCCGAGGGTGGGGACGCTGCTTGCTAATGCCGCGAGGTCACGGCCACCGCAGAGGGTCTCCCGCCCCTGCTTGGCGTGTGGCTTCTCTTCTGAGACTTTCTGTCTCTGGTGGTACCAGATGCTCGGCTTCTTGTACGTGAGCCGAAGAGTTTGGAACTTGTCCTTGTGCCTTGAAGAGTAGAGACAGTGGCCAAACCTTGACACTTCATCCGTAAACCATGGGTTTCATGCACCGCAAACACCGGCCATTGTCAATGGCTTTGGAGAGATTTGGGAAGCTCGTTCAGTAACAGGAGAAACACACTGAGGTCTTTTCAGCCACCCCAACACCGACCCCAGAGTTTTGAATACTCGTCAGCAGTGCAAAAAATATTATCTATTTAACCGTTTATCTATCTATATGTCTATCTAAGTACCTAATGTTTGTTATTGTCGTCTCTGTTAAATAACGTGAGCGCAAAGTCTCTAGTGTACAAGAAGCTGTTGTAATTTCATCAGAATTCGATCTCGGTTTCCACCTGCTGACGGTGCTTTGAGGATAACTGCACAGGGAGGATTCTTTCAGCATCTGACCCTCACGTGTTGTTACAGGTTAAAGGAAAAAGTGATTGACAGAAACTGGCTACCTTAATTTTTTTTTTCGATAACAAGGTAGTATTTTAAAAAGTTCTGACTGTAAGAACAGTCGCTCTGGATGACGTACTAGATTCCCACAGGAGAGGTTT
>NW_012152330.1:640666-648780 GCF_000956105.1 Propithecus coquereli
CGTGCCTGGCCACCTGGGGCACGACTGTCGGCCCCGCCACACACGTGGAGGTGAAAGGACTCTGGAATTCTCTTCGACCCTTTCCACACCTGGAGAGGTAGTCAGAGAAATTCAGTCTTGCCCTAAGCCCAGCGTAGCTTTCACACTCAACATCGTCGTCACGTTATGGAAACATCCAGACCTGGCAGTACCCCGGGGCCCTGGGCAGTGAAGGCCAAAAGTGGAGGGGTTTTCCCTGGAAGGGGCCGTCCTCCTCCTGACAGTGCCACGTCTGGCGTTGAGGTCGTGGGTCTTCGTGACGCGGGACGCTGGCGGATGCCTGGTGTCTCGGGATCTACAGAAGGTGAAGTTCGGACCCTGTCTTGCCGTCGCCCCAAGCTCGCTCCAGCCTTTCCTGAGACCCCAGACTCAGCCAGCACCTCCCTCGGTCTGCGGAAGGAGCGGGGCGGAGTCTGGCTGGGAGGGAAACACCTGTCCCTCCCTCCAGAACTTGCCTCCCCTCCCCGCTGCGACGAGCTGCCACCCGTGGATTCGCCCGCTTCTGTCTGGTGCGTCTCCCACGGCGCCCTGACATTTACATAAAGTACGGTTCCTTGTGCCCGAGTCTGAAGTCACCGCACTGTCAGAATTCCCTCTGCTTTTCCTGCATTTTAAAAGTAAACAATCAGACGTTATTATTTAAGGGATTATTTTAGAATAAAATGTCCCTAGCCAATCACTAAATTCAGAATCACGTCATCTTCTTTTCTAATCTGAATTTGTTTTGAATACAGCCTTGCAGAAAAGCAAAAAAAAAAAAAAAATTCCCAGCCCGCAGTTTTCAGACATTTTACACCGGTATTCCCTCCTTCCACCCGCAAACACAGTAAATCGTACTCAGCTCGTGTGTTACTAGCTGACCACAAACCGTTAGCATTTTAGGGCGTGCGTCTGTGCGACTGATCCCTGCAAGCCTAGTTCATAGATGTGCTGAAACCACTGTCCGGGTGTCTGTGCCGTGGTCCCGGTGCCCTCTCTGGAATCAAGGCAGCGCTGGTTTTGTTTACAATTTATTAAGGCAGCAGCAGTGGCACCCTGTTTGTTGTTGTTTGTTTTTTAAAAAAAAACAGAAAAAGCTCTGCCAACAACAAATGGTTCCATTAAGTGGTATAAAAATTTGTGAATGTTGAAATTCAACACGCTTCATATTATTAATATAACCAACCTGCAATAGCATTGTCAATTGTGTGAATACCAGATCAATATATACTGCATCCTGTGCTAGGGGGATTTGTATTTAAGGGCAAAGATATGTGTAATTGATATAATTGGGGGAAAGGGTATTAGGTATTTATTAACAATGAGAAATGCAACAAAACTCCTTATTTATGCCTTATGAATAAAAGAGCGTGGACTGCAAGGTGAGGCCTTACGTGCCAGACCCTGGAGGAACGGGTGTTTTCCGAGGCAAGGACTGTGTCTTCCTATGTTTGCTGTACAGCTCACAGCACAGCCTTGGTGCTTGATAAATGTTATATAAACCGATAACTAAGCACATTTTTAGACCTTTTTTTCAAATGGCTTGTGTAAAATTTGGTTAATGTACGACGGTTTGAAGCTATCCTGTGAAATTTGCCTCTCCAAATATAATCGAAAATAAACTGGAAAATATAAAATATCTTGCAGTGAGATTTTATTTTAAGCATAAATCATAAGTATTCAGTTTTGTGCACAAATGATAAATGTCCAGCTTGATGGTTTTTCACAAATGGGAGTCTCTATGTCATCAGCACGTAGAGCAGAAGAAAAGAAACAAGGAAACAAAAACGTGGAACATTCTAGAACATTCTAGCACCCGGCAGCCTCCCTGGAGCCCCTTCCAGTCAAAACCCTGCAAAGAGAAACCACCGTCCTGACTCTACAGTGACAGGTTAGTTTTGCCTGTTTGGGGGTTCTATGTACATGTGCTCTCCTGTGCTGTCTGCTGTCGTTCAGCACGGCCTGCGTGAGCGTGTCCAGCTGTTGCGTGTGGCTGTGGTTTTCTCGTTCTCATTTCACCGCCCATCGTGCACATGCTACGACTTACTCATCCGTTCTACCACAAGTGGACGGACATTCCGGCAGCTTCCGGTTTGGAGCTGTGAATATTCTCGCATGTCTTTTGGTGAACGTGTGTGTGTGTGTGTGTGTGTGTGTGTGTGTGTGTGTGTGTGTGCGTGCATTTCTGTCATGTGTGCTCTTAGGGTGACACTGCTGGGTCACAAGATACGCCTGTGCTCTGCCTGAGCAGACACTGCCAGAAACTTTTTAAACGTGGTTCTACATACATGCTCTCGCCAGCAGCACAGACGAAGGTTCCGGTCTCTCCACATCCTACCCGACAATTGGTAGCGTCTGCCTTTCATGTTAGCCATTCTGCTGGGTGTGTAGTGGTATCTCCTTGTATTTTTAATGTGCATTTCCCTGATGACTAATGAGATTTGCTACCTTTTTGATGTGTATCGGACAGTTGTATATCCTATTTTATAAAGTGCTTGTTTACATTTTTGCCCACTTTCATTTTGAGTTGTGTTTTTCTTATTGATTTGTAGAAATTCTTTATATATTATGGAAATGAGTTCTTTGTCAGATATACATTGCAAATGTTATTTTCTATTCTGTGAGTTGCACCTTTTACACTCTTGATGGTGTCTTTTTGATGAATGGAAGTTCTTAATTTTAATATAGAAATTTATCATTTTTTCCAATTACAATTGAGAATTCGGGTCCTAGTTAAGAAATCCTTATACACTATAAGGTCATGAAGATGCTGTATATTTTCTGCCAAAAGCTCGATTGTGTTATTTTTCAGAGTTAAACTGGTACTCCTCCTAGAACGGGTATTCGTACCTGGGGTGAAGTAGGGGTTAAGATATGTTTCTCCCCCGTTTGGATATTCATCGACCGGCACCAAAGATCATCTTTCCCCTGTGACATAACACAAGGCTGCGCGGTTTCCTGGGCTCTTTATCCTGCTCCATGAGGCAGTTTGTCTTTTCTCGTGTACACACAGCGCAGTCTCTCCCATGCCAGGTGCACGAAGGCATCCCTCAGCTATGGAGACAGGAACGGCGGCCGACGTGAGCAGGAGCCGTGGTGCGCGTCCTGCGTGCGGAATCTCGGCATGGAGGATGCTGAGGAGAGAACGCGTCCGGCGCCTTTTATCCCTTCTACCGTTCACAGACGCCACTGGCTCCCCCTCTAGTCAATAGAGAAAAGAGGTTGCTTCAAGCATGAGTCACAGCACATTGCAAAAAGCAGTTAATATCTTAACACCTAAACACAGCAAGAAGTCTCTAGCAAGGTCATGGAGAATGTTAGGGTCACCGCATGACGTCAGGTACAAGAATCTGTCAAAGCTTACAGTACGATATTAATTAAGACCCACAAAGCCAATGTTTGCATTTAGTTGGGCTGGACCTAGGTTCGATTTTGCCTAAGTGCTCTGGAAAAAGTGAATTGAGAAAATGATGTATAAGTAATCTTGTAGGAAAAAATGTTCATCCTCCCTAAGCAGACAAATCAATATGCAATACGCCATTGTAAGGCGTTTCAATCTGTCATCAATTTAGCTTCCTCCCAGGTACTCGCAAAAGTCAATATCAGGTTTAGTTACATTATTGAATATACGTTTTTGTTTTTTTTTTGAGACAAGAGTCTCACTCTGTTGCCCGGGCTAGAGTGAGTGCCATGGCGTCAGCCTCGCTCACAGCAACCTCAAACTCCTGGGCTCAAGTGATCCTCCTGCCTCAGCCTCCCGAGTAGCTGGGACTACAGGCATGCGCCACCATGCCCGGCTAGTTTTTTCTATATATTTTTAGTTGTCCAGATAATTTCTTTCTATTTTTAGTAGAGACGGGGTCTCGCTCTTGCTCAGGCTGGTCTCGAACTCCTGAGCTCAAACGATCCACCCGCCTCGGCCTCCCAGAGAGCTAGGATTACAGGCGTGAGCCACCGCGCCCGGCCTGTTGAATATACTTTTTAAGGGACGTGCACACCGTATCCAGTGCTCTAGAATTCAGGTTTTGCGATAGCTCCCACTGATTTTCTCCGTAGTTGGAACCCCAGGGCACGAGATTGTGAGATGATCAAATGTAAATCCGTATTCAAAGCACCTGGCTCGTAACAACTAATTACTCACCAAGTGTCAGCTGCCCTTCCTGTCACTGAGGGGCCGGGACAGGCAGACGGGAGGTCGCGGGTCCGGCTGGCCAGCCAAGAAGGGCAGGGAGGCGGGAAGGGAGGACCAGGATGGAAACCAACGGTCAGAACCACCAGACAGTCCCGAAGGCTGGCGGGCCAGGGAGTGACTCACCGAGGGTTTAACGTGAACGTCCTGAGGTCACAAACACCCGTGGCAGGATCGCGGAGCCCACGGAGAAGGCAGGGAGCGGGCTCTGCGGGGGAGAAGTGGGCGTTGGTGGAGGGACTCAGACAGACTTTTAGGGATTTGGCACAAGGGCTTGGGGGTCGCACGAGAGAGGGGCTCTGGCACTAGGATTCTGTCACCGGGAAGCAGAAGGGAAGGCGGGGAACTGGGCCACAGAGGCAAAGCCTGGTCTGGAACGCGCTTCCCCCGGGCAGAGCGGGACTCCGATTGCGAACCGTCTGCCCAGCCCGGCACCCGCACGCCCGTTCCTCCCCTCGCTCGCTCCGGCCACGCCTGCCCAGCACCTGCCGCTGATCCTGGTGATCAGAGGATGGTACACGATTTCCATCCCCAGGAGTTCACGGTCGTCCGCAAGAGGCAGCTGTGTGATCAAGTAGCTACAGCACGGTGAGCCGAGGGCGCGGGCTGTTGGGAGACAAGAGGGTTAAGTGACTCTGGGAGAAGATTCGGGGAATAGATGGCATTCGTATCTATTTTTGCAGGATGAATGAGAGTTCGCCAGGAAGAGAAAACCAGAGCCATTTCAAACAGAGCACGCTGTGGGCTAGTGCGTGGAGATGCGCACGGAAGGTGTGTTTTAGGGGGACACACCTCTGTCCTGCTGGAATACGAGCTTTAAGAGCAGAGATAGTAAGACGTCGTGTTCCCGTCTTACCCCGGAAGGAGCTGCGGCCTGTGCTGAGCGGGGGTAAGCGGCAGAACGGGGAGTGCGGCGGCGTTCCTGCCCGCAGACCCCGGGTTCCGTTCCGGCCCGAGTCCCTCCCACGGGGCGCACTCTGACGATGAATTCGTAAGTCAGTATTGGGCACTCAGAGTCATCCTCCTGCACTGCTTCAGCAACGGACAATTCATCTGAACAAAATAGAGTCCAGATGTAGATGCGATCACGTGTACATTCAGGCATATGAAGGAGGCGTTCTGTGCCTCTCAGGAAAGGATGGGTTAGTCAGTAAATGGGTCAGCACGACTGGCCAACCGTTTGTGAAAAGCTAGACTAACGCTGTACATCTTTCACCAAAATAAATTCTACGTGGCCTCGAGAATTTAGTGTTGAAAACATGAAACCATTGCGGTACTGTCAGAAAATAGAAGTAAATATAAAGTCTTGTTCTATGCGTGGCCCCCAGGAAATTGTAAAGAAAGCTTTGACAAATACACCTGCATATATAAATGAGTCACTATCTGCCTCCAGCCACGTCAGAGGAACTGGCGCTGGGCTTGCTCTCCCGCGGCAAAAATCTGGAAAACCGAACAAAATACATGATATAAATGAAATACTCGTTTTCAGACATTGTACAGTAAGCTCTTGGGACTGCGATACCTGGGAGGACAGCAGCAGACACGGGGACACTCGGGTCACCCTGCTTTCTGTGCTGGGCCGTCTTCCGCACCACAGTGACGGGAGGGGAGCCGGCAGAGCAGGCCGTCCTGCTGAGTCAGGGGACAGAGATCGGAGTCCGAGGACGCCTGGACAGCCGACGTCAGAGCGAGGGCTGGAGGGAGAGAACAATGCGGTTAAAGAAGCTCCGAGAATCTGCACAGACATCCCTTGGGTCTCGGGCTGACACGCCCTAGCACAGGGTCAGTGACGCTCCACAAGGCCGGACAAAGCCACCACTGGGTGACCGTAAACTGAACAAGTCACGGCACGGAAGACGTTCCAACTGTGACCAGCCGTGGCGGGACGTTCGGAAGGGACAGCATGAGGGTCATCCTTGGCAACAGGGCTAAGGTGACCCTAGAGAAAGCCCACTCTGGAATTGCCCTAAACGAGTTTATACAACAGCCTCCAGGAGGCCACGCTGCTCCGAAGCAAACCATTTGACGAACACCCACACGGTCCAGACACTGAACCACGTAACCTCTGCAGTGTTAAGCGCACAATAAGAAATTCCTAGATGTGTGAAGAAGCAGAAAAACGTGAGAAAGAAAATTTAAAAAATCCATAGATGTAAACCAGACATGACTGAGATTATGGAAATAGCAGACACAAGTACTTTTTATCGGCTATTTTAAATATGCTCAAGGATTTAAGGAAGGATTTAAAGTTGTGCATAATATTGTCTCATTGTGCTTTTAATGTCTGTGACCTGCAATGGCATGGCCCCTCTCTGCTGATGCTGGAGGTGTTTCTGTTCCCTTGGTAGTCTGGCTGGAGATTTTTCGATTTATTTATCTCCTTTAACAAACCAGCCTTTGCTTGCATTGATTTTCTCTGTAGTTTTTGTTTTTTATTTCATTGATTTCCACTCTGATTTTTATCATTTCCCTTCTTCTACTTTGGGTTTATTTACTTTTTTTTTCTTCTTAAGGTGGAAGCAAAGTAATTTGAGAGCTTTCTTCTTTTCTAATATTGGTGTTTTGTGCTATAAAATTTCCTCTAGGTCCTGCTTTTGCAGCGTGCTACACATTTTGATACATTGTGTTTTCACCTTTGTTCAGTTCAAAATACTTTTAAGTTTACCTTTTGATTTCTTCTTTGACCCGCAAGTTATTCAGAAAAGGTTATTTTGTTTCCAAATAAATTCCAGCATTCTTGTAGGGCACAGGCTCTACTCCCAGCCTGTTGCGAGCTTAGCGCTGTTCCCCGCAGTCGCTCACTCAGGAGCCCAGCCTTCAACGAGGGACTGATCGCCGGGCTCAAGGGGCTTTGCCTTCCAAGCATATTCTTCTTTCCTTGCTCCCCGTTCCACATGCAAATGTGAGCCCTGGTGGGGTGACCCACACTCGCTGCCCCTCCGGCGTGGAGAGGACCGGAGGCTCGTGCCGTGGGCTGCAGCCCAGCGCTGGCTGCAGAGGGAGTGGGCAGAGCCCCCGCCTCACATCGCCGTGGAGGAAGAAAGAAGCGACTCCACCCTGGCAGCTGCTATTTACACGTCTGAGTAACGTGTGGGGGTGGGAGTGTGGAAACAGTAGCAGATGACTCCAGGGACAGGAAAACGAGGCCTTCGATAAAGACATGTACTATTTATGCGAAACGCGATGCCGCCGCTAAAAATACATCCCTAGCACCACAGGCTCATTCCTGACAGAACCACGCAGATAATACAGCTACTTGCCCCTCTCTTTCACCAGGCTGCGGGCCCAGGCGTTGCCACCTCGCCGGCAGCATCTCGGGTTCCCAGGGCCTGATTTCAGCGTAAAGCTGCAGAGTCGCACCCCATTCTCGTCCCAGCTGCTCTGCTAACCGGTCGTGCCGGATTCGTGTTATCGGTAAAATGCAAGGGTAAGGGGGTAAGATGAAGTTCTTCACTCCTAGTTTGACACTTCAGGGATCCAAATGAATCATCTGAGTGGGAACACGGAGGTTCCATTTCCAGGGCTTGTGCTTCGAATTGCTTGCGGCAGGCACATAATATTAGGTCATTAAATGTGAAATGTCTGATTTCAAATCCAAAGTGTAGTTTATTATATCTCAAACGAGAAGCAGTACAATTGATCAAACTATGAGCGTAACCTGTTGACACAGTTTTGCCATCTTAACGTAGCTTGTTTACGCCAGCGGCGAAGAAGCCTGGAGAGCGAGTGGCGATGAAGTCATAAAAGGCGTTTTCCACAGCTTGTTGAGAATTGAATATTTTTCCTTGCGAGAAGTGGTCCAGAGCCTGGAAGAAGTGGTAGTCGGTTGGCGCAAGGTCTGGTGAATACGGTGGATGACAGAGAGTTTCCAAGTCCAGCTGCTGTAGTTTGAGCAGCGTGTTTGTGC
>NW_012152330.1:649234-656896 GCF_000956105.1 Propithecus coquereli
CCAGAGAGCTAGGATTACAGGCGTGAGCCACCGCGCACAGCCCTCATTGCAATTTTCTACGAAAGAAAATACAGGAATAAAACACAAAGGGAGGAGAAGCTCCATGTAGAAAAGGGAAGTATCAGGGGGATAAGCTGACTGAGACTGGGGGTGGAGCTTCAAAGCAGCCACACGCAGAGCGAAATAATCCTGTACCATTTTACATCCATTAAACCACCAGGAGGGTTTTTTAAATGACAATACCATGCTTTGGCAAGGTTTCAGTGAAACAGGTACACGTGTGCGTTGCTAGAGGGATTATGGATGGGAAAGCAACTTGACAACGTGCAATTAAAGCTATTAACGCTTTGCTTTTTTTTTTAATCCAGAAATCTCTCTTCAAGGATTCTCTCCTCAGGAACTAAACTACAAGGAGAAATAAAGCAGCTCACTGAGTTCTCATTTCTACCGAAGAATTGTGAGAGCCAGGGTCACGTTTTATCTTTGTGTCCCCAACACAACAGCCATCAAGCATGGCATAGAGTTGGCATTTTAAAGTCTGTCAAAATAATAAATGAAAATACATGTCCGCAGAAGGGTAATTTTAAAATTAATTACGCAAGATCGTCTCAGTGGAAGAGGATATTGCCGTTAGAAATTAGAACGTGGGAACAATATCGCAGTGTAGAGGGCTTGTCTGAGGGACCCAGGGGGGGACAAACGACAAACTAGCAGAGCAAGACACAGCGTTCCTGCGTTCCGATCACAAATACGTAAAGTTTATTGATGTGTCTGGACGTGGAGAGGAAAGGAAGCAGCAGAAAGCGGCAATTATTAACGCTAACTGGCTGAGTTCTGTGCAGTCCTTTAATATTCACACAAAGACATGTTTTAAATTAATCGATACGTTCGTGGAACAATCACTGTTGTGGCGGAATGGCCAGTGGGACCCATCTGGCTGGCGGCGGAGCGGCGGCGGAGCGGCGGCGAGCCTGCGGGAAGGATTCTCTGCTCACGTCCCCACTTGGGCCTTGGGAGCCCTTAGCAGTGGAGTCTCCCACAGCGGCCACGTCTGCGCCTGCAAGTGTGTCCCGTGGGGACGTAAGTGCACACAGACACGTACAGGCAACCGGTACAGTGTTAATCCAAGGCAGACACTTGGATCCGCATCAAGCTGTCGTAGTTCCACAGTCCTGTGTGTTACAGTCCCCCGGGACCGGCTGCATGATCTGCAGGGCCCAGCGCAGAATGAAAACTTGGGGCCCCTCGTTAAAGATTATTATGAATTTCAAGATGGCAGCAGCAGGCCCTGACGCCAAGCGTGGGGCCCCTTCGGGCGCGGAAGCCTGTGAAGGGGCCTTGGGCATTTACGCAGGGCGGGAGCAGCTTTGTGGATTTCAGCTGCAGCGTCAACTCTCTCTTCCTGGTGGCGCAACCTCGAACACATAAATCGTGCGCCCTCTCCGTGCCGCCATCTGCTCAGAGTTTGATTCCCACTGCCAGTCTTCCCCGCCCGACTCGGCTTCCAGTTCCAGGCGCAACGCCTGCTGTCGCGCTCGGCTGTCGGGAGGTTTTGAAGCGCCCGCTCTCTCCAGCACAGCTCACACCTCGAGGGAAAACTCCTTAAAATTACCCATCTTCGGACTCAGCCCGATGCACCCCCCTCCCAAATTTCCATTAAAATACTCATAAAAGAAGATGAAATGAGGAAAATTCACAACAGCGGGGACATTGTGGGTAATAACCAGCCACACACCGGAATCCAGGGGCGCGAGCGAGGCCGCAGCGCCAACAAGGTCGCGGCGAGCGGGGCAGTCGCGGCTGGGCTGACTCCTCCAGCGAGGCCGGGGGCTCCGCGTCTGCCTGGGGCCACAGCCACGTGGGACACTTGGATTCCCGCAGAAACACGCTTCCTTGCAGCCGCGGCCTCCGGCTGCCGCAGGCCTGCGAGTGCCTCCCCCACCCCTCCCGCGGCGGCCGCTCCTCCTCCGCCTGCGCACTGGGGAGTTTCCGGGACTGGCTCTCGGACGTTCTGTAGCCCAGTCTGTCCTCCCGGCCTCCCCCACGTGCCTGCCGTCCTTCTCACTCCCTCGATGTCGTTGGCCCCGCTGGTCCACCCCGCTATAGTCTTGTCCTCATCCCGCTCTGGGCTGCCTCTCTCTGATCCAGTTTCCCAGCGCGTTCCGTTGTGCCCTTCAGAATTCCATGCCCTGCCCTTTTCACCCGACCCCGGTAACCTGCTGCTCCCGTCTGAGAAACGCGAGTCTTCCCGAAGAGCCTTCTCAGGGGGCTGGTACCTGCCCTGCTCCCTTCCCTGCCACAGCCCACAGCTAGGCAGGGAGGGCGGGCTGCGCTAGCCAGGACCTGCTCCCCTGCAATGGGGGGCCCAGGGTCCCGGAGTGGGGTGACGTGAGAGAGGAGCCACCAGCCACAAAGTCTGCAGAAGTGTTATGGCCACACGGTATCCCCCAAGCCATGGGAGTAGGTGACATCTCAAGTCAAACCTGACCTTCCGGTCCCCTCTCATCTGTCCCGTCTCTTGCCTGGGCAATGCAGTGACCACCCGCACTGTGGATGTGACGTCCCTGCCACCTGGAGCCGGCAGAGACAAGGAATCTTTACTGCGGGAGTTTGCAGCCCTGACCTGGCCCCTGTGATCTGAGAGACCACAACAGCACCCCTCTATGGCGGCGTCAGGCGGCTGAGACCGAGTTCCCCACCTTCCTGCCCCGGGGAGGAGACGCGGGGCGAGAACGCAGCCCTGCCCAAGCTTTGCCACGTCACTCAGCCTGTCCTCGAGCAGTCGGGCTGCGCACTGTGGGCCCGCCCGGTTGTCCCTGGCGCTCTGTGCGTGAGGCCACCCCAGGCCCGGCCCGTGCAGCTCAGATGTGTGGAGGTCCCACCTCTAGCGGGGAGCTGAGGACGTGAATATGGGGCGAGTGGCCTCGAACGCCGCTTCGCCCGTCCAGAGTGAGACGTAAAGGGACAGAAAGAGCATTTGAAAACAGTCTGTCTTTGGTGTCTAAAAATTTTCCTGCCTGTAGAGTAAAAGAATCAAGGTGAAGTCTCAGTGGAATGGGGTGTCCTCTCTGAATTTGGGGAGTGTTGGAGCAGATGACAGGTCCGGCCAGGCCCAGGACGCTGCTGCGTCTCTGAGGTCCGCTCCACCCAGGAGGGGGCTGGAGCTGAAACCCATAAGGGCCAAGGTCACCGTAGCCAGGGAGGTCACAGAAGCCAGCCCAGTCCCATCGAGAAGGTGGCGCCACGACCACCGAAACCGGCTCTGGCCAAGCAGCCCCCGAGGGTGTCGGTGCCCAGGGGAAGGAGGCACAGGCCGTATCCGCCCAGCTGCCTGCGTCCCCCGTGCGGCACCTTTGGCTCCTGAGCTCGCCGGAGAAAACCGCGCAGCCACACGGACCAGCCCTCACGGGTGTGCGGCCTCCGAGCTCAACGGGGCCTTCAGCGCTGCCTGGAGCTTCCTCCTCATCTCCACGCCAGCCTTCGTGTCCGTTTTTCTCGGTGAACTCTACCGGCGCCTCCCAGCTACCTCCACACAGCTCTCGCACCCACCTCTTCCTCCCATGGGCAAGCACACGCGTCTACACACACAGCCCCCCGGGACGTGCACGCGTCTACACGCACGGCCCCCGGGACGTGCACGCATCTACACGCACGGCTCCACCGGGACAAGCACACGCGTCTACACGCACGGCCCCCTGGGAAGTGGGCCCATCAGACGGGACTTCCGGGCACGCGGTGCTTTTGGAAAGCTGTTCGTATTTGGAGTTTTAGTTTTGGGGTGTCTCTTTAGCACTCGTCTGGGTACTTTCAACAGGTCTCTGGAAGGGAAGGCTGGGGCTTGTTCCAACTCTCAGTTCTCTCTTAACTGGAAAAAAAATAAAATTAACTTCAAAGATAATGAAACACGTCTCAGTGGTACCCAGGCAGAAAAAATACGTTTCCTGCAGAAGGAAACTCGGCTGGCTCAGCCTTTTCTTTCACAACATCAAATTCCAGAGGATAATGGGAGTTTCGTGGAGCTTTTCACGGGGGACGAACGAACTCCAAACACATCAACGTTTTAGACGTGAGGAGGCAAAGAACGACGTCGTGGACAAGCACGTGGCCACACTCCACGGCACTCGGGTTCCTTTGCTGTAAAAATCGCTCAAAAATACCCCGTGGGCCGGCAGATCAATCAAACGTGAGCAGAGAAGTTAGAGTTTAAGGGAAACGATGTGGCCTTGGAAATCCATTTACCGACAGAGTGAATTGTATCCATATTCTTTATAGACACAACATAGTTACAAAAGGGAAGAAAAAAGCCAAGCAATGACTTGTAAATATTTCTGAGAAAGAACAAAGCCAACAGCCACGAGAAGCTCATCTGACTCAAGCCCACGTGGACCTCTCGGGGCGACCGCCTGGCTCAACACGTGCCCGTCCCCCGGGCTGTGCCTGACACCCCAGGGAAGACCCTCAGCCACGTCTGTATCACCCGATGCTGCTTTCCGGGCCGCCAGGCAGGCCCCTGGCTCAAGCTAAGCCGTTACTCTGCCGCGAATCTGAATCTCGAACTGAGAGACCAGCCCCGGAACTCGGTGACCTGACGCGTCGGAGCCCTCCAAGCCTCCAGCCACGATCCCCGGGGCCACCCTGCCCTGCCACCTCTGGGCGTGGCTGTTCAGCTCTCTGGGACTCCACGTCATTAGCTAGTTACCCACAGCCGTCGATGTCCTTTGTGAGTTAACTTACCCGTGGTCCATTTCTGTCATCGTTGACCAAATGAAACTCCACTGATGAAGAGCTTCCTGCCAGCAGTGGGGATTTTCAATTACCGGAACGTCGGAGAAAATGAGCATGGTGAGGAGAGAAGGGAGGACTTGGTCCTCTTCCCACCCTTGTCCGGAAAGACGGCAATCCTTGCCTCGCAGTAGTGACGTCATTAGCAAAACTGCTGCCTGACTTCTCTTGAGACTTGACTCGATAGTAATATTGCAGGATTTTAGCATATTTCAGTGATTCCTGCGGCCTTTGCAGTACACAATGAGAGGGGCAAGCTCTGGTCCTAGACAGCCATCCTCAAATTTGACGGAGAGTGGCACAGAAAGGCCCCAGTTCTGTCGAGCAAGGCCCTTTACGGAAGCCCACAGAAATCTGGGTCAGCTGAGGGCCAATGATCACATCTCCTGCAAAACTGCAGCCGTCAAATTTGCCACTGAATCCGCTCTACGAGGCGAGAGGTCAAGCTAAAGCCGGGCGTGGCGTCCTGACCAGACACTGGGGCTGTGGCAAGCAGGAGAGGCCCCGGGGTCCGGGTCGCAGAGCTCTGCGTCCGGCCCTTGGTTCTCCCAGGGAACCTTAAAGACCGCGACCTGGACAGCGGGGGGCTCGGTGACTTCACGTTGACATTCGTTGCAGATGTGACCTTAGGTTTTCACTGGGGAGGAGACTGCGGTGGATCACACTGAGCAGGGCCTCGCTGGTGTGTGAGAGAAAAAGATCTGTGTACATGCACACACGTGAACATGCATGTGTGTACACGTGTAGGTTGGTCACGGGGTGGAATGTGAACGTCTATTGCTCACCCACCACCTCTGTTCTCTTTCTGGAAACAGGCCTCCCATGCAGGGGCAGGATTTCACTCCCCGCCTTTGACGTTTACAGAGGAGGGTTCTGTGTGACCGCACGGCCCCTCCTCCCGGCTACACGCCCCGGCTGCCCCTGACCTGAGCTGCGTCAACGTCCTTTCCGACGAATCTCACATTTGAGCTAAGAAATACATCAGCCCCGCTGCTCTTGTGTCTGGGTGAACAGCTTCCTTCACATGAACGGAGAAGCGAAGGAAGCCGACCGCAGCGGGAGAGGAGCACGAAGCGGTCCCGCTGGAAGGAGCCGCCGGGGCCTCCGCGCGCCTCTGGTCTGTCCTGTCCGCGAAGCCCGTCCCGCCCTCGCCCGCGATTCAGGGCTCTCGATTCGCATCGTTCTGCTGCGTTCCTAGCCGCACAATCACCCCTGGGCTTGAGCTGGCTGGAGGTTGCTGTTCCTAGTACCCGAGAGAATGCTGACTGATACCCATCATCATGAGTCAAACTTACGTTTTAAACTTTATCCTTAGTATGTTACCACTTTCTCCAGTTGCCTCTGCATTTTGAATGAGCCTTTATCAAAGCGCTCGTTACAGTGGGCAGTAATTATTAGACACGTGAGCCCCCACTAGGCTAAGCACTGGGGGTGTCCCATTCGCTCTCAGTCCCAGACCCGATACCGCCGAGGGGGCCGACCAGGCACCTAACCAGACGTGGGGGCGGGGGCTATTGCCGGAGCAACGCTTCCCGCCTGGGCAACGGCTTCCCCGGCTCCAGCACGCTCGTGAGTCGAGGTGTGTCCTTGTCACCCCAGACAAGAGGGCCGGGAGGTGGAGACGGTGGTGAGGGCGTGTGTCGCTGCTGTTTGGCAGGCGGCAGCCCCTGATTAGCCGATGGATCTGCCCACTCACCGCCAAGCGGGGCGCGGCGGCCGGCCCTGCAGGAGCCCAGACTAAGTTGGGAAACTGAGCAGAGCCAGGCCGTGGAGCGGACAGGCCAGCGCCGTCTCTGACGTCCACTCAGGAAGGCCACGCACGGTCCTGAGGCACAGCGGCCCCACGCGGTTGTGCATGGAAGTCACTAGATTTCTACCATATGTCTCGGTGTGGGGCAGGCCGAAGTCATGACAGGGGCAGTTTGTCCTCAGGAGCCAGGAGCAGCCCACCCCTAGCTTAGGTGAACCCCAGAGCACGAGCACGGATGGAGGGCCACACACCCTGTGCCTGAACATGGAGGTTACACGCCCACCAACACAGTACTCGGTAGGGCACGTTCCAGCCCCGACCTTGACAAATGGACCTTCCAGTATACCTGGAGACCAGGCTCAGATTTGGAGTTGCTGAACTCCTTTGAACTCTGCCCTGAAACACGGATGTTCCACCCACCACCCTTCTCCTTGCAACCCAACTCCACTCCACACCATAGAGCCCTGGAGTGCTCGCTTCGCAGCGCAGCCCACACGTCCGAGCTTCCACCGCGCCCCCCGCAGCAGCCGCCACACTAAGGCGTGCACACATGCCCTGGCAGGCCTGGGAGAGAGACCCGCTGTTTGGACAGGGACCTCAGGATTCTCTGGGTCTCGGGACCCTCCAGGTTGAAGGAACAGAGAGCATGAGCTTCGGGGGGCACCTGCGCTCAGCCCCATAGCTTCCTGCCCCAGAGGCCGGGGGAGCACTTGAGCCGTGGCTGGTCTGACCGAGATGCGCTGTACGGACAACACACAGATTTTCGGAAGTGTGAGGCGCTGGCCCGGGATCCTTCAGACGGGAGGCGGCCGGGCTGGGAAGTCCAGAGAAACAGGGAGGTCACCGTGGCCGAGTTCTCGTCCTCTAGACTTTAACCTTTCCCTACACGCAGCCTAGGCTACAAGTTTCACATATGTTCTCGCTCACTTTTCAAACAATCTCCAGACAAAGGCTACATTTTTTGAGATGTCTCATTATGGTCAATATTGATGTGTATAATTTTTTTTTTGTTAGTAGAGAGCTCATTGTTCCTCAAGCAAAAGTAAAAGGATTTGGGTTCTCGGTTCTGTCTAATCTTTGACAAAAGAGACAAAAACATACACTGGGAAAAAGAATCCTTATTCAGTAAA
>NW_012152330.1:658045-658584 GCF_000956105.1 Propithecus coquereli
AGGGGATGGGTATATACACACCTAATGGGTGCAGTGAGCACCGTCTGGGGGATGGACACACTTGAAGCTCTGACTTGGGGGGGCAAGGGCAATATACATAACCTAAACATCTGTACCCCCATAATATGCTGAAATAATTATAAAAGTAAAAGGATTTACGGCAGGTTCAATAGTTTCGGATCAGACCTCAAGCCCAGCCTTGCTGGGAACATTCCCTCCTCCACCCTTTCGTGGTATGGAGGGAAGACGTCAGATCCTCTGAAATCCTAGCTCAGAAAAATTGGATGGGACCTAATCAGCTAAACAAACAAGGCTGCAAATTGATCCTGACGTGGAAACTCATCAAGAATCTGCAACAGAATTTCCAAGCTGTCAAAGCAGTTCAATATGCATTCACTAGAGCACGGGGATTAGAAATCCCAATTCCCCCCCAGACACCGGCGGTGAGTGGAGAGAATGAATGGGCTGTTCTAACCCTGATCTTCCGACGCTGATTGTCACCGGATAGCACAGGGCACAGACACCGTCCGCTCCCGCGG